>NC_041738.1:6790668-7118168 GCF_004115215.2 Ornithorhynchus anatinus | reverse complement strand
CCTCGTTCCCCTTCCTATTAGACTTTAAGCCCGCAGGGAGATAAAGATGACATCTATTCTGATTAATCTCCATTTACTCTTGTGCTTAACACAGTGGTTAGCACAGTAGGTTTTTAGTAAATATCCCATTTCTCTTTATAATTCTCATTACTAAGCTCTTGGGAAAGTGTCCTTGAAGCAAGGAGGGCTATCCCTGCCCACGAGGGCCTTTGCCTCTAACAGGAGAGAAAGATACAAAATCTATTTCCAGATAGTAAGCAAGGAAAAGAATGGAAATGTGCAGTGGTATTCCAGATGGAGAGCTAAAGAGGAGTATAAATTAATATCAGTCAATCATATTTATTGAGTTCTTTCTCTATAGAACACTATACTAAGCACTTGGGAGAGTACGATATAACAGAGTTGGTAGATACATTCTCTACCCACAACGAACTTACAGTCTACACCCTAATATGTAAGAGAGACCTAGTTTAGTAGCTGCTGATTGGGTCCGCTGGTGTGCACATCTGAAACTTTTCAAGATTACAACTTGTGAAAGCAGATGGTCAGCACCTCTCAGGGTAAGCCTGCAGCCCCCAAGGGTTGACCTTTCAGGGCAGCGAAGTTTCTTTGGGAGAACCGAGACATCAAATTGAGACATCAAAAAAGAGTTTGCTAACTCTTGAGCAAACATGCCACATATCAGCTCGGCCATCACTGCGGCTGAACTGGTCCCTATGCCAGCCTCCACAGACCTAAATTTAGAGTAAGCACAAAGCCACAGCGTTGAAGACAGGGTTCAAGGTGCCTATTTTGAATGAGAAAGAGATCTGAACACAGAGGTTTCTGTGGGGGTTAACGCTTGGGTAGCCGCTGATGACCTACGCAGATGCCAAACCCTGAGATCTCCACGATGGCAGGTGGGTTAAGTTGGAACGCAGAGTGATGTAATGATGTTGCGCGAACCATTCTGTGAAACTCTTTTCTGAGGCCCCCCTAGTCTAGATACTTCTCTGGGGCAATTTCTCACCCTTTCTCGAGTCCAGAATCGTTATGTTTCCTTGCCTCTGAATACAGATATCCCTCCCAAGCCAAAGAACCTAGAGGCACGAACCATCAGGGAGGGAAGTTGGGCTCAAAAAATAAAAATGCTAGATTGAAAGGTGCTGGATGCTGTATCCATGCCAACTGTTTTAGCAGTAATTGTAAATACTAGACACCTACTAGGTACAAAGCACTGTATTAAGTGCTGGGAAAAAATACATGAATGAGAATTAAACATGCTTCTTTGCTCCCAAGGGGCTCAAAAAGGGGATGGAGACTGGAAAAAGACACTTAAGGAAAGATGAAACGACAAAAACACAGAATGAAGATAAGAGACGAGGATGGAAATGAGTAGAAGAGCAGTGGGGCAGTGCGGCTGAGTTTCTGGTTAGTCAGAGGTCAGTCCAACAGCTTCCCCAGATTCATCTGTAGCCATGGGCCTGGCCTTCCCGACCTTCTAGATGTTGAGAAGAACTCCCATGGCAGGAGTTGCCCAGGCTGGATCAGGAGTCAAAGAAATCCACAATAGCCTGGGTCTGGACAGTCCTTCTGGAATCACATCTCCTCCAAGAGGCCTTTTCCAACTAACCTCTCTCTCACTCTACTCCACTTCCTAGCACCTTTTCAACACTTCAACACTTCTATGTCTTCTAAGCACTTGGGTGCCCATCCCACCCTGTTCTCTTAAAGCATTCATGTACATATCTTTAAACTCTTGCTTCCCCCTGCCTGTAATTTATTTTAGTTTCTGCCTCCCCTGCTAGACTGTAAGCTCCTTGAAAGTAGGGACCATGCCTTTTAACTCTTTTAAACTATCCCAAACACTTGGTGCAGAATAAGATCGATTGATTGATATTTAACCATGGACAGACAAGATGGACAGAAAGATGACCTGGGCAATGGCATATAATAAAGATTAAAGCGTTGAGAAGTTAAAAGCAGGGAGACCACTGAGATGACAGATTTAATAATAGATAGGTTGATGGATTGCAATGGCAGAAAAAGTAAGTAAGAAGTTGAAGATGGACACCAAAATTGCAGACTTTTGAGGCAGGATTGGATATTATTAAAATAAATGGAATAGTCGACAGGGAGTGGGTGGGAGAACAGAGTTAGAGGTCCAGACGGGACATGCAGTTGGAGACTGTAAACTCTTTGAAGGCAGGGATTATGTCTCACAACTCCACTGCATTACACTGTCCCAGTCTTAATACATTTCTATTTTCTCCAGAACTTTTTAACTTTTTAAAGACGCGTACCTATATGTGTATAGGCACACCAGTGTGCATAAAGGCTTCTCCGTATATATCTATATTATAAATAATCAATGATATTTATTGAGTACTTATATTTTACTGAGCACTGTACTAATCGCTTGGGGAGTTCAATGCCACAGAGTAGGTAGACACATTCCCTACCAATAAGAAGTATAAAATCTGTATATTTAAGTGTGGTTTTCCTTTGTACTCAAAGAAGCTGTTACCGATGGTGAAATCTGCCTGTTTGGTGTGAAGCGATGTTCTAATGGGGAAGGTACAAAGTCAATCAAGTGAGATACAATCCCTTTCCCATATGGGTCTCGCAGTCAAGTAGAAAGGAGAACAGATATTTAATTCCCATTTTGCATTTGAGGAAACTGAGGGATAGAGAAGTTAAGTGACTTGCCCAAGGTCGCATAATGTGCAAGTGGTGGAGCCGGGAGTAGATCCTAGGTAATCTGGGACCTAGGCCCATGCTTTACCCACTGGGCCACACAGCCTCATGTTTATTTAGCATGCAGTTTATCCAGGTGCTTGTTATTACGTGTATGGAGGAGTAGGAGGGGAGTAACAGAGAGGGGAGGTTTCAACTCCTATTTTTAATCTTTAAATAATGCGGAGGAAAGAGGCCAAAAAAACACTGGGTCCTAGCAGAGAGGAAAACCTCCACAGTTCTTCTTCTGCTTTGGTATCCGATTACACAAACTTCCCAGGGAATATTATTAATGTAACTCAGCCATATTCACACTCTGACATTCTGCTAAGCCAAACACATATTTTAGCCTCAGTCGGTTCCCTTCAACAAATAAGCTGTTTTGAAAATGATTTCCAGGGCGCTGTCTGTTGCCATAGGAATGACATTAAATGAAAAGGACAAAAAATATAGAGGGTGATAAACTGCATGCTTGGATGACACACTTGACTTCCAAGCCTGTGTTCAAATGAGGCACACATGCCAAGATTTTTATGAAAGACAAAATTAAAATGTATCACTATCAAGCTGTAACTGACAAGGTATTGTGTGGTAGCTGTTAACATAATGCTCCATATATTTATTGTTTGTCATTTTTCTGGCCCAGACAAAGGTCCCTTAGTGCTGTAAATCACACTATTAAATCTGCCACGAGAAACAGGCGGCTTGGGAGGAAGAAGAAAAAAGAAATCACGGAGCTGAACCGCTGCCTCGGGGCTTTCTGAGCAGGGCAGGGAGAAACTGAACCTATCTCTGGCACAGAGACTGGCCCTGGGATTAGCCGGGTTGTAAGAACCAGATTGTTGGGTTCTAACCTAGCAGACGGTGACCCGACCACGGCAGGTTTGTTTGAGGAATAGATTATTCACCACACAGGTCATGTCCATATTTATATTTTTTAGTTGTCCTCTCCCTCAGTTTTCTCTTCATCACCTACCAGTGGCTGGCCCTCGTCTTGCTTAGAATTTTAAAAGTAAATAAGGCCAAATGATGATAGCTATGATGGTATTTGTTAAGCTCTTACTATGTGCCAAGCACTGTTCAGAATGCAGGGGTAGATACAAGGTAATCGGGTTGGAAACGGTCCCTGTCCAGGTTTAGGAATCAATGATATTTGTCGAGCAGCAGCATGGCCTAATGGATAGAGTATGGGCTTAGGCATCAGAAAGGATCTGGGTTCTAATCCCAGATCTGCCATGTCCCTCCTATGTGACCTTGGGCAAGTTATTTAACGTCACCATGCTTCAGTTCCCTCATCTGTAAAATGGAGGTTTTGACTGTGAACCCCATGTGGGACATGGACGACATCCAACCTGATGAGCTTGTATCTACCCCTGCATTTAGAACAGTGCCTGGAACATAATAAGCACTTAACAAATGCCATAAAAAAGAGTTCTATGTGTAGAGCACTGTTCTTTGACTGTGGAGAGTATAATAGTGTTAGCAGAGATGACCCTTGCCCTCAAGGAGTTGACAGTCTAGAAGAGGCTGTCAGTACTCCCTCCATGCCATAATGGTAAGGAGGAATCCCAGAAATTGAGGTTTTAGGATACCAGCAGACAGAGAATTGAAGCTAAGATATCTGCTTGTACTGTGAACCTGGAGTGGGACAGAGACTATTTGATCTGATAATCTTATATCCATTTTATCTTTATTTCTCGAGCGCTTATACAGCATTCTGCACCCAGTGAACGCTCAATAAACACTATTAATTGATTGGTTGATCTGCCCCCAGTATTTAGCACAGTGCTTGGGACCTAAACATGCTGAGTGGAAACAGAATATCAGTACTGAAGCAAGACTCGTCCCATCACCCTATTGCCAGGTCTTGTCTTGTCGTATGCCATCAAGTCAGATCTGACCCACAGCGACTCCATGGACACATCTGTCCCAGAACACCCCACCTCCATCCGCGATCGTCCTGGTAGTGTACCCAGAGTTTTCCTGGCAAAAATACGGAACTGGTTTGCATTGCCTTCTATGCTATTGCCAGGTAGGACGTGGGAAAAGCAAGGAAGACAGCAGGTTACTCAAACGGAGGCTAGGTGGTGAGGTAAAATGTGGAAACTATAGGATGGAGAGATTGAAGAAAATTTTTCAGAAAACAGTAAAACAAAAACTCAAAAGATGGGGCCTTTAGCCATGACAGTTGGGAAATGGCCAAAAGAAGATGAACCAGCCTGATGTACGCTGAGAAGCAGCGTGGCTCAGTGGAAAGAGCACGGGCTTTGAGGTCAGGGGTCATGAGTTCGAATCCCAGCTCTGCCACTTGTCAGCTGTGTGACCGTGGGCAAGTTACTTCACTTTTCTGTGCCTCAGTTACCTCATCTGTAAAATGGGGTTTAAGACTGTGAGCCCTACGTGGGACAACCTGATTACCCTGTATCTACCCCAGCACTTAGAACAGTGCTCTGCATATAGTAAGCGCTTAACAAATACCAACATTATTATTTTCTCCAGAACTTTTTAACTTTTTAAAGATATTTACACATATGTATGTAGACATAGCAGTGTAAATAAAGGCACCTCCATATATATCTATATTTATAATCAGTGATATTTATTGAGCACTTACTTTTTGTTTAGCACCGTTCTAATTGCTCGGGAGAGTTCAATGGCCCAGAATTGGTAGACACATTCCCTACCTACAAGGAGCTTACAGTTTGTACGTTTATATGTGGTTTTCCTCTGTACTCAAAGAAGTTGCTACTGATGGTGAAATTTGCCTATGATGGTGTATGTGGTTGACTAGGCCAATGGTGGATTCATAGTGCCAGTCATCCTATACACCTAAAGACTGTCCTTTTTTATGTTGTTGAGTTCGTTAACAATCGTGGTACTGGTGCACACTCATTGCAGTACCTAGTGCTGTTTGCTTTGTCCTCCTGTCTCATGAAACTTGCAATATTTCTGCTCAGATAGAGCCGTTCTTTTTATTTTTTTAATCGCAGTGTGCCATGTTGCTTTACCTACAACGGACTTCTCGTTCTCCACTGGAATGCAGGTTTGTCTGAGGTTTTGTTATATTGTAGCCTTATATCCAGTTCCTCTGGCAAACTTGCCTCCGGTTTCCCAATTCAGCTCACTAAACGCCAGCTGTGTGGGTCTGCTTTTGTCCAGTTTCCTCACATGTCCCAACCAGCACAGCTGTGTTGAGGCGAGCAGATCTTCAGTCCTAGGGGATTGATTTCATTCTAGAACTTTTGTTGTCTGTGACTCCGTCTCTCCGTTCGAGGTTGAGGGTACCTTAAAGGTGATACTGATAGGACAGCTCAAGGATTAAGATTCAGAATGTGGGGAGGGCCCAGGTCTCACGGCGGAAAGAAGGCTTGACAACACTACAATTTTGTAGACCTTAAGGTGATCTACAGCATAATTCCTCACTGCTACATCTTCCAAAGGTTACCCTAATTTCTTGCGTCACTCTTGTACTTTAATTGTGGACACTTTTCTGTTCTCACAACAGAATTCTGTGAAAACATTTAGTTTGGTGATGTCAATATAGATTTTTCATTGTAGTTCTGCTTTTCCTTGGGCGGGAGAATCCATTATTTTGCTTTTCTTCAGATTCACCATTAGTCTGGATGATATGGTGAAGAGGTTTATAACTGTTTTTACATGTCTTCTGGGTCTGTGCCTCTAGTAATTTTAGAATGACTATCTCTAGAGCTATGGATGATGTTGGAAGTCAGTTGAGTTAGAAAAGTTTCCCAGAACAAAGGGAGGAAATTCTAACTCATGCATCTAAATCAATCAAACAATCGATCAATCACCTACCCCCACAGTTACTCCTTCGCTGCTCCCAGGCATAAACACAAGGTGCCCATTCAAGATCCGGTCTTAGGTCATCCGACAGCTTAGATAGAACACAGTGGCTGTATTTGAGGACATTCTTCCAATAACGGGCATTTCTCTGCTTGGCCTAATGCATGGAGACCGGGCCTGGGAGTCAGAAGGACCTGGGTTTTAATTCCCACTCCACCACTTGTCTGCTGTGTGACCTTGTGCCAGTCACTTAACTTCTCTGTGCCTGTTACCTCATCTGGGGGATTAAGATTGTGATTCCCCATGTTGTATAGGGACTGTGTCCAATCTGACTGATTTGTACCCATCCCAGTGCTTAGGACAGTACCTGGCACATACATAGTAAGCACTTAAATACTACAATTATTATAAATTATTATTCTCTACCCCAATCTATCACAAATTCACCCAGTTGCCTTCCACCCAGTGAAACTGAGAAAATGCCTCTTGTCCCACACCTCGTTTACCTCCTAGACTGCTAAATGGATCTCCTTTCCCCTCGTTTCTGCTTAAGTGAGTTTCCTTTGCCTCCACATCCCAGATCATATCCCCACTGTCCCAATCACTTCTTAGCAAAAACCACAGTCAGATATCACGGGCTCCAAAATTGACTCTAGGATTCATGTTGTGCAATATAAAGTTCATATCAGCGCATAGTTATCTGTCTCATTCTAAGTCTTTCATGAGATCTGATTGTCCCAACACAACCAACTGATTCGTTGCTTAGTAAATCACCTCCAACTCTGAAAAAGATGCGGAGAAAAGATCTAGGTCTTCAGGCTCACAGGTCTGCCTAGTTCATTTGATTTCATATGTCATTTGATGTTCATATTTGTACAAAATTCTCTTTATGGAAAACTGTTTTCTTCCTAGTATAATTTTCGATAATTCTCAGTGGAATGGTGAAATCTGATCAGCTCGTCACCTGCATTTATTTTCCTTTCCCAGACCTTTTTTCAAGGGGCGTGGAAGATCTTTTTTTAATGTTAATCTTCAAAATTCTTCTACAGGGATATAATCCTGAAGTCAGCTTAACTGCAACTAATACCGAGTTTTCATTTTTTGCAAGCAAACAAAAACAACAAAAAGATAATTTACCAGCAAAAATCCTATCCCTCCAAATTGTCCTAAATATACAATGTTTGGATATTTTTTTTCTTTATAATCACAACAAGCCCCAAGAGGTACTTGGTTTCACAGGTGTGGAGTTTTCCCACAGAATGTGGGAAGTTTGTGCAGAGTGAGATTAGGAAAAAACCTTCCATTTTGACAAATATGTCAACCAAACAAGTTCTTATATCATCTGTGTGAGTACTTTAATTTGACCCAGAGAATGACTAAAGCTATTACGCTATCATGTGTGTTACTATAATCTCACGGCCTTTGAATCGAAGGAGGAGATCTACTACAACCAATAAAGAGCAATGCAGTATCTTTTAAAATTTGTATGCCTAAAAATGGATGAAGTCACAGAGGCAAATCTAGGAAGATACCAGATGCTGGAGTTCTACATTTCTGATGTGATCTGAAAGTTTGTTCATCTTCAGATATTAAAGTGGGTGAAAATGGATTTTGTGGATTCAGAACTACTCCTTTAATTACTTCTAGTACTACTGTTTTCCTATTATGGCATATAAAATCGTTTCTCCCCTAACAGGTTTTCACTACGTGTTTTTTCTTTCACCAACAAACACTTGCTCACAAGCGTCCTCCAGCCTCAAACTCCCTCCCCCTTTACATCCAACAAACCACAGTTCTCCCCATCTTACAAAGCCCTACTAACATCATCCCTCCTTTAGAAAACCTCCCGTGATTCACCTCTCATCTTTCTACCCAATTTTCCCCCTATCTGCCACTTCAGCATCACTTTGGGTACTTGGCATTCATTCCGCCCTCAGCTCCGGGACACTTATGAATATGTCTGTAATTCATTTATATATATATATATAAAACTATAATATTGTCTGTCTCCCCTTCTAGACTGTAAGATCAGTATGGGCAGGGAATGTGTCAAGCTACTGCACTGTACTCTCCCAAGTGCTTAAACAAGTGCTCTGTGCACAGTAAGTGCTCAATAAATACCATTCATTGATCACCTAAGAAGATAAGCTTATACAAACCTTTGAAACATATATGCAATAATGTTTATACCCTATTACTTCCTCCTATCTGTATTTTCTTTTGGTGTCCATCTCATCCACTTTGTCTGTTTCTCCCTCCAGACTGCAATTTCCTTGTGGGCAGGGAAAATGGCTACCAACTCTGTAGCGTTGTACTCTCCCAACCACTTGGTACAGTGCTCTGCACACAGTAATTGCTCAATAGATATCATCACTTGATTGAGTCAGAGGAACTGGATTCTAGTTCCATTTACACCACTTCTCTGCTGTGTGCCTTGGGTAAGCCACTTAACCTCTCTGGACGTCACTTTCCTCATCTTTAAAATGGTGATCCATTGTCCCTTATTCCTCCCTCAGACTGAGGGATGAGGATCGTCTGATTAGATTGTATTTTATCTACCCCATAGCTTAATTCATTCAATCAGATTTATTGAGCATTTACTATGTGCAGAGCACTGTATTAAGCTCTTGAAATGTACAATTCAGCAACAGATAGACACAATCCCTGCCCAACAACGGGCTCACAGTCTAATACAGTGCTCGCATGGTGTAGTGGGTCGAACAAAGGATGGGGAGTCAGAAGGTCATGGCTTCTAATCCATCCTCCACCACTCGTCTGCTGTGTGACCTTGAGCAAGTCACTTAACTTCTCTATGCCTCGCTCACCTCATCTGTAAAAAATGGCGAGCCCAAAGTGGGACCGGGACTGTGTCCAACTTGACTAACTTGTATTTACCCCAGCACTTAGAACAGTAAAGGGTAAAAATTAAGTTCAAGAGTGATGCCCAAGGGAGAGGGAACAGGAGAAGTGAGGATCCTTGATTTGAGATCCATGGAGATGTTGTCGGATTTAAACATTGGTGAAACCGGCCTGTTTCTGTAATAGCATTTCAATGAGAAGATGGAAACCTTGCAAGGAAGGCCTCCCTCTGAAATGGTTTTAAATCTCAGTCCCTTACTGGAAATAAAAATCTTCCAGGACGACAGGTAAAAACTGCTCTACTGCAGGGTTGTGACTTTTCATTAATGAACTCATCATCTCCCTTGCACTTGTGTTTCCTTAAACCTTAATCTTTAACTGACAAAGTGTTAACATTCATTGAAATAGAATTTATGTACATGTTTACAAATTCGTTTAAAAGAGTGAATGGGCCTTTTCTCTTGAAGAAGCCAAATCCCGAGAACAGAGGAGGAAAATAGGATTGCACAGTCAACCGGTAGCAAGGTCTTTAGAGATCGTGCATTCTGAAACATTTCAGGGCAATAGTTTACTCCATCACTGGCCAAGGAAAGACTGATCTTCTGAGGCTGCTTCTGGGATATACTGTTTTTGTAGTCTAATTGCTTTCATCGCTAAATTGCTGGAAGGGTATTTAGGAAAGTACAAAACAGGAATCCCTTCCAGCTTTATGAGAACTTTGGTGTGAGGCTATTAAACACTTTCACTGCATCCAAATGTTTTCAATTCAACTGACCAATTAAGTGGAATATAACTTGGAGGGAGTAAAACTGGCCGTCCATTGGCTGAGGCCTTTTACTGTATAATCACGTACTGTGATTGGCCAGTAATATCTGGTCGCCATTTCATACGCTAGAGCCAGTTAGGTGGAGTGGCTCTCCATTCAGTTGAATCTGGGTGGAGTTGATTTCAGTTGAATCAGATTGGATCCAGTCCTTGTCCTACATGGGGCTCACTATCTTAATATGACAAAGGCTCACAGTAATTGGAAGAGAAGCTACGTAAATCAGAACCCAGATTGTCACCCGGGAGGTTAGCCAAAATGCTCCCCAAATTTCTGCAACTAGATGATTTGGATGAAAATTCAAAATTACACATCTATATGTTTAGAATGCAAATACCCCCCAACCTTATTTTGTGAGCTCGACAGTTTTGCTTCCATTCCACAAATGTTTAATATAGTACTCTGCATTCAGTAAATGCTAATAAATGCCACTGGATGACTAATTGCTTTCTTTTTTCTTGTGCTCTAGCTCTTTTTCTATCTACTTTAAAAATAACTAGACAAGCCGAAACATTAACAAAATGAGAACCACTCGAAAGTTCCTTAAATCAACCTATTCTTTCAAATCATCATAAACATCCTCCTCCTCATCAGGATCTCTATCAACTCCATCGAAGTCTTCGTCAACTTTTATAACGCAAGCTTAGTTTCTGAATGCAAAAGACACTGGTGAAATTTTGGCTTGACTTCCTGATTCTTCTAAAATGTTTTCCTGCAAAATACTATTGCTGGTTACCAGGTTAATGCATTCATTCATTCACTCTTTCGTCAGTATTCATTCGGGACCATGGTTTACTATTATTATGATTATAGTAACTGTGGTATTTGTTAAGTTCTATGTGCCAAGCACTGTACTAGGTGCTGGTGTAGATACAGATAATTAGGTCCTTGACATGGGGCTCAGGATCTAAGTAGGGCTTGTGACTTACCCAAGGTCACATGGCAGGCAACTGGCAGAGCAGGGATTAGAATTTAGCTCTTCTGACTCCCAGGCCCATATTCATCCCACTAGGTCACTCTGTTTTTCATTCTAAGACTCTAGATTCTAAAATTATTTTATGATGACCTTGCAGCTTGACTCGAAATGTGAGAAGCCTCTTCTGATCCTTTCTTAATCCCAGTGGAGATAGTGCTTGGATTCCAGTCCTGTTGACTATATTCAGCATGGTCTAGTGGCAAGAGCACAGGCTTAGGAGCCAGAGGACGTGGGTTCTAATCTTGTTCTGCCACTTGTCTGCTGTGTGACGTTGGGCAAATCACTTCACTTCTCTGTGCCTCAGTTATCTCATCTGTAAAATAGGAGTTAGGACTGTGAGCCCCACTTGGGACTACCTGATTACCTTGTGCCTACCCAAGAGCTTAGAACAGTGCTTAGCACATAGTAAGTGCTTAACAAATACCATTATTATTCCTTCATTCATTCAATACTATTTATTGAGCGCTTACTATGTGCAGAGCACTGTACTAAGCACTTGGAATGTACAATACGGCAACAGATAGAGACAATCCCTGCTCAATGACGGGCTCACAGTCTCATCGGGGAGAGAGATATTATTATTATTATTATTCTTATTAGCATGGGCTTAGGAGTCAGAGGACATGGGTTCTAATCCCGGCTCCGCCACTTGTCTGCTGTGTAACCTTGGACAAGTCGCTTAAATTCTCTGGGCCTCAGTTACCTCATCTGTAAATTGGGGATTAAGAACTGAGAGGCCTCATATGGGACAGGGACTGTGTCCAACGTGATGACCTTGTACCTACCCAGTGCATAGAACAGTGCTTGACACATAGTAGCATTTAACAAATGCCGTAATTATCATTATTATATTCAGTGCAGGGGTGCTTCATAATGCAGCAATGGATTCAGTAGTTGATGTATGTACATGGCAAAATATATGATGAACGTGACTAAAAACCCACACTAAAAATTATTAGCATCTACTGAGTGTTGAGATGACATGAAATTCTAATCTTTCCCCTCTTTTCCCACTCCCTTCTACACTGTCTTGACTTGCTGTCTTTATTCACCACCGCTGCCTCCAGCCCCACAGCACTTATGTATATTTCCATAATTTATTTATTTATATTAATGTGTTTCTCATAAGCTTGTGGTGGGCAGGGAATGTGTCTGATATATTGTTGTGTTGCTCTCTCCCAAGCACTTAGTACAGTGTCCTGCACACAGTAAGTGTTTAATATACATGCTCTAGTGATTGATTATTTAATTGATTGATCTAACAAGGAAAGGAGAAATTCTCAGTGATCTGCTTCTCCTTTCCATTCTTGCTCATTTCAAGTGTGACCAGCCTATGGAAAGAAAAGACACTTAAATCCATTTATGGTCCAGGCCTGGAGTTCACTGGAGTCTCCAGGATCTAGACAACTCCCAGGGTAAACAAGGAAAGGTTCAACATTAGAAATTCCTCCTGACCGATTTGTAGAATGATAATAATATATGATAAACATTTGCTCTGTGCTAAGCACTGGGATCAATCTGATTTAAGCAGATCGAGTACAGTCCCTGTTCTAGAGTGCTCTGCCCACAGTAAGCTCTCAATAAATACGATTGATCGAATGATTTTAACTGATGAAGAATTTGAGGCTCAGAGAGGTGACTTTCCCAAGCTTAGGTTTACAACCAGGTCCGCTAGCAAAACTCTTTGAAATGTACCTGAGGGAAACGCGATCGTCAAGGTGGCTTGAATACTGGAGTTTTGTTCTTTCCTCTGACTGAGACTTCTCTTAGGGGTCATTCAGATGGTCCCCAGGGCTCCACATAGGCTGAGCTTTAAATGATACTAAGGAATCCGGTGCCTCATTATTCCTGGGAAATAGACCCAGATTCCTATTATTTAATCTGAACAAGAGTAATTAGTGACCCCTCTTATCCATCGCCTCTTCAATTTGTTTTCTCCAATGAGATCAACCCAACAAGCAAGAAATAAATAGAGCAAAAACCACTGGCCCTTTGACCTTATATTCTTCCTTATCAAAAGGGATTATGGGCTTGGAGTCTCAGGGAATTTGGTTTCTTTTCTTCTGTTCCTTGGAGATGTATTTCCACTTCATCAAACTAGGAATCACTGCCCTACTAGTTTCAAACGTGAATCAAACCACATTTCAGCTGTCCTGCGTCTATTCCTTTATGGTCTCTTTTTTTTTTTTGGCTGTTCCACTGAGTGGATGATGCTACAAATATCGGCAACTATAGGGACAGAAGGCATGGATTTGGGATATTTTAGCCCAGCTCTGAATTGAAGAGATTGATTGGATTTTTGTTTTGTTTGTTTTCTGAGTGTGTTTATTGAGTCTGGAATCAAAAGGACAGGAATAAGGTGGATCAAATGTTTCAGAAGTAAATGACAAAAACATGTATCCGAGTTACTAGTCCAATGTTTGGGCTGAAATAGCCCACAATAAATTCAATAAGGATTGAAAATATACCATTCAGGAAAGAGCGGGGAAACTCCATGGTAGAATACAGATGGAAACTGCCTGCATAACGATCTAAACGGCTTTTAGAGAATTTAAAGATCAAACTTGGAACAGAGTTAAATAAACTGACATCTTACCCCCAAATGTCCTAGAATCCTAGACCAATATGGCAGGATGGACTCTGTAGAGATAAGCCTTGTTCCTGAAACTGACAACCTATGGGAAGGAATTGATTACAAACCCTTCGCTCAATGTATGTTGTACTCTCTCAAGCTCTTAGTGCTCTTAGTGTTCTGCACACAATAAGTACTCAATAAATATGATTGAATGATTGATTGATTGGTGGTTTGTACTACTATTACTAGTGGTTTGGGAAGCAGCGTGGCCTAGGGGAAAGAACACGTGCCTGGAACTCAGAGAACCTGGATTCCATTCCCGGCTCCACCGCTTGTCTGCTATGTGACCTTGGCCAAGTGTCTTCACTTCTCTGTGCCTCAGTTACCTGACCTGTAAAATGGGGATTAAGACTGCGAGCCCCATGTGGGCCAGGCCCTTTGTCTGACCTGATGACCTTGTATCTATCCAAGGGTTTAGAACAAAGCTTGACAGAGAGTAAACGCTTAACAAATGCCATTATTACTACAATATAATCACAATAATTAATAATAATACTAAGCCACTCACACATTCTCATTCCTGCCAGTCTTGTTCTCACTGGGGAATGGAGTTCACCTAGCAAGTAGACCGGGGAGCAACACACTGCAAAATGTACACAAGTACATTTAGGTGCTGGGCCTAATTATGGTTAACATGATCAACAACTGTGAGTCGGTTGAATGAGAGGTTTCTGGGTTTAACCAGAAATGAAGGCCAATGAATCTGATTACATTTGGCCCTGAATTGGACCTTTGCTAGAAATGGGGCCACAGGCTAGATCCCCCAGAAGGCTCCATCTGGTTATATGAAAATCCATATTGAAGCCTAACCTGGTTTTCTCTTTAAAACTTTTAGACCCAAACACTGATCAATCCTAGGTGTCTGCTCAGCTTCATTCGGGCTCGGAGAAAATAAGAGAGTTGGCTTTGAGGCGCATAAAGTGAAAAGAAGGAACATGTTTTGCTAATATCGGGGTATGTAGGAATGATGTGATTATTCATTCAAATGTTTTGTCCTTGTCCCTTTCCTATTCTTCTTCTTTGTCAGTGATTCCTTCCTGTCTTCCCCTTTGGATTGGTTTGTCTTGATGGTAGGAGAAGTTTCTTGCTCCTGGAATCCCTCCTCATGTACTCAGTACATCATTTCATCTTAACCTGGCATTATCAAAAGCTTTCCTGTCTTTTTTCCGCTATTCAGCTCATAGCTATCTCTCCTATCTTTTCAACTCAGTAGGTACCCATCAATCAATCAGTGGTATTTATTGAGCTTCTTTCCTGTGCAGAGTACTGAACTAAGTGCTTGGGAGAGTACAATACAATAAAATCGGCAGGCACAATCCTTGACCACAAAGACTTTACGGCCTAGAGGAGAAGAAAGACATTAAGATAAATTTCAGGAAGGGAAAGTGTCAGAGTATAAGGGTATGGCACTGGAGTGGAGTAAGTCTCCAATTTTATTCTCTGCCCTAATTTACCCTTCTGTTAAAGCTGAGTTTTGGGTTGGTTTGTTTTTTACTATATTTGTTAAGAGAAGCAGTGTGGCTCAGTGGAAAGAGCACGGGCTTTGGAGTCAGAGGTCGTGGGTTCGAATCCTGGCTCCACTTGTCAGCTGTGTGACTGTGGGCAAGTCACTTCACTTCTCTGGGCCTCAGTTACCTCAGCTGTAAAATGGGGATTAAGACTGTGAGCCCCACATGGGACAACCTGATTCTCTTGTGTCTACCCCAGCGCTTAGAACAGTGCTCTGCACATAGTAAGCACTTAACAAATACCAACATTATTATTATTAAGTGCTCAGGGGGTACCGACTCCAGCTGACATAGAAAGGAGGACTAATAATGTGGGAAATTAATACAGTTGTTTGATTGCCTACCTGCACATTTCCACCTCACAAAATGTTGCTTGGTGAACACCACAGAGAATAATGTAGAATTCAAGGAAGATATCCACATTCCAGGAGTTTTAGGTGAGAAACAGACACCTCCCCCACTTACTGGTTGCTCATGGAGAAAGAAGTTTCCCAGGATAATTTGGCTAATTTCCTCATGCGGCCATTTCTGAAGCTATGATTAACAAGAAAGTTGTAGCAAGGTGTGGTTTCTCATTATTTGCTGGTGGATAAATGGTGAAGTGTTTGGCTATCTATTTTCTTCCATTTTTAGGAAGTAGATTGGAGAACAATTAAAATCAAAATGGGAAGGTAAAGAGTAAGAACAGATGAGGTTCTATTTGTGTCAGAAGAGTAATCTACCCATCCTAGTAATGTGTTGCTGAAGGTGGTACTAAGAGATTCTTGGAGGAACAGTGTGGTGGTTAATAGTAATTGTGATATTTCATAAGTGCTTACTATGTGCCAGGTACTGTACTAAGCACTAGGGTAGATACAAGATAACCCCTGTCCCATCTGGAGCTTAGAGTTTAAGGGGAGGAGAAGAGGTATTTCATCCCGATCTTACGGAAGAGAAAAACTAAGGCACAGAGAGGTGCCTTGCCCAGTGTTACACAGTAGGCAAGTGGCAGAGCCAGGAGTAGAACCCAGGTCCCTTCACTCCTCACCTGGTGTTTTTACCACTAGACCACTGTCTCCCGGTCATCCAGACTCACGATTCTGGATGTACATTCTAATATCCTCAACATTTCCTTCTAGTTAACTCTACTGGAGTCCCTCTAAAGTTTCCTTTTTCTCTCTAGAAACTATTCAAGCTCTTCTTGAACCGGTGGTATCATGAAGCAAGGCATTCCCAGTGCTGACAACTGACTCTATAAAGAATTGTCTCCTACTGTTTGTTTGCTTCTTCCACCTTCAAGCTTCACTTGGCTTTCCCTTGTTCCATTTGGGGACCTTATCACCAATAAGTTCGTGATCACCCTATTCACACATTTCATCATTCTGAAAACTTGAATTATGTCCCCTTTCAGCCCTGTATATTCCCAGAATGACGAGTCCTAATCTTTTCAGTCTATCCTCATGGAAGAGTCGCTTCAGCCCCCTTATCATCACAAGTGGCTGCCTCTCTTCCTACTCCAACTCTATCATTGTCCTTCCAAAGATCTAGTGACTACAAATGTCTGCATTCTGCACAGTGTTTCTTGAAATCAGCACTAACCCCAGTTACAGAATGGTAGGCTGAGAATCACCAGCCCTGGCATTGGAAACAAGAAGAGCATGGATGCCTAGATTGTCTCTTGGAAAAGGCGAGAGTATCTCCTGAGGTCAGTCTTTTACAATGGGATCTCAGGCTTCTCAGCATGTTGAAAATCTACGCTATCCCTCCATCTTCCCTGCGTTTCCAGCTCAGACCATACCCTTTCCAGCAGGCTGAGGGAAATGTGACAACAGTTTTCAGTTCCACAGGCGATTCTCATTTATCCTGGCCCTGTTTTCTTAACGACCAGAGCCCTACCCTGGTCATTCATTCTTTCAACAGCTTAGGTTGGCAGTGAAACGTATGCGAAACTTGGCATGGACTTCATCCCAGTTGGAGCATTGAAACTCTGGCTCCTTATAAACAACTGTGGTTTATGGCTGGAAAGACAAACCCATTCATTTTGTCCTGTATTTTTTAACCACTTGACTAGGTATCCCAGAACCAGAGCATCCGTTGGATCAATGATCACGGACCAGGAACCTTTGTTAGAATCAATGCATATATGGTGTTTGGTGTGGAAACAGCTTACAACGAAATTTATCCTCGATTTTTGCTGTGGTCATGGCCGGCATACTTTGGACAGGTTGTAACATCTCCTCTTCTCCCTCTCGCGTCACCCTGACATGCTCCCTTTGCTCTCTCCCCATCCCCTTCCAGCCCCATAGCATTTATGTACCAATCTGTAATTTATTTATTTATACTGATGTCCGTACCCCCCCCAAACTGTAAGCTTGATGTAGGCAGGGAATCTGTCAGTTCATTGTTGTATTGTGCACTCCCAAGCACTTAGTACAGTGTTCTGCTCACCGTAAGCACCCAGTAGATACTATTGAATGAAGGCTTGCATTTTTGATGGGATTCTCTTCAGTGTGACCTTTCAGGAATCAGAATGGAAGCAGCCATAGCAGAGACATGGAAGCAGTGTGCCCTGCTGGAAAGAGTCCTGGCTTTGCTACTTGCCAACTGGGTGATTCTGTGAAAGTCACTTTTTTTCTCTAATCTTAGTTTTCTCCTTTGTAAAGGGGGGTTTAAAGACCTAAGTCTCCCTTTCTCTTAGGCTTTGGTTCCTGTGTAGGAGAGGAACTGCATCTGATCTGATCTTAGAGAGCTTGACTTATGATAAGTGTCTAACAAGTATCACGATTGGTAATAGGAAGTGGGGTCTTTTGCCTTATTTCCTAGCAGCAAATAGGGGCAGGAGTATAGCTGTTGAAAAAATACAATTGATTTCTTTCCCTCTGGGCAACAAATCCTTTTGCTAATTAGCTCACATTTCCCTAGGAGGTCAAGGAAGCATGTGCCTGTATATCCTGCTCCCCAGTTGTCCCCTTTTCAAATTTTTTCTCCCCCACCCACCAAGAGAAGGTAATTCTTTTTCAGGTTGTCCAATAAACTTTCAAACACCACTGGCTTGGATTAAACCAACACAAATTGTGTTCTGCCTCACTTCCACGTGAGTTGGAGTAACACTAGTGATATTTT
The DNA here is from genome assembly GCF_004115215.2 of Ornithorhynchus anatinus. Classification (NCBI taxonomy): domain Eukaryota; kingdom Metazoa; phylum Chordata; class Mammalia; order Monotremata; family Ornithorhynchidae; genus Ornithorhynchus; species Ornithorhynchus anatinus. The sequence goes on along the minus strand of NC_041738.1, from coordinate 7,099,746 downwards.
TCCTAGTATAGATCCCAAGCAAATAAGCAAGACGGTCTTCCAGAGACAATCTTCCACGCCCAGTCCTGACCTGGTCATTCATTTCTAGCATTTTTCTCTCTGTGTTTTGTTAGGGCAGTTGATGTCAAAGAAGCAAATCTGGTTTAGGTCATAATTGGTGTCTGCTTTGGGTGATTTTTTTTCCCCCTAAATAAACACAAAAGCAAATTACTCTTCTTTCGAAAGTTCATGCCTGAATGGGGAAAAAGCATCCACTGACTCGGGCACTTCATGTCTCCCCTGAGTAATAATAATAATAATTGTTGGATTTGTTAAGTGCTTACTATGTGCCAAGCACTATACTAAGCACTGGGGTAGATGCAAGATAACCACATCAGACACCATCCCCATGCCACTCAACTGGGGCTCACAATCTGAGAGGGAGAACAAGTATTTAATTCCCATTTCACAGATGAGAGGACCGAGGCCCGGAGAACTTAAGTGACTTTCCCAAAATTACACAGCAGACAAGCAGTGGGAGCCAGGAAGAGAACCCAGGTCCACTGACCCCCAGGGTCAGGTTTTTTCCACTAGGCCATGCTGCCTCTCAGGACCATCACCTCAAGTGGTGGCCAATTGGGTGGGGCATTTCCCACATTCTCAGAGAAAGAAAGAGGCTAACAGGTTTGGGAAGATGGGGGAGGCATGGGAGACGACTTAAAGGCAATTTACTGGACCACCACAGAGATATTTATTTTCTGCCTTGGCGAGGTCATGGGACACCAGGATCACTAATGAACGAAGTCAAAGACTGCTGGGGGCGGGAACCTTTCTGCCTTCATTCTGTCTCCCATCAAACCCCAGAAAAAGAGGTCCCCTGTAAATTTTATGACCGCAGTGTCAAAAGTCTTCCATCCAAATCACAGTAAATATTCTAAGGAAGGCTGGAAGCCAAGCCATTTGCAATCGCTCGAGGCTGAGAATAAAGCTAGCCTGTTTCTAGTTAGTCAGTCATTAGAGAGATCTAACATCGCTGGTAAATAGTTTCCTGCTCTGAGTGCTTAAACTGAGTTTTAGGAAACCCTGCTTCCTGAACATTTATGTGGAAATAACAATGGCCCAACTAGAGAGACTTCCCTCGTGCCCAGCGATCCTTCTGTCACAGTCCTGCTCTTCAACAGGCTCTGTTGAGTTGAGGGCCATTCCTCCCACCGCCAGAGGAAACTCCAACGAGATGGTCTTTCCCGGCGGAGTGAGTGGGACGTGAACAATAAAAGGAGGAAACGGTGATTTTCTCCAGCTAAGGAAGGGTGACTCATGGCAATACATTCAAAAACAACCAGAATCTGCTAGTTGCCCAGATAGTTATGGGAACTGCCTTGGCTCCTTGTGATATTGGGATGGTAAGCTAATGGTGAGACTCAGACCGACGGAATCTCAGTGGGCCACTCACATGAGCAAAGCAATATTAGCTCTTCCTTTGTAAGGCAATGAAAGAGGGCCCATATTCAAAGCCCTCCTGAAAGCCTACCTGGAAGCCCACCTCTCTCAACGTGGCTTCTCTGATTCATTCCCAGCAGTATAAAACATATAAACCCACAAAATGACCTAGTGGAAAGAGCACAGGGCTGCTTGACAGGAGACCTGGGTTCTAATCTTGACTTTGCCAATTGCCTGCTGTGAGACCTTGGGAAAGTCACTTAATTTTTTTATGTTATTGGCTAGCACTTACTATGTGTCATGCGCTGTTCTAAGTGATAGGGTAGATATGAGTTTATCAGGTTCGACATAGTCCCTGTCCCCCATGGAGCTCTCCAGTCTAGTTAGGAAGGAGTAGGACTTAGTCCTCATTTTTTACAGTTGAGGAAACTGAGGTACAGAGAAGTTAAGCGACCTTCCCAAGGTCAGACAGCAAGCAATTGGGAAACAAGATTAGAACCAGGTCCTCTGACTCCCAGCGCCGTGCCCGTTCCACTAGACCATGCGGCTTCTCTATGCCTCGGTTGCTTCAATTGTAAAATGGGGATTAAATACTTGTTTTCCTTCCCCTTAAGACTGTGAGGCCCATGTGGAACAAGGATTGTGTCTAATCTGATTGCATAGTAAGGGCTTAGCAAATACCACCGTTATTTTTATTACTATCTCTAGCAGTCACCTACTTTTACTCATTCTCAGAACCCAAATATATATAAATATATAATTGTGCATTTAATTGTTTGAATTATTCCAAAAATGCATTTATGTCTGTCTCCCCCATTCAGTGGTAAGCTTCTTAAAGTCGAGAACATTTCATTTATTTGTTTTGTAATTCATAATATTAATAACAATAATAATAATCGTAATGAGTTGGTATTTGTTTAGCACTTTCTATGTGTCAGGCACCGTTCTAACCATTAGGGTGAATACAAGTAAATCAGGTTGGACGTATTCCTGTCCCACATGGGGCTCACAATCTAATCTCCATCGCATAGATGAGGTAACTGAAGCACAGAGAATTTAAGTGATTTGCCTAAGGTCTCACAGCAGACACATGGCAGAGCCAGGATTAGAACCCAGATCCTTCTGAATCCCAGGCCCATGCTGTATCTATTTGGCCATGCTGAGTTTAATACACTGTATTAAACACAGTAATACACAGTATTAACAGTGTATTCAGTACCCAGTGGGTGCTGAATAAATATCATCATTACTGCCATTACTAATTTTCAAATGAGGACATCACAAAATGTCCATTAGACTACTGACGAAAATAATCAGACGTCATCAATGCTTTGGGAGAGGAGGCTAAGAATATTTGTTTTTAGCATCGACAAGATCACCCACATCAGGGGTGAAGTAGATAATTCTCATGGACCCGGAGAGGCTGAGTCAGGCCCTAAGGAGAGCTCTGCCACTTGTCAGCTGTGTGACTGTGGGCAAGTCACTTAACTTCTCTGTGCCTCAGTTCCCTCGTCTGTAAAATGGGGATTGACCGTGAGCCTCACGTGGGACAACCTGATCACCCTGTATCTACCCCAGCGCTTAGAACAGTGCTCTGCACATAGTAAGCGCTCAACAAATACCAACATTATTATTTAACGACAGGTTCTGCTCGGCTCACTTCGGTATTTACCCATGAAGCACTGAGCAGATGTAGTCCTCAAGTGGATGACTTCCTTTCAACTTCAGCTCCTTAAAGCCTCTCCGAACGTTTGATCATTTAAAAGTATTTTTTGAATCCCTAGAGTGTTAGGAGCCCTGAACTACTCAGTTGGAAGAGAACAGTAGAATCAAAAGACTTAATAATGATCCTCTAGGAGCTTACAGTTTAAAGTGGAAGGCGGATATGCAACCATTTATGGTTAGGAAGAAAAATGAGGTACAACTGAATATCACAAGGGAATGGAAAGATGGCTAAGTAAACAAGTAAGTGTTTCAGTAGTGGTAATGATGGAGTTGATGGATTAATTTATAGTCTCTAGACTGTAAACTCATTATAGGCGGGGAATGTGTCTGCTCATTCTGTTGTATTGTACTCTCCCAAGTGCTTAGTACAGTGCTCTGCACATAACTTTCAAAAATACCATTGATTGATTGATTATTTAAAGTTCCTGTTATGCCACTTCCAGTATGTTCTTAGGGGTGAAATTTGAATGGGGATTCGATACCTGTTCTCCCTGTTTCAGACTGTGAGCCCCATGTGGAACAGGGACTGTGTCTACCCCAGTTGACTTCTTCCTACCCAGGGCTTAGAACAGTGTTTGACACATAGTAAGCGCTTAACAAGTACCATCAAACAGTCAAGTTCATGGTTATCTGCAGACTGTACACCTGATTCTTCTGCAGGTCTCAAAACCACCTTTCACCTTCAGCAAAGGTTGTCCTCCAAAGACGGAATAGCCAAATGGACAACTTAACTCCTAGAGGATCTGTTCCTGACTGTGAATTCCCAAGGAGCTTTATCACTGAAGCCCATCCCAAGGTGTCCCTGTCTGTCTGTCTTTGGATCCTTTCCTCTGGTCACTGGAGCGTGAGCTCCAGGACTGAGCCCAGCAGAAAAGATCGGCTTGGAAATCCTGTTCTCGTCCACACGAATTAAATGACCAAACCATCGCAGTTAATCGATTGATTATGGTATTTGTTAAGCACTTACTATATGCCAGGCACTTTAGTAAGTGCTGGGGTGGAAACAAGGAAATCGGATTGTATCCCTGTCCCGAATAGGGCTCACAGTCTTATTCCCCATTTGACAGGTGAGGTAACTGAGGCTCAGAGAGGTGAAATGACTTGCCTAAAGATCACACAGTAGACAAGTGGTGGAGGCGGGATTAGAACCCATGACCTTCCGACTCCCAGGCCCGTGCTCTAGCCACTGTGGCATACTGTTTCCAGTTAAGTTCTGGTAGTCATCGCCACAGTTCCTCTGATCCCTGCGGGCTACAGTACTTTGTCATTTAGGGTGTGATCTTGCAGGTTACCTGCCTCAGGCGGGGTAGATGGAATTGCTCGAGTTGACTTCTAGGGCATCAGTAGGGTGTCTTTGCCTCCCAGCTGAATAACGAAGTTATGAGACAACAACGTGAACGACGTCGATCTTTGTCTCTCCTTCTAGGGGCAGTGTTCCATCCTTCTAAATGCTGCCCTGGAGATCGGTAACAGGATCTGGGGGAAGTGGTGCTGCCCAAGAAGTAGAATTCAGTGACGGCTATAAACTGGAGCAGGAGATGTGGTGGGGTCTAGGTTGAAGCAGGACTTCAACAGATTTTTTTTCCAGATTGACTGTCAGCCCAAAGAGCTTGGAGGTCACCCATATCATTCAGTGAGTGATTGTATATCTCGAAGGGGGTTGCTTGCTAATGCAAAATCATCCACAGATAGAAAAGTGGGAATGAGAGTTTTTAAAGCAGCTACGTAAATCATAGGGTACATCCAGATCTCCTAAAGTAAGGGGGTTAAGATCCCAAAGAGACATCTGGTTCATAAAAAAAAAAAATACCCTCCCCCCCGCACACCCCTCTCCGCTCCACACACCTCCCTTGACTGGTGCTGCAAACATGAGCAGAAACATTTCTTTCAACCTCTCATCATGCTGGATCCAGACAGGCATGCTGTGAGGGAAGAATGTTGCTTGACCCTCAATAGCCATCTATCCCAAATGTGTAAATCAAACAGGTGTTATAGAACAACAGATGGTAAATTAATTTATATTCACTCAAGTTCTATAGGAGGCTATGACTCTTACTGAGAGTTGCTAGTTGAGAAACTATAACCTGGGGAAGAGAAATTTCATCATGGAATAACCAAAAGAATAACATCCATAGCAAAAAAACACGGTCTTGATGTGAGGTGAGCCTCAGTATTAAAGTAAACCCTTCTCTATCCTCCTCTGACTCAGACTGTACAGTTTTTAGAATATGATTTCATGATGTGGCACTTTTCTTTCCCTGCCAAATTTCATGTTCTGAAGAATTGTAAGGCAGGGGCTTATGAGATGGACAGGCCATCAATAATTTCATCAATAAAGAACCATGTGACTGCAATTTGAAAGGATACATGATTTTACCATGAAAAACAAATTAGAAGGACTAAAGTGAGGCCTGACTTATTTTCTTCTGTCAAGTGGCCGTGCCAGGGGAGAACGTTTGAGTTTAAGGGAAGGTTTTTTTTTTTCTTTTTTTCTTTCAGAGCAGGAGATCTAAACACGCTTCCTCCAGAACTTTGCATGACTCAAAATTTCATGTCACAGTGTACAACACGGGGCTGATTGGGAAAAGAAAGGATTTCTAGGAAATGCAGTAATATATGCCTTGTTATTTATTTTTCAAACCTTATTTAAATCAAAGTTGTGCATTCGAAGTTATGTTTGATGGAACAACTGTATTTTTTGGTATGTTTTCCCTGAAAAAGGCAATGAATTATTAATTCCTGTCATTGTGCTCGCCAAACAAATGTAATTGCAAGCAAGTGTCTAAAGTTAATGAAAAAATCAAGAAAAGGTTTATTTTTAAGAATTAATGAAGCATTTCCACAAACCTCTTTGAAATCATGATTGTGATGCAGCAAGGATCCTTGAGGAGGTTCATCTCTGGAGCCAAAGGGTTTAAAAAGTACTATTCTCATGGTTTGTCATATAACCTATACTAATTGTTGCTAACTGACATATCTTTCTCAGGTGAAAAGGGGAAGAATCCTTTCTAACCTGGCATTTGTTGTTAGCATTAATAATGAATCCAGTCCCGAAGGGGAAAAAGCAGTGGGACCTAGTGGGTAGAGCATCCTATCTACTAGAAGTATCCTATTCCTGGCTCTGCTAATTGCCTAAAGGGTGACCTTGGCCAAGATACTTCCCTATGCCTCAGTTTCTTCATCTGTAAAGTGGGGAATAGCTGTTCTGCCTCCACCTTAGCCGGTGAGCCCCATTTGGAAGAGGAACTGTTCGATCTAAGTATGTTATGTCTCCTCTAGTACTTAGCACAGTGTTTGTCATATAATATGTGCTTAACAAACACCACAGCCATCATTATTATTCTTGGAAATCCTTAATCACCTCAGCAGAAATAGACCTGAGCAGCTCTGGCAAGAGTTTTGAGAGCTTTTACCATTAGCCAGGCGACAGGGTCTCCACTAGGACTCTGTGGACAGCTAATCTGCATTTGAGGCATTGCCAACTCCAGCCTTCTTCTCTGTCCTGCCTCCAAGTCTTCTTTTCCAGCCCGGTGACCCTGACGGTACTTCCTAGAATCCTGGCAAGGGGACCTTCCATCTGCCCCTTCAACCCTACCTTCTGGCTCTCAGTGTGAAAGACACCCAGGCCAGCCACCAAATGGGGAGATAGAGGTGAACCCAACCTTCCGAACAAAATGTTCACACGACCCCAACTTGGTGCTCCCGGGATAAACCGGGACACAAAATGGTGGAAGCGAATCCCCCTGCTCGTTCATTCCTTCATTCAGTCACATTTATCGAGTGCTTACGGTGTGCGCAGCATTTTACTAAGCGTTTGGGAGAGTACAATGTAACAATAAACATGCATTTGCTGTCCTTAATGAGGTTACTGGCTTGCCAAGCAGATTCCATTTGTGCCATTAAGGAGAATGAAAACCATTTTCAACCGGCTCTTCGGTTTGCCCCGTGCAGGCCCGACCTATGAATCAGTGGAAATTTTGTGTCCAGCTCCGATTCTCCTGGCTTTCAGTCCCTTTCACTCTCCTGCATCCTCTTCTCCTGGTACTGACTGAATGCTTAACACCTATTTGCTCGGTCCTCTGTCTGGGATTGTCCCGGAGTTGGCTGCAGCCTCCCCCGCAATCCTCGGACCTCGGCTTGGGCGTTTCCTGTCTTCCTCCTTCTGCTACTGCTTCACCCCGTAAAGCTGCATGTGGGGCACTGAGCCAAGAAAAGGGTCAAAGATGTAGTTTTTAACTCCGCAAATGCCTGTCAATCCACTGAGTCATGGTTCTGCTGGAGCCATAAGGAAAACTATATGCATTTCCTAACAGAAACCAACACTTTCTCTGGGATTTTCCTTGGCACGGGCATACCCGGGTCACTGCTGTTTCTTCCCAGAGTGCTGCAGTGGAGCCCGATTTCCTTTATTCCGTGCCCTCTGGCAGTGAGGTCTAGAGGAAGGGCTCAGGACTGGGAGTTAGAAGACCTGGAGTTTTTTTTTTCTATTATTATTATTACTAGTACAACTAATGGAAAATAATTTTAATGGATTACTTTGTGCCAAGCACTGAACTAAGTGTTAGGATGGATACGAGAAAATCAGATTGGACACAGTCCCTGTCCCTCGTGGGCTCACAGTCTAAGGGGGAGGGAGAACAGGAATTTCATCCCCATTTTACAGATGAGAAAACGGAGGCAGAGAGAAGTTATGACTTTGCCAAAGTCACCCAGAAGGCAAGTGACAGAGCCGGGATTACAAGCCAGGCCCTCCGATTCCCAGGCCTATGTGCTTTCCACTAGGTTCCGCGCTATCTTTCTGAGTGACCTTGAGGAAAACCCTTAATGTCTCCACCAGACTTCTGCAGCAGAGCGTTCTCTGATTGGCCGGTCCACTTTTGCTGAAATCCAGCCTCATACCAACTTGGCCCCCAAACATGGTAGATGCCCCCAGCCCACTTGCCCCTATCCATATCAAATGCTTTGAACCAAAGTTTATTAGCTGACTCCTATTTGGGCCAAATTCCTGCCAATCTACATGGCCGATTCCTGACCGTGGGGGAAGACATTTCTACCCTATTGTATTTATGAAAGTGACTTTGAAAATGCGAGAGAGCGGAGTCCCAGGTTTTCATACAAGTATAATAATAACAATAATATTAACTGTGGTATTTGTTAAGTTCTTACTAGGTGCCAGGCACTGTACTAAACATTAGGATAGATACAAGGTAATCGGATTGTACACAGCCCTGTCCCACAAAGGGCTCAAAATCTTCATCCTCATCTTACAGATAGGGAACCGAGGCACAGAGAAGAGAAGTAACTTGCCCAAGTTCAACAGCAGGTAAGTGTCAGAGCTGGGATTAGAACCCAGGTCCTTCTGACTCAAGTATAATGACATGCCTGTGAGGTACGTGCTCAGCTGGCTCTGGGCACACCCAAAGGATAATTATCAAGGGCTCAGCGTTGACCTGAGGAAGGATATATCAAGGGGGCCCCCATGGGGATCGGACCTGGAGCCAGTTCTAGTCAATATCGCTATTGACGACCTGGACAAAGGATCTCCAAACCGGCTCATGAGAGATGACACTAAATTGGCAGGAGTTGCTCAGCTTCCAGAAGACAGAAATGAGATGTGAAAGGACCTTGATAAATTAGAAACCCAGGTCTACTCTGACGGGAAGAAATTCAATAGAGAAAGAGGTAAGGAAGTACACTCAGGGATAAAAATACGTAGCACAATTACAGGACAGGGAAGGATCTGCAGAGTCCAAGCTGGAGTATTAGTAAGTTAGAAGCATTCGTATCGTATCGTATAAGAATCGTATCGTATTCGCGTTAGAAGCCGCCATAGTACTTGGTTACACACAGCTGGCTTATTACATGGGGATTTCGTTCTCACAGAATAACATGATAAGGACAACTTAACATTGTAATAATGACCACTTCAGATGCCGCAGACATCCCCATTTTACAGATGAGGTATCTGAGGCAAAGATAAGTTCAATGACTTGCCGAAGGCCACACGGTAGACATGTGACGGAGGCAGGATTATAACTCAGGTCCTTCTGGCTCCCAGTCAAGTGCTCCATCCACTAGGCCACACTGCTACAAGGTTCTTCACGCGCTTACTTTTCCAGGCTTTTGTTCCCAGCTGACGGAGGTTTTTGCCCTTGATAACCCACCTTATCGTTAAAAAACATATTGGAGATGTCCCAGTACCTTTCCCGTGAAGCATTTTATAATATAGGTAGAAAAGATTCAGGTCAATCAAAAGGTTGGTTGTTAACATTAAAATGAACAGTCGTTGCCCACGTTTTTAAGGGTGTTCAAAAAGAGAATCTTTCATTTATTCTCCTTTAACTTGATGTCCCATAAAATAGGAGACCATCTGTAAAATGATAGTTGGACAAGGAATGGCCTTTTTTTAAACAAAATTAACAAATAAACATGTTCTTTATGAGTTGTAATTTAATCTCGGGCTGATGTCATGGTTCGTGATTCAAGTGCCAGCAAATGCCTGACATATAGATCAGAGAGATTTATGGGGGCTGCAGGATAAGACTTAAAAGGGTCCTTAAACAAGATTGTCTCTTTGGGCCAGGAGCAGTTTGGAACCAGGACTCTACGGAGAATCACATATGCACATTTGGGGAAACGATATGAATATGCTTTTTTATCTAGTCACCTCCGTGACCTTTACTCATATTCAAAGTACTGTAAATGTGGGAGGTTTATTTTGCTGGCTCATCTAAGTACTTTGTGGTTTTTGTCCCTATTTGGTAATTAAAGTGCTTTTGATGATGCTAGCCCAAGATGGAAGGAAGTTGAATGGCAAAGTTCATGATTGGGAGGGGCAGAGACGAGGCCTCAAGTCGCTGCCTTTGACCAATGTTGATTGCTCTAGTGACACACTGCCGAGAGACGTAGCCAGTTCCTCTGGACGTCGGAAGGGCTGACAGGATGGTCTGCCCATTGCCTCCTCCCCCCGAAGCAGGGTCACCATTCCAACCTCATTAATAACTTGTTTTTCTGAAACTCTTCTATTCTCCATTTCACATTCATAACCTCATTCCATCCTCACAGCATGACCGTAAGGTGGGAAGAGCCAATTGTTATTATCCTCACTTACAACGGAGCAAACTGAGGCCCCGAGAGTGGTCGCTAGCAATTCTAAAGGCATTTAATGACTGCAGGATGTCCTTCAGTAAGGATTTGGGAAAATACAACAGCAGCACAAACAATCTAACAGGGAGACAGATGCAAAAGTATTCACAAATGGTGGAATCTGAATGAAGAATTGAATGTCAATTACAGGAAGAGGGGGTTGCTTTATCTTTGTTCTAAGCTTTTAGCCCCACCAGCTGGGAGACAGTGTGGCCTGATGGAATCAGGAGACAAAATCTAAAGGTGGGTGTAAATAAATATATAAGGGCTAGAAGTGGCTGAGTTGATATGAAGAAGAGTGAAATTTCAGGAAGAGTGGGGCTAGATCAGCACAGCTGCTTCTGATGGTCTTGGATGCAAGGATAGTGATGGAAATCTAAAAAATCACGTGGACTTGGATAGTAATGATGGTATTCATTAAGAGCTCTGGAGCAGATGCAAGGTAATCAGATCGGACCCAGTCCCGGTCCCCCATGAGGCTGAGAATCTTAAAAAGGAGGGAGACAGATATTTTGTCCCCATTTTCCAGATAGTGGGCAAGGAGTCCAGAGAGGTTAAGCCACCCACTCTAGGTCGCACCGTAGACCCATGGCAGAGACAGCACTAAAACTCAGGTCCCCTGAACCCGAGGCCTGTGCTCTTTCCATTGGGCCACAGCTTCTGCGGCTTCTCAGTTACTCTAATTACTCCAGGCAGAAACTTTCCTAGCAACACTTGGGAGTCACACGCATTCATAGCACAGTGATTATCGTTATTAGATTTCGATTTCCTGGATCCAGGTGGAAAAGCGGCCTTTACTACAACTAGAGAAATGGTACTAGTTTTAGGAATAAGGCATCTTGTTTCGCCCTAAATCACGACCGATAAGCCTCAAATCCTACTTCATCCCCATTCTCTGCCTCTCTTCCCATAGGGTTTCACCACACAGGGGAAAAGGTTACTTAAATCAAGGTAATACCTGGATATGGCACCCTGAATTAAACCTTTTCTTTGGGGAAGGGAGGAACAAACAATCTGACCTCCCCAAACCCTCACTATCATTTGGATTGGTTTCCATTTTCCTAAGAGTTCCTCCTTAGGGAATGCAACAACATCCCAAATTTTTTAAAAAAGGCTTAAGAAAGGGAGAAAGGTTATGTAGTGTTTAAACAATTCAACCACAGGCCATGTGGCTGTTGTTATAATTCAAGGACAATCAATGTGATGCTATTGGCATTAATAACAGTGAGTCGATATGCACAAACTTTTAATATAAGCCTAATTATGAGTGTCTCTTTGCATGAAACTAAAAATATTGGGAATGTTGACATTGAGGATGTGCCCTTGGACCAAAACCCGTGCATAAATCAATAATCTATTATGATTTTCATTTTGCAGAAGTAGTGCTATTATTTCAAAAGGTCTCAAAAATCAATCTGGCATTCAGTATATCTGTGTAATAATGACATCCTAATTAAAAATCCCAATCTAAGTAGTACAAAGGATGATGTTTAATCTCTAATCAATGAACACCGAGTCCAGAAGTTATAGGTGCAATAACCCTTTTTAATGAACTTTACTTCTTTTGCTCAGATTTCAGCTCTTTTCCGTATTTGCCGGAACAACTTCCAAACGAACCCATCTTGAAGGAAGCCAAGAACATTTGAACGGCAAGCAGATTCCTTGTAGCAAAAAGACATCGTGGAAAAATGTCTTGGGAATGAGGGGTTTTTTAAGATTGGAATTTACAATTGCTGCTAATTACAGGACATATTTCAAATGTTGCTTTAAGGGGCTGGGAAATGCTCAAGAGCTATTACCTTGAAATTTGAATTAGTTATTCATTTCAAGTATGTTAAAGGACTTACACACTCACAGTAATGAATTCTGGTTGTTTTTTGCAATTTCCCAAGAATGCAAAATGGATCTGTAAACTTTAAAATAAACCAGACTTTTTCGAAGTCCCCCATGAGCCTTTAAACTCTAAAGTCTTCTCATAATTTAGAATTTCTTGAATATATTCTTCAGGATTAGTTTCTCTACAACTGAAAGTGAATCGCTTTTTCCTCAACAATATTTCACTGAGCAACTACAGTGTGCTGAACACCGTCCTAAATCTTTGGGAGAGCAGTACGACCTAGTGGGTAGAGCACAAGCTTGGGAATCACCAGGACCTGGGTTCTAATCCCATCTCTGTCATTTGTCTGAAGGGTTACCTTGGGCAGTTCACTTAACTTCTCTGTGCCTCAGTTATCTCATCTGTAAAATGCGGAATAAAGACTGTGAGTCCTATGTGGGAGAGGGACTCTGTCTAACGTGATTGGCTTGTATCTACCCAAGAGCTTAGAACAGTCCTTGACACGTAGTCGGCGCTTAATAAATTCTACCACCATCATCACTATCCCCTTGGGAATCTTATGAACAGATGCGACAGATTAAACTGCAGCAAAATGAGTATAGTTCGACTATTATGCATCTATCCAAAATATTTATTGAGCATCTACTTTAGGCAGACCACCGGACAAGAGAAGCAGAACCCATGTGCCCTGCCGTCGAGGATTTTACAATCCAGTGGAACTCAATTTCTGCTACTCCTGGTTGTTTCAGGAAAGGGTACCCGAGGAATTGAGTAGAATAGCCTTCTGGGAAATTCTTTGACAAATCCAGTCAATATCCATGTGCCCAGATTAGGGTCAACCTTCTCTGGAGGAAGAGGCGGGACCAAGGACGCTTTCAGTTTGGGGACTCAGTGGTTTTCAAAGTGACCCACCCAGGAGTTACGTGCCAGTAACCCAAGGAGGACACGGGCTTGTCCCCACCCTGTCAGTGTCCCCTCTTGGAAGAATCCTATTTGGAGACCAGGGCCGGGGAAGGAAATCAATCGACCAATCAGTCGGTGGTATTGCATGGCGTAGTGGACAGAGCATGGGCCTGGGAGTCATGAGGTCATGGGTTCTAATCCCGGCTCCTCCACTTGTCTGCTTTGTGGCCTTAGGCAAGTCACTTCACTTCTCTGTGCTTCAGTTACCTCATCTGAAAAATGTGGATAAAGACTGTAAGCCCTTGGGGGACAGGGACCGTGTCCAACTTGATTTGCTAATATCCATCCCAGCGCTTAGTCAGTGCCTGGCACATAGTAAGCACTTAACAAATGCCAGACATTACTATTATTATTATTATTCTTGAGCACTTTCCTTGTGCAGAGCTCTGGCCTAAGTGTGTGGGAGAGCACAGAAACAGTGTACATGACCCTTGCCCTCAAGGAACTTACAGTCTGAGGAGCCTACAGTTTTGCACCCACATTTTTCTTCCTTGTCCATGGCCAGCTCCGGCTGGACTGGAGGCAGAGAGGATCTGGAGGACTGGTTCCAGTCTGGTCTTAAAGGTCCCCGTGCTTCTAATCTTACGTTCTCCGTCCCCGTCTCTTTTGGCCTGTTCCCAGTACAACTTTCCTAACAAGTGAAGCGGACCCCCAAAAATGCTTCTATTGTTCACCGTTTTAAGGTTCATTTCCCATAGGTGTTCACACTCTGTTCCTAGCCTTGTGTTTCCCTGGTACCTCTCAAAGTTGTACAGCTGGGGGTGGTTCAGGGGCCCCCGGGGAGCTTTTCCAACAGGCGTCTGGAGGCAGCCTCACAAAATTGCTGATGCCAACACGTTAGTGTATTTTGTGTGCTTTAATAATAATAATTATGGTATTTGTTAAGCGTTTACTATGTGCCAGGCACTGTACTAAGCTCTAGGGTGGATACAAGCAAATAGGGTTGCACACAGTCCCTGTCCCATGTGAGGCTCGCAGTCTCAATCCCCATTTTATAGATGAGGTAACTGAGGCCCAGAGAAGTGAAGTGACTTACCCAAGGTCACGCAGCAGACAAGTGATGGAGCTGGGGTTAGAACTCACGACCTCTGCCTCCCAAGCCCAGGGGTCTTGCCACTGGGCCATGCTGCTTCCCAAATCAATCAGTGAATCAGTGGTATTTATTTACTAATTTTTTAATGGCATTTGCTAAGCGATTACAATGTCCCAAGCGTTTTACTCAGCACCGGGGTGGATAGGACAAATCGGGTTGGACACACTCCTTGTCCCACATGGGGCTCATAGTCTCAATCCCCATTTTACAGATGAGGTAACTAAGGCCCCAGGCCACACAGCAGACATGTGGCAGAGCTGGGATTAGAACCCACGACCTTCTGACTCCCAGGCCCGTGCTCTAGCCACTGTGCCTTGCCGCTTACTGTGTGCAGAGCACTGTACTAAGCACTTGACGGAATACAACAGAGTTGGTACACACATTTTCTGCCCACAGTGAGCTTACAATCTAGGGGGGCAGATAGATATTGTGGGGCCGAGGGTAGAGTGCATGTCGAAGGCTTAAAGTGTTTGAATTAATTTTATAAAATGCTCACTACATGTCAAAGCACTGTGCTCAGCCCTGGGGTAATAATAATAACGGTGGTATTTGTTAAGCGCTTACTATGTGCAAAGCACTGTTCTAAGCGCTGGGGGGATACAAGGTGATCAGGTTGTCCCATGTGGGGCTCACAGCCCTAATCCCCATTTTACAGATGAGGTCACTGAGGCCCAGAGAAGTGAAGTGACTTGCCCACAGTCACACAGCTGGCAAGCGGCAGAGCGGGGATTCGAACCCATGACTCCCAAGCCCGGGCTCTTTCCACTGAGCCACGCTGCTTCTCCAAGTAGCCACAAGATAATCAGGTCAGACCCAATCCCTTTCCCACGTGGAGCTCCCAGCTGAAGAGGTAGGGAGAACTGCTAACATCCCCGTGTTACAGATGAGGAAACTGAGGCGTAGACAGGTACTGCCTAAGGTCACAGAGCTGGTAGAACTGGGATGATAATAATGATACTAATAACTGTGATAGTTAAGTGCTTACTATGTGCCAGGCACCGTACTAAACGCTGGGGTGGATACAAGCAAATCGGGTTGGACACGGTCCCTGGCCCACAGGGGGCTCACAGCCTCAATCCCCATTTTACAGATGAGGTAACTGAGACCCACAGAAGTGAAGTCACTTGCCCACGGTCACAGAGCAGAAAAGTGGCAGAATAAGAATTAAAAAAATAAAAATTAGAATGAAAAGTGGAATTAGAAGCCACGACCTTCTGACTCCCAGGCCTCGCTTTTTCCACCGCACCAGGCCGGATTCCAAGCAGGTCTCGTGACACTCGATCCCATTCCTTTCCACTGGTCTTCGTCTCCTCGGAGGGTGATGCTGACTCTCTGGGTCCACATGGAAATCACTGGGGGAAGGTAAGTTCTAGGACCCGGGAGGATGACGGATCGATCGCATTCCTAGATCGTCCTGGAGAAAGGCAGACGCTCAAGTGAGGAAGAACGGGAACCAGTTTCTGCTTCTTTGTTCCCTTCCTGACTTCTTTCTCTACCGATCGCCTAATCTACCTGCACAGAAAGATCTCTCCTCAGAGGGCACCTAAAGGAGAAATTGGGCCTCAGGGAGAGAGGTGTAGGGGAAGACGGAGGGGTCAGGTCGGGAGGGGGAACCGCTTTCTTGAAATGGGAAGTACCAGAGGCAGGTGGATGCCGCTGAGGCGCCGAGTGCTTTCTGTGAAAACCCTCAACCTCATTTTCCTCCGATTTCAGATCATCTTTTGTTTCCAATTATTCTGTTGTTCATGCTATCGATTGGGCGAACGCAGACGCTGAATGACAAGAGGGGAAGGGGGGTGGGGGGAAAGAATTCCATTTTGCCTGAAGGAGAAAATACGTACGACGCCACCCCTGCTCCCTTCCTCCGGAGCGTTCATCAGCATGGCAGGGAGCTGCTCAATTATCTTTGTGTCAGATGATTATCTGAGAGCTTAATTTAATCTCCATTACCCTCCCCCGTCATATTTCAATTAAATCTGCTATCGGAGTGTTAACACATCTTTGAACCTGCTATTTCTTCAGTTAATTTTCCACTAAGAGGTGCTGGAGAGTAACAGATGTCATAATTATGCGATTATTAAGCGAATTTGACACTCATTCTCCCAGGACTTTGTGGTTGGAGCGGGAACGTCGGAGAATTAATCTTCTGACAAGATGCTTCAGTTGTGATCCATAACACGGCAGCGATCTCACCGACGATGCCGGTACGACTGTGTGGCAGCAGCTGAGGGTGACGGGAAGGCCTATCGTGCCTCGGCCTCTTTCCGCCTCCGCTGATGAATCCCCAAATCCACTGGATCCCCAGGGACGCTCGCTCACGGCCACCTCCCGCTTCCTCGAAATCTCTGGGAATAGCATCCTGAGTATCTCCTGAGGACGGAGCCAGCACCGTTCAAAATCAGCGGTCGTGGTGGTGAGATGGGCAGAAGCGGCGGGGCCTCGTGGATAGAGCACGGGCCTGGGAGTCAGAAGGTCCTGGGTTCTAATCCCAGCTCCGCCACTCTGCTGTGAGTCCTTGGACAGGTCTCTTCACTTCTCTGGGCCTCAGTTACCTCATCTGTTAAATGGGGATTGAGACTGTGAGCCCCATGTGGGACAAGGACTGTGTCCAACCGGATTTGCTTGTATTCACCCGAGTGCTGGGAACAGCGTGCGGCACATAGTAAACAAATGACAAATACCATCATTATTATTGTTATTATTATGGTGTCCACGGGTCTGAGGGACACACCAAAAGTCACTGCCCACTCTGTTCATGCCGGCAAAGCAGCACACCTTTTCGGTTCCTTTCCGGTGGTTAAGTAGGGAAAAGACTTGCGCTTGTTAGTTGTACACTAGTGATGATGGTCTGCACTGAATCATCCCCAATCTCTCACCCCAGTCCCCCTCTGCCTGGCGGTGAGAAAGCTGGTAGGGACAACGGGTGCAGTTTTGGGTCACAGACGGGATATCTCTGAGACCTCGATAGCAGCGGACACTATGACGCCTTCACCAATTTCTCAAGCCGTATTTGAATATGATTCTCTAAGTGTTGGGAAGATGTAAATAATTGACCTCCGAAATGTCCATCTGCCCCTAACATAAAGACAATTTCTCTTGGGACTTGGCAGTTAGTTCCGGGCTTTCTGGAATATATGGCTGGAGGTGGGCTGTGCTTCCACAAGAGGGAAACGTGAAAATATTTAAACCAGCTTCCCGATGTTGGGGAAATTCCCTTTTGTTTTTTATTTAGGGTTTGAGAGCACACTGGAGCATTCTGAACCTCACATGCAGACAGCCTGCATAGGTTAAAATCTTCTAGATCGTAAGCCCCCTACTAGATCGTGACCCCCCCTCCCCCCACCTCAGGGTCACGCCTGGAGAGTTCTAAAAATAAAATAAATATTGGTATTTGTTAAGCGCTTACTATGTGCAGAGCACTGTTCTAAGCGCTGGGGTAGATAAAGGGTAATCGGGTTGTCCCACGTGAGGCTCACCGTCTTCATCCCCATTTTACAGATGAGGTAACCGAGGCCCAGAGGAGTGAAGTGACTTGCCCACAGTCACACAGCTGACAGGCGGCAGAGCTGGGATACGAACCCATGACCTCTGACTCCCAGTCTCAACTACGGGAGGGAGAGTCAAGCAGAGGCATAGCCATTCCAATCCTAGTTCGGGCAGTGGCTAGCGAGTGGAAGGCAATCCGCTACAAGTCAAACCTCCCCCGTGCCGGGCGGCAGCGGCATGGGGGAGAGTAGAGGGTGGAAACTCGGGTTTTCTGTGCGGGAGGAGGGAGCGGTAAACCAATTTGGGATTTTTACCCAGAAAACTCTTTTGAATCCACTACCGGAACAACTGCAGATAGGGGTGGGCCATTCTGGGAGAGATGCATCCATGGCGTCGCTATGGGTCGACGACCCGACTAGACTGTGAGCCCCTTGAGGGCGAGTAGCGTGCCTATCCATTCTACTGTATTGTACTCTCCCAAGCTCTTAATACAGTGGCCCGCACATAGGAAGCGCTCAGTAAATACCACTGATGGAATGAATGTGGCCCCTCGATCACGCAAGAGAGAAGATCCCGTTTGTCAGCTCGCAGAGGGATTTTCCAAGCCCTTGCGTCGCCTAGGAGGCTAACGGGGAGTGGAGGAATAAAGCTAGAAACTGTCTATTCTAGTGAGAATAATAATGTTGGTATTTGTTAAGCGCTTACTACGTGCAGAGCACCGTTCTAAGCGCTGGGGGAGATACAGGGTCATCGGGTTGTCCCACGTGGGGCTGACAGTCGTCATCCCCATTTTACAGATGAGGGAACTGAGGCCCAGAGAAGTGAAGTGACTTACCCACGGCCCCACAGCTGACAAGTGGCAGAGCCGGGATTCGAACCCAAGCCCGGGCGCTTTCCACTGAGCCACGCTGCTTGTTACTTCCCGCCTCTAAGTGAGAGAAGCCCAGGAGCCTGGCTTTGTGGGGGTGGTCTGTTGATCGGACAGGAGTGTTGAAAGAATCCCTGACCTCCATCTATCTGTATGGAAAAGGACATTTTTTCCAAGAGAAAAATCAATTTCGTGCCCCGACCTGTACAGAGCAAATCTGACGTTAAGGACCCCCGTAGGGTGAGGAGGAATGGTGTCATATAAACAAAATGGCTATTTTTAGACTCCCACTCCCTCCTAATTGTCAGGGGAAATTTCAGGCTTTTCCAACTCCATCCCTGGCCCTTCACCAGACCTCAGATGGCCGTAGAGCATTCAGAATCGGACAGGAAGGCTGCCAGGGAGGATTGTGGAAAAGAAACACGGAACCGCTAGCATCCCCAAATCGGAGTTGCTTAGAGAAGCAGCGTGGCTCAGTGGAAAGAGCACAGGCTTGGGAGTCAGAGGTCATGGGTTCGTATCCCGGCTCTGCCACTTGTCAGCTGTGTGACTGTGGGCGAGTCGCTTCACTGCTCTGGGCCTCAGTTACCTCATCTGTAAAATGGGGATGAAGATTGTGAGCCTCCCGTGGGACGACCTGATGACCCTGTACCTCCCCCAGCGCTTAGAACAGTGCTCTGCACGTAGTAAGCGCTTAACAAATACCACCATTATTATAATTATTATCTGGAAGCAGTGTGGCCTAGTGGGTAGAGCGTGGGACTCCCCCTCCCCCCTTTCTAATCTTGGTTCTGCCACTTGTCTGCTGTGGGACCTTGGGCAAGTCACTTCATTTCTCTGTGTGTCCGTTACCTCATCTGTAAAAGGGGGATAAAGACCACGAGCCCCATGTACGTCATAACAATGATAATTATGATGGCATTTGTTAAGCGCTTACCATGTGCGAAGCACTGTTCTAAGCGCTGAGGGGGATACGAGTCGATATATGGAATATGTCCAACCGACTTAGCTTCTATACACCCCAGTGCTTAGTACAGTGCCTGGCATATAATAAACGCTTCAAAAAAAGGTAAAAAAAAAATCTGGAGGCCCATCAAGCCCACTCGAAGATGCAATCTCACGTCAAATAACCCTGCGCCCCAAACCTACATTTTCCAACTCCACCTGCCAAATGCTGGCCAAGCAAACTAGCACACTTCCCCCCTTCAAAGTCCTACTGATTGCTCAACTCCTCCAGGAGGCCTTCCCAGACTGAGCTCCCCTTTTCCTCTGCTCCCCCTCCCCGTCACCCCGACTCATTCCTTTTCTCTACCCCCCTCCCCACACTACAGCACTTGTGTATATATGTACATAGTTATAATTCTATTTATTTTGATTCATGATATGCAAATATCTATAATTCTATTTACTTGTAACGTTGCTACTGATGCCCGTTTACTCATTTTGATGTCCGCGTCCCCTCTTCTAGACTGTAAGTCCGTTGTGGGCAGGGATCGTCTCTATCTGTTGCCGAACTGTACTTCCCAAGCGCTTTGTATAGTGCTCTGCACACAGTAAGTGCTCAATAGATATGATGGAATGAAATGAATGAATCTCACATTTCCTCGTTAAAGGAGCCAACGTTGACGATGTCGCTCCAACAGAGGCATAATCTGGGAAATACCTTTGATCTGTCATCAAGGCTGCCCCGTTCCTATTTGCTCACACTATTCGAAGGACAGTGAACTGGGATGAGTACGAAAGCACAGTCAGAGCACTGCCTCGTCCAAAAGACATCGCCACGTATCGAAGGAGCATTCGCCGGATCAGTCGGTGGTATTTATTGAGCACTTACTGGCAGGATATAAGGAGGCAGAATGGGTTTCCAGCCATAACAACCACAAATTGAAACAGGGTGGCCTAGTGAATGCAGCACGATCCTAGGAGCCAGAAGAATATGTTCTAATCTCAGCTCTGCCACTTGTCTGCTGTGTGTCCTTAGGCAAGTCACTTGATTTCTCTGTGCTTCAGTTACCTCAACTAAGTGGGGATTAAGACTGCGAGCCCTATGTGGGACAGGGGCTGTGTCAAACGAGATTAGCTAGTATCTACTCCAGTATTTTGTACAGTGCCTGGAACATAGCGAGTACTTAAATACCTTAAAAAAAGCGACCGAAGCTTAGAGATTGTTGCAAGTCATCTAGTTTTATCATCTGGTTTTTGGTTGATAAGTTCCCTGTCTGGTATAGCTATTCCATTATTCACCTTTGTGCCACTTTTTTTTTTACTCTCCCAAGCACTTACTATGGTGCTCTGCACCTAGTAATTACTCAGTATATACGATTGAACGAGCAAATCTTTAAACTGCTGGTTTCACAGCCACGACTCGCACCGTTGTGCTCTGTGGTTCTGAGGCTGCAGCCTTTTCATGGTGACCCGAAAGGGGACGGAACTGATTCTGGAGCAGGGGGAGGGCCTGGGGTCTTCCTGGAAAAATGGTTGAGGTCCAGGTGACCTCGACCTTCTTCTGCAAAGTGGGGAGTTATGTCACCCTCAAAATGGCTCCATACTGGGCATAATTGCATGCATCTTTTTTCTCTAGTATTCATGAAGGCCATCAGTGTCTACCTGAGGCACGAGATGGATAGGATTCATGAGAGGACCTGTAGTAGTGACCCACAGATGTTTTTGACCTAGGGATTTAGATTGACTGCAGGTAGAGCAAACTACAGATTTTTATAACTCAACGATTACATACACATTTTGGGACCTGAGCGAATAAGTTTAGGCTTTAATGTTGATAGTTAATTTACACTGAAGAGGAAGAGAGAGGTGACCAGAAAGAATAGAAGAGGAGGGAGAGTGAAGGGGAGAAAAGGATGGGAGAGCCCAACTTCCTCCATATTTTGGGGTTAACAAGCTCTGCCTGATTCTCTCATTGGCTGAGTAGTTTTCAGAGTCACCTCCCCCTGAAATTTCAAAGATATTGGAAAATGAATTCCTTCAGAATCCTGAGAAAAGCCTTTTCCCAGAAGAGAGAGAGAGAATTACAAGACCGGACTCATCTCTTCCCCCTCACTCTCCTTTGGCATCAATTCCTCATCCAAATGGGCCTTGAATAGGCTCTGTCGTTAGCAAGTGCTTACCAACAGGTGGAACTCATGGAGCTCTAATTGGGAAGATTGAAAACCTGATCACAGGTGCAGTAGGTGAAGATCATTATTTAAGGGAGGGTTTTTTTTTTTCTCCTACCTCATTCCCTCGGAGGAGGGAGAATTAGTAATAGTTATGGTCTTGGTTGTAAATGTTCCTGGATATATTTAGTGCTTCACTTCTTAAGTTCTGCTGTCACTGGATGAGATACTGGACTACTCTGAGCTTCAGTTCTGCCCCTCCGTGGAAAGATGTAAGGTAGGATTTTGTATTTAATTCTTGTGTGTACTCCTTCTTGAGAAGGTGGGATCTTGATCTTGATCCTGGTGCAGCAGTGTATGGTGGCCCGCTGCTTTTTGCAATTGTTGATATCTGCCCATTAGTAACACCTGTTCCTATCTACTCCTAAACAAGAAAAATTGGAGGAATAGTAAGCTGGTTGTTGGGGAGATGGTGGGCTAGTCTGAACTCTAGGTTTGATGGCTAAGTTTTGCCTAATGTGACCGATGAAAGAAAGAAATAAGAACTAGTGATGGAAAAGGAAGGCAAGAAGCTCCTCCTAGTCCCCTTTCAAAGCCAATCCTAAAAGCCTGAGCTTGTGTTCAGAAGTGATTACTCTCTCTTTCTCCTTTCTCCTTTCCTTTTGTCTCATCATCAGTGATATTTATAAATCACTTACAAAGTGCAGAGTACTGTATTAAGTGCTTGGGATAATACAGTTATACAATATAATATTGCAGTAATGTATTGGTGAAGAATTTACTATGTGATGGGGTAGAGACACTGCAGTGGGTTTAGGTAGTTTCTGTTCCACATAGGGCTTACAGTTAGAAGGAAAATGTGTATTTTATTCCTTTCATACAGAGGAGACAGGCACTGAGGTTAAGTGACTTGGCCAAGGTCATACAGCAGACTAGTGGTGGAGCTGAGATTTGAAAATGGGTCTCCTGATCTGTAGTTTCATGTTCTTTCTGTTAGATCTGAGGCTTAGTACAGAGCTCTGCACACAGTAGGTACTCAAATGTGATTAAATGCTTCTTCCTCAATTTTTTCTCTCTTTCCCTCTCTCTCTCCACTCCACACCTTTTCCTTTTTAATAGCAAATTAGAAAAAAATGTGGACTACAGAAGGCTTCATGTGAGAGAAATGACTATTTTAGTGCACTGTGCCTGATGGGCATAGCCCAAGACAATCCATACTTTTGTGGGCATTTATTTCCTGAGTTGTGCTCGGAGCCAAAGTGTGGGACCAGCTTTGGGAAAATGAAACAGAGCCAGAGGAAGCCATGTGCTTCACAATGAAAGGAAACACTCTCAGTAGCAATGGGAATTAAACAGGAGAGTTTGGGATGCCAAGTACCAAATGTGCAACTGAAAAATCTGCCAGAGGTCCCTTATTTGTCAAGATTTTTTTCCATATTTAGGTAAATTAATGTAATTATTTAATGCCTTCTGCAATGGTAACAGGGCCAGGCTCAAGTCCTTTCAGCATATGGTGTTGGCACAGGAATCCGATTTGAGAGAGTAGGGGAAAAAATGGCTTGGCCAAGATCTCATTTGTTGCTTTTTATAATGGAGGCCTTACTGTGGGTGGGAGCTGGCCTGCAGGGAAATGGAAATTATGCTGATTTCTTCAGGTTCCACAAGGCTTGGGGATTCCCCCAGCTTATCGCGCTGTTTCTCATCACAAGCTTCCCTGGTAGAAAACCCACTGCAAGGAGCGAAAGGGGCCTTCCCCTATCATCATTCTTGGGATTATTGTGTCAAATTAGGTCCGTATGCATTTGGGTCTTTTTGTCTGTTTGTATAGCCGATTATTTACTCAGCTACCTCACCCTGACTTGGGCAACTACCTATTACGATTACTGTTCCTCCTGTTTCTACTCCATCACCTGTCTTTTCTCATTTGACTGTTAAACTTTTGGAAAGCAGGGCAGATCAGAAAAGCAGCCTGGTTTAGTGGATGAAGCACGGGCGTGGAAATCGGAAGGACCCGGACTCTTATCCCAGCTCCACCACGCGTCGGCTGTGACGTTGGGCAAGTCACCTAACTTCTCTGGGCCTCAGTTACTCTTTCTAGAAAATACGAATAAGAGTGTGATCCTCATGTGGGATAGGGACTTGTGCAACCTTTCATTCATTCAATAGTATTTACTGAGTGCTTACTATATGCAGAGCACTGTACTAAGCACTTGGAATGAACAAGTCGACAACAGATACAGTCCCTGCCGTTTGACGGGTTTACGGTCTAATCGGGGGAGACTCTCCGGCACTTACTTGGTACATAGTAAGTGCTTAACAGGTACCATTTTTATGATTATTATTATTAATTGCTATACTGCTTAGTACTGGGTTCAGAGCCCTGTAATCAGTAGACGCTCAGCGTGAAGCCCATGATTTGATCTGAGTCCACCAAGTAGCTCAGAGGGCTCCGAGAGGCTGGTTAGTGGCCCCATTGAATCTTTGAGCCTGGAGCATCTCCTGTTGTTAAAACCCCATTTTGCTTTCCTAAAGAAACACTTTTCCCATGAGAAGTCTCAGGGGTGACTGTTTCAGAGTGCACAGAGCCAGTTTTGTGGTGAATTTGCAAGGTGGGAGATGAGCACACAAAAATACTGATATAAGTTGCCTCATTTACTCATATTATTTTAATGTGTCTCTCTTTATGATATTTGTTGAGCATTTACTATATGCCAGGAAACATACTAAGCACTGGAGCAAATACAAGCTAATCAGGTTGGACGCAGTCCGTGTCTCACATGGGGCTCACTGTCTTAATCCCTATTTTAGAAAAGGGGTAACTGAGGTACAGTGAAGTGATTTGCCCAAGTTTATATAGGAGACAAATGGCAGAGTGGGATTAGAACCCAGGTCCTTCAGACTCCCAGACCCATGTTCTCTCTGTGGAAAACAGCATAGCCTAGCTGATAGAGCATGGACCCGGGAATCTGAAGGACATGGGTTCCAGTCCTGTGGCTCCACCAGTTGTCTGTTATGTGACTTTGGGCAAGTCACTTCTCTAGGCCTCAGTTAGCTCATGTTTAAAGTGGGAATTAAGATCCCTATGTGGGACAGGGAATGTGTCCAATGTGATTAACTTGTATCTATAACAGTCCTTGACACATAGCAAGCACCTAACAAATATTA
This sequence comes from Ornithorhynchus anatinus, assembly GCF_004115215.2. Classification (NCBI taxonomy): domain Eukaryota; kingdom Metazoa; phylum Chordata; class Mammalia; order Monotremata; family Ornithorhynchidae; genus Ornithorhynchus; species Ornithorhynchus anatinus. The sequence goes on along the minus strand of NC_041738.1, from coordinate 7,074,931 downwards.
TTACCCTTAATTAGATTATGCTGTTTCTCTGATTTTGGGTGTGTGTGTAAATTCAACTGGGCATTCAATTTTATTTATTTTGATGCATTTACCTTGGAAAATGACTATCTCTACCACTGCAAACTAAGCTCCTTCTGGGTAGGAAGAGGTTCTGTACTTCCCAAGCACTTAATACAGTACATTATGCTCAGTATCATAAGAGGATACCATAAATAGTAATGGTATTGATTGAGAACCCATTGGGTGCAATGTATTCCCTTCTCTTTCGGGTGTGAGGCAGACCTGGGTAAATTTGCTTTACCTAGGCTTGATAGCGAACCATTTCCGAGTTGATACAGTATGGCTTTCCTACTTCTATCCAAGTTCTGAACACCAATCAGTGATATTTAACGCTTGCTGTGTGCATTATTACCTGAGAGCTTGGGAAATAAAAATACAATGAGACATGCCTGTCCATAAGGAGTTCAGAGTCTACAGGACATCAAAAAACAATTTCTCTACCAAAATTGTAATTCAAACAGAGCTTCTGCTCCCCTCTAGACTCTAAGCTCATTGTGGGCCAGAACAGTGTCTGCCGTACACTCCCAAATGTTTAGTACCACGCTCTGCACAAAATGCTAAAATATGATTGAGCAAGCAGCCGGTAGCCACTGTGGGAGATAGAACATGGGATAATTGCCTTGAATCAAGATGGCAGCACTCATGACCTTTAAAGATCTCTACTTGTTTGCTCATCTTCCACTCTCAAATTGTACAAATGGCCTCATTACTTTCTCATTTTAATAGTATTTGTTAATAGTATACTTAAGTGCTGGGGAAGTGTACATCGGTGCTAGTGAGAAGCATACACTTTCCCTCAAAGGGGCTGAAAATCTATGAATGTAGGTGGAGAGGACTGGAGGCACACATTAGGAGCAATAAAACAAAAAATTGATGTAGGGAAGAATACACACTGCACAGAATAAAAGCAAAAGTTAATAGAGAGCTGTGGCTAGAGGAGCACCGAACCAGATGGACCCAGATCTCTTCGAGGTGGAGGATGTTATTCGAGTTTAAAGTGGAGTTAAAGTGTCTTAACGAGCACCCCGTCAAAGAGCTATGAAACGGAGCAGGCACTTAATTCCTAGCAATACAGAAAGCACAAGTCCTAAGGACAGGAATATCACATTCCAGGGTCTGAGTAGCAAAGTTCCTTCTGTTATCACTTTGAGAGAAGCAACCCACTGAAGGAACTAACACCTATCCCCTCCCTGCAAATAGACATATGGCTTTGACTGCAAACTTCCGGGGCTGTTACTTCTTACATAAACACGGTATTATAGCTCTGTCTGGCAGCATGATATAAAACTGATTTTATAGTATCTAGTTAGTCGCGTAGCATTTTTATTTAGCCTTAAGTCTTCATAAATACCGGCTGATAATTTTATCTAATTTCATTGGATATGGTTTAATATTTTCCGGTGGTCACTGGCAGTTTTCCACCCCCCACTACTCCACTGATTTTTGAATCTTCCCCTCAAGCTGACTCTGTGTCCTGTGAACTGAAGTAGGAAGGAGGTAAGGAAAGGGGACATGAGGAAGGCTGTTGGGTTAGAATTATTTCCGGGATCCCCCTATGCAAGTCCTTACACTTCTGATTTCAGCTGGAGTCAAGGCATAAATCAGATTCGTGGAAAGGTCTTCTTCCAACAAAGGTTGAAAAGATTGAAGCAAAACTCATAAATCTTTAGGGGTTTCCATGGCTGCACCACTTTCTCCACCACCAGCCTCCCCTCCCATCCAACTATATGACTAGCAAAAAGTTAATCATATGCTAGAGGTAGATCTGTAATTTGTTTTAGCGTCTGCCTCCCCCTGTACATTATATTTTCCTGTGTTAAGGGATTGGTGGATTGTATCTACCAACTCTTCTTGTACCACACATCATCAAGCCCTGCACGCAAGAGCTCAATAAATATCACTGACAAAGTGTTTGGTTGCTAAGAGTTTCCTCCCTCCACCCATCCTGCCACCCTGCAAGACCTCTGGTTCGCCTATCATAATTGCAATGGGGAAGAAAGACAAGAGCCCTCTTAGAGCTTCCAATCTAACAAACTAAAGTGGGAATAAGACCAAGGGCTCGCTTTGATATTGCTGTCTGAAGAGAACTCCTACCAGTCCTAGGATGCCATATCTTGGCACCCAGGTAAGACTGCCATTGTCTCCCCCATCCGCGTCCTGCTGAGACGGCAGATCCCATCCAACTCAGCTTGCTGCTGATTTCTGAAGCTCATCCCAGGTGTGATGGTAAAAGCAAAGGGGGCATTGTTTGGGGTATCCGTGTGGGTGGGGCGCAGGGTGGGACTGGCAATTAGCCAGGTTAACTTGTCCCCAGCAGGGTTCCTATTTAAGGCTTCTAGCAGCTTCTTGAGGAGGCTGGGCCCGGCCTACGGTTGACACTGCAGGGAAAGATGTAATTAAGCTAGTGGTTTTCTTGTGTTGGACTGCACTAGCGAAAATACTTGAACCCGGAGCAGATTCCCTGGTGCACCTGGCCACAACACCTTTCATTTGTGTCACTAGTCAGGGTGGTGTCTGCATTTGTGACAGGTTCATAGGGCTTGTAGGTTTGAAAGGGAACCAGGCAGCAGATAGGGGGTTTCTCAGACTACTAGAATCTCCGGGTGCTCAAAACTCTGCCAGGCTTTACTTCCTGGGTCTCCTTCCTATCTCGTTTCAAATTATGCCACCTTCCAAAGCCATAGGGTCCTATGTTTTTGATGTTTTGCGATGTACTGAAAACACCAGACCACCAAAAGTATAAAATGCTAATGGAGAAAATGGAATCAATCAATTGGTGGCTTTAAGCACCTAGTGATTTGTGAAATGTACTAAGCGCTTGAGAGAGTGTAAAAGAATGACCATATATTCTCTGCCTCCAGGAAGCCCACAGCCTAGAAAGGAAGACAGGAAAAAATGATTTATGTATAACAGTAAATCAAGTATCTCAGGCTATTAGATTGAGCATTCAAATGAAAATCCAAATAAACTCCACACGAACACAAGGGCTAAAGATAGGAGTAAAATGAAGTGTCTAAGTGCTAAGCATGAAATGGAAATTCTCAGATCAATTAAATGGATTTCCCTGTAATGTCATATTATCCAGACTTTTTTTTTATTCCCATAAACTGTTCAATTATTTTCTTTCCAACTCCAAAGCTTTAATCACCTAACTTGCCATGCAGTCGACTTCAAACACTTTCTCTGAGAATCTTACATTTGATTTCTGGGTCGTATTTTTCCTGTTAACTTTTAACATATGTAACCTGTAGGCATGATTCACACAAATCTCTGGAATTCTAAAGAAACGATGATCAGTCACGGGAATGTGTAAAGATACAAGAACTCTGGCAATTTTCACTTTAAATGCTGTCAGCAAGTTACGATTATAAAGGTATTTTTCTCACTACGTTGCTGTAAAAAAAAAAAAAAAAAAAAAAAACCAACAAAACTTAATGTCACGGAGTTCTGACAAAGTTACACATTTAATGAACCACAGCACCTGAACGTACATTTCCTCTGAGTTGCCAGCAGCGTAGGTTGCATTGAGAGAAAACTAACTAGAGAAATCCAGAATGGTTTGGAGTAAGTCTTAGACTTGTTTAATTATCTAACATTCATGGCTCTAATTAACCGCAGAAGCCAAAGGCCGGGCCCCAGTACGCAATGGCATGTCCTCTATAAATGCCTGACGTTTGTGGCTGGCTGGCGCAAAGACCAAGAATCCAAGGAGGAGGAAAGTAGGGGTCTGCTCGACACAGAGGTGGGATTAGTGTGGCCTGTGGGGGGTGGTTGGGATGGGGGCGGGGAGAGAAAGGAGAGGGGAAGAAGTAGAAGCAGCCCCGTGGAGCTGGGGCTGCAGTAGGAAGATAAGAGGGAGGTCCCTGTTCTCGGTGTTTAGTGCCCTGAGGTGGGGAAAATGTGTGACTCAGATTTCTGGGCACAAAGTAGATGGAGGTGTCTAGGGGTGGGGGTGTCTAATAGTAATGGCATTTATTGGGTGCTATAGACGGCAGAACAGAGGACTAAATCCTTGGGAAAAGTTCAACAGAAGCAGTAGCCACAGTCTCTGTCCACAGGGAGCTTCCTTTCCAACAGGGGAGACACTGGGATGGGAGAGGGAGGGATGGATCTACTGTTGTATGTTTTTGTGCTTGGTTTCATCTCTCTCTCTGTCAGCATCTCCCTAGAAACAGCGTGGCTTAGTGGAAAGAGCACAGGTTTTGGGTCAGAGGACACCTGCTCCGCCACTTGTCTGCTCTGTGACCTTGGACTAGCCACTTAACTTCTCTGTGTCTGTTACCTCATCTGTAAAATGGGGATTAAGACTGTGAACCCCACTTGGGACAATCTGATGACCTTGTATTTTCCCCGGTGCTTGGAAAAGTGCTTGGCACATAGCAAGCACTTAATAAATACCGTTACAATAATTATTATTGCTATTACGATTATTCTTAGATTGTGAACCCCTCTGGGGCAGAGTTAAATTTCCCTCCAGCATTTAGTTCAGTGCTTTGCAAACAGTCTCTTAATAAATGCCATTCTATTAAATTCTGAAGGATGAAATTAATCAGGATATACAGTCTACTGTTGTACTCTCCCAAGCACTTAGTACAGTGCTTTGCACACAGTAAATGCTCGATTAATTATGAATAAATAAATATGAATGAATAAAAGTGGCTGTTGAGTTGATATGATTCGGGGTGTTGTGAATTAAATAGCGAAGACCTGTTGGAGAGGTGAGCTTTTAGAAGGGGGTCGCTGAGGTCTGGATGACTGGAAGAGGGACATCCCTGGCTGGGGAGGACCGTGAGTGAGGGGTCAGAGAAAGGAGGGATAAGAGCAGTTAGGATAGGGGCTTGAGAATCAATCACTGGTACTTATAGAGGTCTTCCAAGTACTTATTAGAGTGCTCTAAACATAGTAAGTGCTCAATAAATACCATTTATTGATTTTAATTAGAGCATTTTACTAAGCATTTGGGAAAGTAATAATAATAGCAGTATTTAAGCGCTTACTATGTGACAGGCACTGTACTAAGGCCCAGGCTAGATACAAGCCAATCAGGTTGGACATATCCCCCGTCTCACATGGGGCTCACAGTCTCAATCCCCATTTTACAATTGAGGTACCTATGGCCCAGAGAAGTGAAGTGAATTGTCCATGGTCACACAGCAGACAAGCACTAGATCTGGGATTAGAACCCAGGTCCTTCTGACTCCTAGGCCCACGCTCTATCCGCTAAGCTGGGTCTCTGTCCACAAGGCCCTCGCGTCTGTAAGGTTTAGAGGGAAGAGTGTGAGCTAGGGAGAACTGGGAGCGAAGAATGAAAGCTGGGGTCAACTGGGAGGACTAAGCTGATGATGTGAAATGTATAGAGCTGGTGGCCAAGGGTAAGGAGATTGTATTTGATGCAAGGGGAGAGGTTGAGCCAATTCTGGTCATTTCCTCGGATAAATCACCTATTCCTTAAGTAATCGGGTAGTTCCATGGGAAGAGGGGCCAGGAACTGTACCCAAGGTACTTTGGCAACCCATGTAAAGCTCTTCAAAATGAGAACAGCCTTTCCTGGGGCAGCTCAGAGCCAATACAATGAAAAGTAATGAGCTCATATCCATAAAGGTTTATGAGCCTAGTTTCACGCTGGCAAAATGAGTCCTCCAGGCAGTGTCCATCCACCTGCCAGACAGAATGGGGGGAAAGAAAAATCCCTCCCTCAAGACATTCACCCCGCTTTCCTTCCTCAGCCACATCTGGCATTCCTCGTTTTCGGTTGAAGGGCATTCTTGGCTGGGATCCTCAAAACCTTGGGTAGATTTTCTACTTTCCTTCTCGGGCAGCTAAGGGTGGGACTATCAGAAAGTCACTGTGATTTGCCCCTAATTTTTTTTTTTAATGGTATTTGTTAAGCACTTACTCTGTGTCAAACACTGTTCTAATTTGAACAGCGTGTTAGTCCGGTCCTGGGGGACTGCATCGGGCAGGGGGCTTGTAAACCCAAACCAGCCGGCCCGTTGTAGCGGGTCCAGCACGGAGGGCCTGACCACTCTAGGAAAGAATCCAGAGTTGAAGAGAAGCTGCCTGAAAGAGGGGACATCTCCCAAGGATACATGTTTGCGACTCTTGACGGGGAGGTCCTGGGTGGACACAAATCACTCATCCTATCCTTCCTGGATTACTGCTTCAGCCTCCTTGCTGACCTCTCAGCCTCCTGACCTTCCCCACTCCAGTCCATACTTCACTCTACTGCCTCAACTCGCTTCCGTTTCTCCACAACCCAGCCCGCACACTTCGCTCCTCTAGCGTTAACCTTCTTATTGTGCCTCGATCTCGCCTGATTCACTGCCGACCCATAACCCACGTCCTGTCTCTGGTCTGGAATGCCCTCCCTCCTCTAATCCAACAGATAAGGCCTTATTGAGGGCCCATCTCCTCCAAGAGGCCTTCCCAGACTAAGCCCCACTTTTCCTCATCTCCCACTCCCTTCTGCATTGTCCTGACTTGCTTCCTTTGCTCTATCCCCTCTCGGCCCCACAGCACTTATGTACAGATCTGTAATTTTATTTGTACAGACATCTGACTCCACGCTTGACTGCGAGCTCATTGTGGGAAGGGAATGTCAGTTTATTGTTGTACTTTCCCAAGTGCTTAGTATAGTGCTCTGCACCCAGTAAACACTCAGTAAATACAATGGAATGAACGAATGAACATTAATATAAATAAATATCTTCTGAACATCAACTGTAGAAATGCTGGTAACGGTCAACATCCTTATATGGCTTGGGGGCCATTTTCATTGGATTCTGCATTAGCTCATAGCAGGATAGTGCAGAAGTGAAACTTTTTCCAGAAGGAATTCAGGGGAAGGTGTTGATTGCCCACTCAGGAAGGATGTGTTAATTCATTCAAAGGCTCTTTGACTTTCCAAGTTTTTACCTTGAGGAGAAATCCTGGCTAACCTAAGGGGGAATCAGACCAAGGGCAATGAATTTCTGGTCCCGACCTGTTCTGACCGGTTGGGGGCAGGAGGCAGTTGAGAGGGCTGTGGAGGCTTGTTGCTTCTTATGGGAAATTACAGAGAGGTAACTCTTCGCTTTATTTGACTCAAAAAACCAAATTCCTTTTCCCACTTGAGTTTAAAATCAGAAGAGGTTGGCTGAGGTCCAACTGGCTGTGAAGAAAAGAACACTGTGGCTTAATGGAAAGAGCACGGCCTTGGGAGTCCGAGGATCTGGGTTCTAATCCTGGCACCACCACTTGTCTCCTGGGTGACCTTGGGCAAGCCACTTAACTACTCAGGGCCTCAGTTACCTCATCTGTAAAATGAGGATTAAGACTGTGAAACCCCATGTGGGACAAACTGATTACCTTGTATTTACCCCAGCACTTAGAATAATAATAATGTCGGTATTTGTTAAGCGCTTACTAGGTGCCGAGCACTGTTCTAAGCGCTGGGGGAGATACAGGGTCATCAGGTTGTCCCATGTGGGGCTCACACACTTTTAATCCCCATTTTACAGATGAGGGAACTGAGGCACAGAGAAGTTAAGTGACTTGCCCACAGTCACCCAGCTGACAAGTGGCAGAGCTGGGAGTCGAACTCATGACCTCTGACTCCGAAGCCCGTGCTCTTTCCACTGAGCCACGCTGCTTCTCCTAGAACAGTGCTTGGCACATAGTAAGGGCTTAATAAATACCATTATTTTTATTATTAGCACCAATTATTATTGTAAGGGTTTAATAAATACCATTATTATTATTAACACCAATAATAATAATGGTATTCACTGCTTACTATGTCATGCACTGTTCTAAGCCCTAAAATAGAACTAAGATCAACAGAGCAGATAGAGTCCCTATCCCACACAGTCTCACAATCTGGGAAGGAGACAGAATAGGTATCGAGTTTCAAATCCCCATTTTACAGGTGAAGAAACAGAAGCACAGAGAAGTTAAGTGACTTGTTCAAGCTCACAATAAATACCACTGATTGTTCAGAATACAAAAAGGCCGTATCTGTGGAAGAGGGGCAAAACCACAAGACCCTTTGTTAAAGCAAAAGCTAGTTTAGCCTTCCCTATCCCAGATTCCTTTCCTTTAGTTCTCCAGAGACCTACAGAATGCCAGTCTGCTTTTTTTTTCCCCCTTCTCTGCACTGTTGTTGACACTCCTGGTACCATCTTCAAAAGCTGCGTATGCTTTTGTGTGGTGGGGAACCGGTAGGGGTCCAATTTTGCTATCAATCATATTTAATAGCATATGCTATTAATGTAATTTTGTTATTGAAGATTCTAAATCTATTCAGTGGATTCCACAAGACAATTATGTGGGTTTTTTTAAATGCATGCATGCAATCAGATATCACCTTTAATTAGAGCTATGGCAATTAAAGATGGTCATTATAAATGTTATATTATTCAATATTCATTAAATACCCAAAGACATGACATTTCATTGATTTCAAGGAAATGACATGGGAATCACACAATGAGGTTTCTTAAGTGTGATTTGTTTTAAATAAAAGATCATCTGCTTGAGAAACATTTTGGGTTTTTTTAATTTTTTTTTTTTCCTGTGGGGAAACCTTAAGTTCTGAAGGAATTCCTTTTACTGCCAGGAAGAAGCTGAGAGCAGAGGCAGGTCATATGCTAGTTCTCACACCATGCAGAGTTTAAAGAACCAGTTTTTCCCATAAATAAATCAGTTATACTGCAATTTTTGAATGGCTCAGACTAGCAGAAAATGGCAGACACCCAAAAAACTTGAGGGAATAACCTGATATTTTTGAAATAGCTAGGAATAAACTTCCTAGTTTAAATCTTCGTCTGCTCCTTTAGAGCGATAGGTACCTCCCAAACCACATACTTTACTAGAAAGAAAAACTCGAGGAAGAAGGCGTCGAGTTAGTCTTTTCTACCTTCTACAGGGATCCTGTCCCGAAAAATGATAGCTGTAACTAGGTTGATGTTTGACTTCTCTGGGTTCGTTGGTAATTTCTACTTCAGAGTTGATGAAATGTTTATTTTTGTTATCTAAGACACAAAGTATTGCTTCAGAAGTGACAAGGTTTTGAAAGAGAGAAACTAACTGCTGAAGGTGGAAAAACTTGACTTCTCATACAACTTCAAATGTTTCAAGTAAATTATCATACTCTGATAACTGGTTGTCTAGACATTTCAAATATTCATTTTGTGGTACATCCTTCAGTTCATAATTAAAGACTAAAATGAAGCAGCCCAGTCGTTGTTACTGGCCAGACCAGAAATTATACACACAAAACACCGTCCAGAGGGAAATGACCGAAATTAAGGATGCTTCTGAATTGGTGCTAGAGAATCTGGGGTTTCCAGCTGTTAACTTCTGTTTGGTGTTGACTGGTTGAGTAAGAACCTGCATGATTGTCAGCTCCCTGTGGTCAGGAATTGTATCTACTACCTCTATTATACTCTCCCAAGTGCTTAGTTCAGTATTCTGCAAACTCAATAAATACTACTGATCTGTTTCAAAATTGCTGGGAAATCCATTTGGTTTGCCACCAGAAACAGCAGGTTGGATCCACTCCTAAGAGGAATCTTGTTGGGATTAAAGTGCCAATCCTCCAGTTTCCTTCTGCTCCCTGCTGAAACGAGTGATTTTAAAGAGACAGATGAGAGCCTGGCTTTTCTGGGTTCTAATCTGGTAGCTAGTAATACCACGTGGGACAGGGACTGCGTCCAACCCTATGCTTGTATCCATCTCAGCGCTTAGTACAGTGTCCGGCACATAGTAAGAGCTTAACAAATACCACAATTCTTCTTATTGATCCTTTTTTTTTTTCCTTCAGTTTTTCTTAAATCACTTAGGCAGAACCAAGCCCCGTGAGAGTGTTATTTGATTAGAAGCTACTTTGAAGGATCAGGTGAGATGAGGCACTGGAATTTAATGGTAACTAGGACAAATGCCTGGTAGGTGCTTGCGGTCTGGACACTTGACACTGCCCTCCATGACAGGCCCTTCCCCAGCCTCTCCTACCAATAGCTGGCTTTCCCCCTGTTGGGTTCTGACACTTTTCTTCCCTGACAGCTCCAGGCTGGTGGACTTCCTCATTCCATCCCCTTTTTCCTGCTCCTTTCCACAGCTCCTCCCTTCACCCATCTCATTCAGCCAAATGTCACCTGGGCATGAAGTCTGAAATAGAGTCCTCTGAGCAGGTGACACAGGCAGAGATGATTTCTACCTGATCTGTAGACAGAAAAACACATCCCCATCAGTTCTCAGCTTGCGTTTCGTTTGGTATGTGTGGGCAGAAGGGAAACGTAGTGTACAGGGGGAGCAGAGCTTCTTTCAAAAAATATTAGGGATTTTCTTCCCCATGAGGGTCCTGGCACTTGAGCAAGATTCCTCTTTCTCCAGGGTGAGCGTTAGAAAGATCTTGATCCTACCAATCTGATTAGGGAAATTTAAAATGCAGTATCAGTTTGGATGAGAAGCAGCGTGATTAGTGGTTAGAGCGTGGGCCTGGGAATATGAAGGTCCTGGGTTCTAGTACCATGGGCAAGTCACTTAACTGCTCTGTGCTTCAGTTACTTCATCTGTAAAATGGGGATTAATTCTGTGGGCTCCCACGTGAGACATGGACAGTGTCCAACCTGATTAACTTGTATCTACCCCAGTGCTGAATACAGTGCCTAGTATTTATTCGTTCATTCAGTAGTATTTATTGAGCACTTACTATGTGCAGAGCACTGTATTAAGTGCTTGGAATGTACAGATCGGCAACAGATAAAGACAGTCCCTGCCCATTGACGGGCTTACGGTCTAATCGGGGGAGACAGTCAGACAAAAACAATAGCAATAAATAGAATCAAAGGGATGTACATCTCATTAAAACAATAGCAATAAATAGAATCAAGGTGATGTACATCTCATTAACAAAATTAAAAGGGTAATAATATATATTAATAATTACCATTGACAAAAAAATTGGATCCTGGTCCAGCTGTGTTCGACTCCCAGATTTGGAAGACCAGGCCAAGGCCAACTGCCTCTCTTCTGTCCTAAAGAGCAGGAAAGAAATATGGTAGAAAATGGACAAAAGGAAGATGGGGGGAGGCACCTCTCCGAGGCGCTGACTAGAAAGCGGATGTCAGTCAGCGCAACATTTCTGAATGATCCATCTCAAAGTATCATCTATTCCTTCCCTTGAAACATGCTGTATGTGGTTAGAATGCATGTTTTCACTGTCCATTTTCACTAATGTTGGACCGACCACTCAGCTGAAGATCCACAGTCTGGTCACCGACATACGGCGTGGGAAAGAAGAGTACTACAGTACTGGTATTCCATAACATGTGGTTTTGCAAGGGCATAACCCTACATTTGAGGAGAGCTGGATCCCTTCCATACCAACCTGGAGGCTTAGGGCTATTGAGGACTGAAAACCACAATAAGCCAAATTTATGCCCCTTGAGTTGGTGGTGGGGCAGGGAGGGAGTGGGAAGAGCTTAAAATAATATCTTCCCTTTCATCTGTTGGTTAACACCGGCGTGAATCAGTGTGGGAAGGACAAACAGAAGTAGGGGATCTACCACATGAATTAATGATTGGTCAAATCAATTTAATTTGGATGCTAATACATTTTCCTAATGACAAATCAATGTCAAAAATAATGGAAGAGCTCTTGATTCAGTGTGTTTTTCCTCCAGTCTGACCTGTCTGGGCTGGAGATGTACGATCTGACATCTTCTCTCCCCCAAACAGTGGGAGGAATGTTCCCCGTAGGGCTGCCCAAAGGAGTTTGGGCAGAGAAGCAGCATGGTCTAGTGGCTAGAGAACGAAGCTGGAAGTCAGAAGGACCTAGGTTCTGGTTCTGATTCTGCCACTTGTCTGCTGTGTAACCATGGTCAGTCACTTGACTTCTCTATGCCTCAGTTACCTCACTTATAAAGGAGAGATTAAGCTTGGGAGCCCCAAATGGGACATGGACAGTGTCTGACCTGATTAGCTCGTATCTATCCCAGTAATGTACACTGCTTGACATATAGTAAGTACTTAAATACCGTTTTAAAAAATCCTCTGGGCTCCTTATTAACCAATGGAGTATCCCATCAGAAGTGCACAGAGTACTTAGAATAATCTCAAATCCCTTATCCCTTGTGCCTCTTCTGATCTCATCCCAGCACCCCCTCTCTGGCTCACCTCCACATCCCACTTCCTCGGCTCCTACGCTTGGGCTGCAGAGTGCTGGTGGTAGAAACCCAGGGACCAGTTGGACATCAGCTACGTCAAATTTACTGTGCCCTCTCTATCACTCTATCACTGTTACTGTTCATCCCTCAGTGACTCCCATGCTTGTTGCCCTCATCATTATTACGGAACTTTAACTCTCACCTGACGGCCCCAGTGCCCTCCCTTGTTCATCTTGCCTACCCCCTTGTTGAGAGAATTGAAACATCATGAGTGAGCATCCTAAACTTTCCCCAGCTTGTCTTTACTTCCACATATCATCCTTCTCAGCCACCTCTCTATCTCCCGACTGCTTTCAAAATATACTCCCTCTGACTCCAGCCCCATCTCTTATCACTTCCTAAAAACAACTGCCCCTACTCGCCTTCCTTCTCCGGCTGTCATCTTCAATTGCTCTCTCTCTCTCTCTGATGGGTCCGTCCTCTCTGCCTTAAAATGTGTTCACGTCTCCCCTATCCGAAAAACAACAAACCTTTCTGTGGATGTTTTCTTAAGACTGGTTTTGCCTTAATGATCAGTTAATGGTATTTAAGTGCTTACTGTGTGCAGAGGACTGTACTAAGCGCTCTACTAAGAGTCACTTTCCTCTTACCTCACCAACAATCACCTACAGTGAGCATTCGGGGGGGTGTGGAGTGCTGTGCTAAGAGCTGTTGGAAGTTACAAAGGAAGAAATGTGTTCTAGTGGATAGAGCATGAACCTGGGAGTCAGAAGGATCTGGGTTCTAATTCCAACTCTACCACTTGTCTGTGCGGCTTCGGGCAAGTCTCTTAGCTCTTCTGTGCCTCAGTGACCTCATCTTAAAAATGGGGATTAAGGCCGTGAGTCCCATGTGGGGCACGGTCTGGCTCCAATCTGATAGGTTTGTATCTACCCCAGCTTAAGTTGTTTATTTGGATCTTCAGTCATCTCTTTTTTGTTTTTTGTTTGAGTTGATCGTCCGGTATAGATTGACCACAGGAAGGTTATAAGCTCTCCCTAGCTGAGACCCTGAAACCCCTCTCTGTCTTAACTTTTTTGGTTTCCATAGTTGCTGGTTGAGGCTCTCTCCAGGTTCTTGGAGCTGCTTTCCACTAAGGTCCAAACAGATGCCTGACCTACCAGTTTTGTATTATCTGTGCCTTTGTATTATCCGTGCCTATCTGCTCCTCAGGTTTGGGTTATGAAGAGTCACCTAGGCTTGGTAAAGCGAAAAGACACAAAGGAAATGGTGGAGGTGAGATCATCGAAATGGTGCGTCAGCTGAACTCAGCGAGAAATGGAATACTGCCTGAGAGCCAAGAGGGGTGACCTCTCGGGGGGGAGGGGAGCGCGGGTCAGGCGCTTGCCTCATGCTCGCTGAGGCTAGCTCTCCGGAGGCCAAAATGGAGGGCCGCCCCCTGCACCCCGTGGACCCCAACTGTCCACCATAATGGATGGGTTTAATAATCCTACTCGCTCTGCTAAGAGACGGGTTCAAATGCAACCCAACCTTTTCCTTCAGCGCTCCAAACTTCATCAAATATTTACTGAAGGGTCTCTCCCGTGTCCCCCTCAACGTTTAGTGATGTAAGGGAAAAATCTCTTCCCCGGAGAGATTGGGTCCACACCCTGGCCCCTTCAGCAGCAGCTGTACAGACAGAAGATCCTCAACGCCTGAGGTATCAAGTAGCAACAAACAGCGCTTGCCGGTTTTCTAAATTTCCCCCTTTCCAGCTTTACAACACATCCGATTCACCTTTATGATGCTAGCTTCCTTTATGGCCCCAGCTATGTTTAAAGTCTACAGTTCAGTGCTTCATCCATGCCTTGGAGGATGGAAGGGAGCCTGAGAGAAATGGAGAATAGGGAGGGAAAATTTACAGAAGACAGCGTTCGGAGTGGAAGATGCTGAAGGGTGGAATTAAGGGGGATGGAGTGTTACTTAGCTGATAATCTGATGGATTCAACAGGAAGGGTTGGCTCGCCCATTTTACTTACAGTGAAGTGCAAGCTGGTTACCCTAGAATCGATAATTTCTGATTCAACAGAAATGCATTAATATAAATGTGCAACTTGTCTAAGATGGAGTACAAAGTGGGGTTTAGCTTGGATTAAAAAATAGGGTATATGGATCACGATTCTACCTGGCAATGCGTTGCATTCATTAAGTGCTCAGTACTTATTACTACTATTGTTGATGTGAGAAGATTGGTTCCATCTCACTTCCTTTCAACTTGACATACATATTTTTCATGAATAGGTTGCGCCTATTGTCCGAGGACTGTCGTTATGGGCTGACTCCAGGATTGAGTTGGCTATAAGCGAGACCCTACTGCATCTGTGATGAAATTCCTTTTTATTGAAAGGCAGGTTAGATGCAGTATTATTATTATTGTCATCATTAGTATTTTTGTATTAGTGCTGACTGCGTGAATCACAATATTAAGCAATGGGGTTGGATACGCTCCCTGTCCAATTTATGGCTCACAGTTGAAGTAGGAGGAGAGATGGTCTTGAGATGGGCATGAAGCTGATCTCTTTAGGTCGATGGTGAGTGGACTTAACCTGTAACAGCATGTTCTCGTCTGTTAGTGGTTTGTATCTGGGAACCAGCATGGCCTAGAGGACAAAATGTGGGCCTGGAAATCAGAGAACCTTGATTTAAATACCAGCTTTGGCTTGTTGGGGGCAGGGAATGTGTCTACCAGCTCTGTTGTATTATACTCTTCCAAGTGCTTAGTATAGTCCTCTGCACCAAGTAAGCGCTCAATAAATTCCACTGAAAGCGTGATTACCTGCAGTATGATCTTGGATAAATCATTTCACTTCTCTGTTTCCTCACCTGTAAAATGGGAATTTAATACATTTTCTTCCCCCTCCCCGTCAGACCGTGAGTTCCACGTGAGTCAGGGACTGTGTCCAACCTGATTATAATTTATCTACCCCAGTGCTTAGTGTGGTGCTTGGCAGGTGGAAAGTGCTTAACGGATACCAATTTTATCAAAAAAAACCAATATCTCATTTTTCACGAGGGGAGCCTCTCTCCAGCCTCTGGATGGGAGCAAAGAGCAGATTGGTTTGGAGTGGACTAATCCAAGGAGAAATGTGGTCCAGAAAGGAGTTCTCCACTTACCTTCCTACCCTAGATTTGTCTGTCTGATTCTGCACCTGGGCCTGTTTGGGAATAGTGTCTCCATCCCCTGACGTGGATTGTAGCAGCTACGTATCTCTCTCTCTTTCTGGTGTCTTGTTTTCTCTGTTGGTCTCTCTCTCTCGGTGTCTCTCGCTCTCTCCGTTGGTCTTTCTCTGTCAGTATCTCTTCTAGCAGCGTGGCTCAGTGGAAAGAGCACGGGCTTTGGAGTCAGGGCTCATGAGTTCGAATCCCAGCTCTGCCACTTGTCGGCTGTGTGACTGTGGGCGAGTCACTTAACTTCTCCGTGCCTCAGTTCCCTCATCTGTAAAATGGGGATTAAGACTGTGAGCCCCACGTGGGACAACCTGATTCCCCTATGTCTACCCCAGTGCTTAAAACAGTGCTCGGCACATAGTAAGCGCTTAACAAATACCAACATTATTATTCTACTACTGTTAAAACATACCAGGAAGGCAGGCTTGAAAAAAATCCCCAAACGATCCCACAGACAGCCCGAGAATGGCGGAGATGGGAAAGCTTCTGAGAAATGAAAGATCTCTTTAGCCCCTTTGGATTGCCTGATAACATCTGCCCCCGGGAAAGGCTAGACCTCAGTCCCAACAGAAAAACCTTATTTTCCTCTACCTGATCTGCTTGGCTGCCAGATTGAAGATAATTTCGTCCTTCCATACTGAATCAGTGAGGCTAGAGAAACCCTGGGTTTCAAGAGGCCCATGGGTCGTTATCTCAGCACTGGGTAGTGGAAAGAGCCACAAGTCTGACTAATAATAATAGTAATAATGATGATGGTATTTGTTAAGCGCTTATCATGTGACAGGCCCTGTACTAAATTCTGGGGTGGATACAAGCCAATTGGGTTGGACACAGTCCCTGTCCCACATGGGGCTCACAGTTTCAATCCCCATTTTACAAATGAGGGAACTGAGGCCCAGTGAAGTGACTTGCACAAGATCACACAGTAGACACGTGGCAGAGCCAGGATTAGACCTTCCCCTTGACTCTGTTTATTGCCATTGTTCTCATCTGTCCGTCTCCCCCGATTAGACCGTAAGCCCGTCAAACGGCAGGGACTGTCTCTATCTGTTGCCGACTTGTTCATCCCAAGCGCTTAGTACAGTGCTCTGCACATAGTAAGCGCTCAATAAATACTATTGAATGAATGAATGAATGAACTCATGACCTTCTCTGACTCCCAGGCCTATGCTCTATCCACTACGCCATGCTGCTTCCCTAGACGGTAGGCAGGAGAGCAGCGTCCAACACCCAGCTATACCACTATCTATTTGGCTTCGGGCCCCTCATGTTACCTCTCTGTGCCTCAGTGTCTTCATCTGAAAAATGGGGATTAGTATCTGCCTCTTCATAAGTGAGAGGAAAATAAGAAAATCAATTAGAAACTGCTTCAGATTAAATAAAAAGGACTCTAAATCGCAAGGTATTATTACTACTAATAATATCCCAATCAGTATTGTTATCTAGTCCACCCCCTTGCTTCAGATCCAACTGCACCTTAAACACAGGGTGGGGTGAGGAGATGTCTTCTGTTTTTAAAGACTTCCAAGGAGGACACCTCCATTAGATTGCAAGCTCTTGGAGGGCAGGGATCGTGTCTTACCAGCTCTATTGTACCGTACTTTCCCGAAGTCTGTAAGTGCCCTGCAAACATTAAGCGCTCAATAAATACCTGGGATTGATCGCTTGATTTGGAAGTGGATTTGCTCCTGCTCAACTGTTCTCCCTCTCCTACCTCATCTCACTACTCTCCTACTACAACCCAGCCTGCACACTTCGCTCCCCTAATGCTAATCTTCTCACTGTACCTGGATCTGGTACAGCCGAACTCTCACCCACATCCGGTCTCTGGCGTGGAACTCCCCTCCCTCCTCAAATCCAACAGACAATTACTCTTCCCCTTCACTTCAAAGCGCTATCGAAGGCCCGTCTCCTCTCCTCTTCTCCCAATCCTTTTTGCACCACCCTGACTTGTTCCTTTCATACATTCCCACTCCCAGTCCCACAGCATTTATGTGCATATCTGTAACTTATTTTTATTAATATGTCTCCCACGCTAGACTGTAAGCTCCTTGTGGGCAGGGAAGGTGTCTGTTATATTGTACTCTCCCAAGTGCTTAGTACATTGCTCTGCAAGAGGTAAGCCCTCCATAAATATGACCTCCTGACTCTCAAAAACATCTTCCTTAAGCCCATCCTGCTGAATCTTGACTCTGATTCTCCCTCAGCTTCCACTTCCGGGGGGATGCGTCTGGCTCCCGCGGGGGACCTGTCTCAGAGGAGGCCGGTGGTTTACTCCATTTCGGTTTTCCTGGTGCCCGAGAAGCCCATTAAACAAAGAATTCCAGAGCACCAGTTTGAAACAGAATCTCTCCACGACACTTTCCCCATCCACTCTCTGGTCCGGAACCTCCTGCAGCCTCCACGCCCTACCATTAATGAGAATCAGAAGGAGGAGAGCGAGAACATGAAAGGGTAATTCATTTCTTATTTATAGGGTCTCAACCGGAGCACGAGAGGCAATGAGTGTGGTCCGCACCCGAAAGCCCAAAGCCGAGCTTGCGGAGAGAGCTGGGCTCTAACCCGGGCTAGGCCTGTGACCTTGGGAAACTCACTTAACCCCCTTGTTCCTTAATCTCCCCAGCTGTACAATTAGGGAAAAGGAGGATTTCAATGAAAAACAGATGCTACCTCAGAGGTGAAGTCTCTTGGGCAAACGAATTAAATAATGAACAAATGGCTTGGATTTTCCTGGTGACCCTGTCTTCCGTATTTACACCCGGGCTGCAATTAAGAGGGTTCTCATTGTCTAGGGGAGTTTTCCACCTTACGCATAATGAAAAAGTCCTGGAACCTCAGAAGCTGTTCGGAGGGCATGGTTTTATGGAACCCGGCAGGATGGTTCTCACAAATTCCTCCCCCCCGACGCGAGACTTTAACTTCCTGGCCGACTTCCAGTTTACAGCGGTAGCTAGGTGGGATCATCCGTGCGGAGGCCAAGCCGAACTGGGCAAATCTGGGTCATAATTCAGCCTCGTCTTGGGACAGAGAGGGTCCAGTTCTCTCTTCCGGCGAGGCAGAGGCGGAACTTAATGTCGGATGAAATTTTCAGCTCTGACCCCAACAGCCCAGTGTGTGCTTTGAGTTTGATCTCTGTGTTCCACCCCTTAAAATAGGATGGAGAAAAGCAGCTTAGCCTAGTGGAAAGACAGGCCAGTTCACCTCCCAAAAAGAGAAAAGTGGCAGTGATATTGGTGTCCTCTGAAAAGCTCCCAGAGAGTTCACAAATATTCGCTCTTCATCCTCACAAAGTTCCTAAGGGGCAGGGAACATGTCTACCAACTCAGTTATTACCATCTTCTCTCAATCGCTTAATAGAGTGCTCTGCATACACCACTCCATAAGTGCGATTGATTGATTGAAATGTTTATCACCCCCTGGGGCAGATGGTGGAACGAAAGACCCCCAGAGGTTGAATGACTGACCTAAGGTCATTTAGGCAACAACCCAGATCGCTTCACTTGTGGACTGGAGTTTTGACACCAGCTCCCTTTCATCTGTCCGTGTGTTTGGTTCTCAAAAACATACAATAATTTGCATTCTTGTAGTGCAGAGGGACCACGTGTCTGATTTTTTGATACTTTCCCAAGAATCTAATACCGAGCATTGCAACCGATGGTTGTTCAAAAAATGCCAGAACTACTTCTAAAATTGCTACTATAAAATGAACTTTCTTCAGAGGGGGCTTCAACCTGAATGTACTTTATTATGGTTTAGAAAAGTACATTAGCTGGTGACCTGAGATATGAATCTGAGTTCCAGCAGCTTCAGGAGAGCAGGAGTGCTTTCTTCAAGATCAGCAAAGCTTTCGTATCTTGGTTTGGAGATTATGTCAGGTAAATCTAAGACTGCTCTCCCCTGCCCTCCTCAAGGCTGACTGTCCATTGAACAAAGATACTCAGAGACAATTCTAGGGGAGCCTCCTTAGTCTAGAAGCCTGCAGCTGTCCCCCCCGAGCTAAAATGGCACCCGAGTAGCAAAATCCAAACTACTCTGTAGCTACCCCATCCATAGTTTATTCCAGCGTCTCCCTCCTTCACCAGAGTCTGAGTTCCTCTAGGGCAGGATCGCATCTTCTAATTCTACTAATGCTCTACCAAGTGTTTAGTACAGTGCTCTGCAGCCAGGAGGTGGTCAATAAATGCCATTTGTAGATTGACTAGCTCAATGGGTGACGTACATCTGAACTGAGAAAAGACCCTTGATTATTCTTAAAACGTGATCAGCTCTCAGGCTTCAGGGGTTAGAAATCAGCCAGGTCTTGTGAGGACTAGTTGGGAAAATTCTCTAGATTGTATGGTCCTTATGCACGGGGAACATGTCTACCAGCTCTGTCATATTGTACTCTCCCAAGTGCTTAGTACAGTACTCTGAACACCGTCACCACTAAAATAACATGGATTGGCTGACAATTTTAAGTACCATGAGCCCTCCTATCTGCAAGTCCTTGATTCAGTCTTGCAAAGTACTTGATTTGGGGTAGGCACTTTGAGTGTGTGAAGGACAAAGTGTTGGGGAGCTTTCCTTTGATAAAACCAACTCCCCTGCTTTATTTACAAAAGTGGAAGTCTGCAACGGAATGAGATTAGTCACTGGTAGAGTTCTGCAAAATTTACACACTGCACTTTGAAACGATATTCAAGGTGCCTTGTACTTGATTTCCTACTGCCAAATTCAAGGGTCATCTCATCATGCGACATCCATAGAGGCTTAGTAATGTTTGTTTCAACTAACAGTGTTTTCTGTGTGAATTTGAGGACATTCTTTGCTTTGGTCACTCGGTCCCTGGATACCGTTCTTCACAATGAAATGTGACATTTCAGAAATGGAAGTCCCTTCTGGTCAACTGGTGGCTTGAGGACTAAGAAGGGATGAGTTGTTCTGCCTGTAGTCTCTAGGGTTAAGGCAGAGAGCAAAAGGGAATGTAACGCCTAATTCCATTAGAACAAATTTCTCAACCACATAAGTGATTTTGACACCCTGTGAATTTCTTTTGTACCAAAATTTCATCTGTATTTGTCATGTTTACATTTGCTCTCAGTACCCTACTGAGCATTGTTATAAGGTCTAATTTTATAAGCCACTTCAGGGCATGTCTACACAAGCCTCGACCCCCACATTATTAGCCAATAAACTGAAATCATCTCATCGTATCTACACCAGCAGCCAATTGAACAAGCTTCATTGTCTAGGCTTTGGCTGCAATGACAACGAAGTGTCTGGTCGAAGTGAGCCTTTAATTTGCTTTTAAAAATGTCACACGGACGTAGACAGTTCCCTTTCTGAAGTCCCCTTTTGGGATAAAGAGGTTACTCTGGTGGTGAATCCTGTGGGTAAGTCTACAGGTGGAGGGGAGACTCAAGTGATTTATGTAAATTACGATATTTACAACGCACGTTCCGTAGAATGTCCCATAAGAAAACTAACTCAATCTTTAAATTCCTTTTAACATATGAGGTGACTGAGGCACAGTGAAGTGAGTTGCCTAAGATCACACAGCAGACAAGTGGCGGACCTGGGATCAAAACCTACATCCTTCTGATTCCCAAGCCCTCGCTCTATCCGCGAGGCCATGCTGCTTCTCTTCACGAGCGCTTAACAAATTCCCCAGTTATTATTGTTAGATTCAATGTCACAGCCCCAAGACTTTTCAGAAAGCATAAATGCCGGAAGACAGCCCGACCAATACAGACCGACGCTTTCCGAAGCGTCGTTTGGCATCAGGGATCATCTTCATCAAAATCCAGGAGATGGAACTGAATTGCTGCACAAGCAGATCTTCCCTAGGATGAATGCAGGCTAGACAAAATGGAGAAGCAAGAAAAACAGGCTTTTGCCATAGAACAGTTTAGTCAAAGTCAAATATAGATTTAACAACTAATTAGGGGAAAAAAGCTGTGAAGTGCGTTATAAAATCAAGTGTTTGCACAGAAACATTTTTGCTCGAAAGCAAAGTGGTAGCTCATTTGCATGTTTTGTATTGTTAGCACACAAAGGGACTCAACTGCTAAAATTAAGATAGCAAGTTGTTTGAAAACCTCAGTTTAAAATAGAATAAATCTTGCTGGGAGACAGATGTTTAAGGGCTCTCGATTTAGGAGGGGCAAGTCTGAAGTAGAAGACTGATGGGGATTTAGCTTACAAGTCTGTCCTGCATTGAGGTTTCTTTAAGAATTTCTCTCAATGACCGACAGGCCAAGCCCAAAACAGGAGGAGAGGTGAGAATGCTTCGGGGTGAAATCTGGTCTGATAAACAAAATGTGCTTCTGAGGAAAATTTTCTGATGAGGAAACAGCCTCCAGTGAGGTCACACAGTGGCCTCTGAGAACTATGATTGCTGTCGCAGCAGTGACCATGCCCTTTGGGTGTACAGAAACAGCCCAAAGGGAAGACCAACTGGGCACCTCCTTGGTGCAAGACCTCAAATTCATCTTCACTGTCCTCCTGAAATTCCACCTCCTCCTGGAGGCTTTCCCTGATTATTTGTTCTTCACCTCAAGTCACATCCTCCCAGTGATCACCTCAGGATTCATGCACCACCTTAGCAATCAATCAACTGGGGTGTATATCTACCAACCGTGTTGTACTGTACTCTCTCCAGCACTTAGCACAGTGCTCTGCATACAATAAGTGCTCAGTAAAGACCACTGATCGATTTATTCAGCCCTCGTTTACACTAACACCCATCTGCAGCACATTTGTATATATCAATTTACATACTCTCCTATTTAAATACTTAACTCGGCACCTCTCCCTCCTTTCATCATTCTCTTTATCCTCCCATCTGTAAATTGCTCTCCCTCCCCATTAGAAAAGAGATTGTGTGTCTGTCTTACCTCTATTGTAAACTCTTAGTTCAGTACTCAGCAGGCAGTTGGCATTCTGTAAATACTATTAATTGATGGAGTCTTGAAATGTTCTGCCTCCTTCCTCCTCTTTTCCATCATCCATTTCCTCCCTCCCTCCCTCCTCAAACAAACTCTGATCTCTCTCCTCTTTGCATTGTTCTAGCATAATTTACACAGAACACATTATTTCCCGTTTCCTTTTCTTCCCCTTCAACAAGGTCTTCCTCCTGCCCTAGCACCTCCGATGAATTCACATTTCTGCCCCCGAGTAACTATTTGCCCTTTCGGCAGTTTTTCGTTGTTGTTGCTCTTCTGAGCATCCACGACACACCCCACACAGCAATTTATGGAAAAGATAAAACGTCCAGCACCCACAAAAGCAAGGGTATTTGTTGAAGCCCTTGTGTGTTAAGCACTCCGCTAAGCACTGGAGTAGATACGAGATAGATTGAAAAAGAAAACCCGTAAACCATATAACTCTCTCTGGGTCAAGTTGGAGATGCCAACAGCCATCTGCCTTTCCAGGAGGCCTGCCGTTTCTTTCACGTGGGGAAGAATAGTTTGAACAGTGCCAGGGCTTAGAGCAGCGTTTGGCAGGTAGTAAGCACTTGACAAATATCATAATTTTTACTATAACAAACGTGTCTGACGTGGAGCTGAAAGACAACAGTTTGGGCTCAGACACTGCGACATTTTTGATGTCTTCCTAATTTATAACATTGAAACAGTTAAGCCAGATGGGCTTTCGTATATTCCCATCCACAAACACGGGGCTTAAGCTGTGTACAGTGTCCACTCCTGGCGTCTGCAAGTTTCCTATGAAACCACGTTGCCCATTTATTCTCAGGCTGCTCACGAACAACCTTTAACCCTCTCTAGTCCATTGGAGCTCAGGAAGATCTTAGATCAATAAGTATGAGCTAATTGACCTCGAATAGGTGAAGATTTTTCATAATTTTACTAACATATTTGTATGTCTGCCTCCCCCACTAGACTTGAGTTCCTTGTGGGAAGGGAACAGGAAACTTGTCTGTTTTACTTTCTGGAGTGCTTAGCACTCATGCATTGAACCCATTGGGCATTCAGTAATGATAATTCTGGTATTTAAGCGCTTACTATGTGCCGAGCACTGTTCTAAGCGCTGGGTACCTACCATTCCTACTGCTTTGCGTTACTGAACGCAGAACCTGGGTTACAAATAGATGCCTTCTAGTAACATTTATCTGTTGATCAGGGCTGCCCAATTTTAATCTTGAGTGAGCGATACCGTGGATGGGCCGAGGAGGGTGGAAAGGTCCTCTAGAGGCGAGTTCCCTCCAGTTTGAGAAATCTAGGAACACATCTTTTAACGTCTTGCTTTTCTGAGTCCCTTCCATCAACTTATTGATTTGTTTCTAAAGTGCCACGCCAGAATTTTTTTCTTTATTTTTTTTTTAAGAATAAAAATCTCCCTGGCTTTACTCTGCTTCCTCGTTCGGTCTGGACCAAGGCTTGAGAGGTCTGAGACCAGTACGAGATTTAAGTCACCCAGTCAGGGGTGGTTCTGGTCCGAGTCCAGTGATTTCTCTCGCCTCTAAACTTGATCTGCTTGTAGCAAGACCTGCCCTAAGATAGCCCCTTTGTGTTGAGGGTGGATGGCTTTTTCAGTGGTTCCATTACAAATCTTTCATGCTTGAAACTGACATGTTTACAGTAGCTCCACAGGTCTTAAGTGTTAGGGGTGTTTTGAAATTCATTCCACCGCCTTCCAGTGCTATTTTAAGTGGAACTACACCTAAAATATTTATCTTAAGAACCGTTTTCAAGGAAACCCTTCAAACTACTTTATTCCTCTCTGGGGACATATGGGGACATCTGGATTTTTGTTTATTATTTTTTTATTTCTGTTAAATATTAGACTTTGTTCTTGGCTCTTTCTTCTTTTGGCGGTTTTCTACACTAGGACCTTTTCTCTTGTGCTTCATATTTCTTTCTTCTTGGATATTTATTTTGGGTTACGTCTTTTCACGGTGTTTTTATTAGATAATTCAATTTTTTTCTCATTAACCAGTCCCTCGTGATTAATTCCTTACCAAATTCAGCCTCGTTTGGAAAACTCTCACTACATTTTTCATGAAAAGGAAAAGCAGCAAGTGCCTTACCTCAGAAGGAAATTGAAAACATATCCTTTGAAACAAACAAAACAGACCCCCAAAATATAGGGCATATCTCTACTGCAACACTGAGTAATTGATGCTTAATGCACCTGGAGTGACAGGGTTGTCTAGTGCGATGAGCTTGGGGCTGGGAATCAGGAGACTTGAGTTGGAGTCTCAACTCTTATCCTTGGACTGTTGGATGACCAAGGGTAAGTTTTTGGTTTTTTTAATGTTCTGTGGCTCAGTCTTCTCTTCTGTAAAATGGGGATAGTAATACCTACTTCTTTCATCACATGGATGTTCTTGAGATAAAAGGAAACAATTGAAGGAAAAATGCTTTAGAAAAATAGCCAAATGAAAAAACAATATATTTTTAGCATTAATGTTATTATGAAAACTATTGGAAGATTAACCCACTTCAGCATTTTTCTGCCCAGATACGGTCTCTGATGCAAAGCCAGTAAGAAAGTTAGGTGTGCGGTGATGTGAAGTGTAAACGTTCAGTGATTGATTCATTCGTTCAATAGTATTTATTGAGCGCTTACTAGGTGCAGAGCACTGAACTAAGCGCTTGGAATTCCTTGTGCTTCTAGCCTGTAAGCTTGTTGTGGACAGGAAATGTCTGCTAACTGTTGTACTCTACAAATTGCTTAGTGCCATGCTGTGCACCTAGTAAGTGCTCAATAAATACCATTTTCTGGTGGGCTGGAGATAAAAGTAAAGGAATATGGAATGAGCAGAAATTAATGAATCTGAAACATTGAAAAACTCATCTTCTCTTCCCAATGTTAAGGAAGCATTCTCTCTATTTTTTATACACATATATTTATAACCCCTCAACGCTTCTGTATATGTATATATTCAATTGCAAATTTAACTATTCTGTTTCTTCTTGCTGATAGTCACTCTCCTTTTGTAAATGTCTCCCAGTGTGACATTCCATAAGCCCAGGGCTTTTAGTCTTTCTGGACAAATATTTTTGAGAAATCCTCTAGGGCAGAAGGAAACTGGTAATGGGCATCTCCTGGCATTGGTATAGAAAAGACAATTCTGCCATTATATAAAGCCTAGAATACTGCATGCAATTCTACTCATTAAATCTAAGAAAAGACGTACTAGAAATGGAGGCGACTAAGCTCCTCGTTGACGGGGATCGTGACTACCCACTGTTTTAGTCTCCCAAGGGCATATTACAGTGCTCTGCACAGAGTAAATGCTTAATAAATGCCGTTGACTGATTGAATAAAGATGGTCTGGGGATGGAGCAGTTCCCACAAATGGATACATGGAAAGCATAAGACCTCTTTGGTCTAGAAAGTGAAAACTATAAAGGGAGAGTGCTCAATTTGGAATTCCTCCTGTTCACATAAGGAACAGAGCCTGCATTTCTGCAGAAGCAGGTGGGGGGAAAGGGGGTACTTGGGTGAGTGACTGCTCTAGTTCTATTTAGTGGGGTATTCAGTGCTATAAATATATTGATTTATGGGCATCTTTCCCACCTCTATGCTGAATGGTTCAAGTAATAATAATGATTGTGGCATTTGTTAAGCACTTACTTTGTGCCAGGCACTGTACTAAGTGCTGGGATGGCAACAAGCAAATCGGGTTGGTTGCAGTCCTTGTCCCATGTGGTACTCTCAGTCTCAGTCCCCATTTTACAGATGAGGGAACTGAGGCACAGTGAAGTCACATAGCAGACATGTGTTGGAGCAGGAATTAGAACCCCTGACTAAATGTTAATTCAGAGGCAGGGAGCAGAGAAAGGTGACTACCAAGATCTCTTCAATTCCAGGATTATAGAGAAAAAGGACATTGATAGGAGATGTTTTGCCTATTCTTTCTATAATGAACTTCTTGAGTAGGGCAGATTGGGGAAATAATGGTACAATAATAATTTTATGAGAAGCAGCATGGTCTAGTTGAAAGAGCATGGGCCTGGGAATCAGAGGACATGGATTCTAATCCTAACACCACCACCTGTCTTCTGAGTGAACTTGGGCAAGTCACTTAACTTCTCTGTGCCTCAGTTACCTCATTTGTAAAATGGGGAGTAAAATTGTGAGCCCCATGTAAGACAGGACTGTGTCCAGTCTAAGCTTGTATCAACCCCAGAGCTTAGTACAGTTCCTGGCATGTGGTAAGCTCTTAACAAATACCATTTTTATAATAATAAGGATGATTAAATATGATATTTGTTAAGCACTTGGTGTCCTACACTATTCTGAGCACTCTGGTAGATACAAGTTAATCAGGTTGGAAATCGTCTCTGTCCCTGTCCCAGCCAAAGTAGGAGTGTAAATAATCCTCATTATACAGGTGAGGTAACTGAGACCCAGAGAAGTTGACTGGCCTCAGTGACTGGCCCAAGGTCTCACAGTAGGCAAATGGCAGATCCGAATTCGAACCCAGATTACCTGACTCTCGGGCCTGTGCCCTTTCCACTAGGTCATGGTGCTTCTTATTATAACATGATGATTTTTCATTGCATTTACTGGGCACTTACTGTGAGATTCCAATGCCCCAGGTGCTTGCTCTCTTCCAACTCTCAAGCCAGACCCAAAGAGGGAAATATTCAGGATCGGAAAGTCTGATTCCGAGGGTCGCCAAAACAGGAATGAGAATATGAGGGGTGACAACAGCAGAAATCATCTCTAATGAAATAGCATCTTTTCACGTAGCACGTCACCCTTCATAGAGAGGATTCTTCGTGTCATAGTGAGGAAAGTAGTCCCAGAAAAATAAGAAAGGACTGTCTCGATCTGGTTTTATAAGACACGCTCAAGATTAGAAGGGCCTAGTTGAGGAACGAGAAATTCTCAAAATGGCCGATGCCTTGTCGAATCTTAAAAAACCCACAAAATAATCCTTCCTTTCTAGATCTCAGCCCTCCTGACTAGGAACACAGCTTCGGTCTGCTATAACACAGAGCTCTGTGTACAAGCTTCAGAGATACCCCTCGTATCTGAAAACCAAACAAAGATGTTAACTCACCTTTCCCGATCACGACCCGTGTCGTACAAGGCAGACCGCTCCCGTCCAGACTTGGAAGAAAAACAATCAACGTCAAGACCAAAGCAATAAATATCCTATTTCATTTCTCTTCATGGTCTTTAAATGCCCTTTAGTGTTCAACTACCAGACTAAAGGGTTCTGAAACTCCTCTTACCTACTTTGGGGATCCATTTTCTCTTTTCCTCACTTTTTGTTTTTACCAAATAGAGAACTTGTGTTCAACTGCAAATAGAGGTATTTTAGCATCTCCCTTAAAACACTTAACACCCTCTGAATTTGGTGTAACTATGTCCACGGCATACTTAAAGCGAGCTCAGACAAAACTACATTTTCTTCAGAAAGAACATATCTTTCATCGGGTCTGTGTCTGTGATAATGATGCAGGTGAATTTTATCATTCCTTTCACCCTACTCGTAATGAACAAATTCACTGCGTATTACTCTGGACTTGATCTCTGGCAAAACACTACTGGAACAAACAATTTGATTTGTCAACACCTTTACAAGGACTCCTCAATCAATGCCACAAATCCAAATTTAAACAGCAAAGTACATTTGACTGCAAGACCCCAGACTGATTAGAACTCCGAGTTCAGAGAATTGCACCAGACAGGACAGCAATCAGATTATTAACTCCACTTGAAAATACTCTCTGCTGTCTGGGATTAGCATGCATATTTTGATATAGATCGATAAGCAATCTCCTTTCTATAAGAAATGCCTGCAACATTCATTTGGCTGATCAAAGGGAGATATCAGCTGGCAGTGACAGCGAGCTATTGTTTCCCACTTTCTTTACAGGAGAGAGCCTCTATTAAAAAAAAAAAAAAAACACCTCCCTCCTTTTCAGCTAATAGTGGGAGCCAAGAGAGTCACAAAATCCCATCTCCTTCTCAAACTGAAACACAATTAGGCTTCTGTTGAGCTAACTTAACCATTTCCACTTTGCAAGTTTTTCCTCCACCCTAATCTTGCCTCATTCTTTCTGCCCCTTTCCCTTTGCTTGCTTTCACCATTTCCTACCCCCCGTCTTCCCCTGGGCTGCCCACTTTCTGGTTTTCAATCGATTGTATTCATTGAGCGCTTACTGTGTGCAGAGAACTGTAGTAAGCGCTTGGGAGAGTACAACCCGACAGCAATAGCAGGTGAGTTCCCTGACCATAACAAGCTTACTGTCTAGAGCGGGAGACAGACAATATGAACGAACAAGTAATTTATAAGTAATTTCGTTACCCAGGCTCCTCTTTTTCTGCTCTCGATGAGGCAAGGCCGCGGTTTTCCAATTAGCCAGATCTGATTTAGAATGGAAGGTAGACAGGATCTTACTTATCTGGGGCTCTTCTCCCAAACATCCCAAATTTGCTAATGAAGCAGGATGCATATCCTGCTCGGAGAATCCCTGGCTCGTTTCCTCTTCAGCCCTCCCTCCCAACCCATCTCCCTTTCCTTCTCCTTCCACTCCAGCTCGCCCTATGGAGACGATCAGATGGAGCGTGGCCACGCTAGGAGACTATAATAATGGTAATCATGATGGTACTTGTTAAGGGCTTAGTATGTGCTAGGCCCTTTACTAAGCTCTGGGGTGGATACAAGCAAATCAGGTTGGACAAGATCCCTCTCCCGTGAGGGGCTCACGGTCTCAACACCCCAGTTTACAGATGAGGTTACTGAGGCCTAGAGAAATGAAGTGACTTGCCCAAGGTCACAAAGCAGACTAGTGATAGACCCTGGATTAGAACCCAGGTCCTTCTGGCTCCCAGGCCTGTGCCCCATCCATTAGGACAAGCTTCCGATGGAACGGAAGTTCTCCAGCGCCTTTCTGCGGCCAATCTGATTTACGGCGTGTGTCCTGGTCCCCGCCCTTCAGCACCATGTCTGACTTCTGGAGCGGCTCAGATCCCCAGAATGCATGTGACCCCACGCTTGGCTCAGTGGAAAGAGCACGGGCTTGGGAGTCAGGGCTCGTGAGTTCGAATCCCGGCTCTGCCACTTGTCGGCTGTGTGACTGTGGGCAAGTCACTTAACTTCTCGGTGCCTCAGTTCCCTCATCTGTAAAATGGGGATTAAGACTGTGAGCCCCACGTGGGACAACCTGATTCCCCTATGTCTACCCCAGCGCTTAGAACAGTGCTCGGCACATAGGAAGCGCTGAACAAATACCAACATTACCCCAGCGCTTAGAACAGTGCTCTACACATAGTAAGCGCTTAACAAATACCAACATTATTATTATTACTTTTCTCTGCTACTCCTATTATATGCAGAGAGTTTCTGCAGCAACAGATAACCTAATGCTGTCACCCAATTCTTCTACCAGGGCAGCACGCTGTCCAACGAAGGAGAGATACACAAAAATGAAAAAACAGAATCACGTGGCCGGCTTGGCTTTGGGCCCACAGAGTGAAGCCTACTTGCCCTACTCAACACCTGGTGGCCACGTCAATAAGGATCCGAAACCCAGTCAGCACTCCAGAATTGAAGCTATGTTCAGTGATTTTCCCCCCTCTAAGACCTGTTTTCCCACCTTGTGTCATCATACACAGAAGCACTGTACCTTAGTAGGAAGGGCACAGGCCTGGGAGGCGGGAAACCTGGGTTCTAATCCTGACTCCGCCACTTACCTGCTGCGTGATCTAGGCCAAGTCCCTCATTTTTTGCGTTCTCTTGTTTCTCTGCTTCATCTGTAAAATGAGGATAAGATACCTGCTCTTGCTCCCTCTTAGCATGAGAATCCCATGTGAGAAGCAGCATGGCTATGAGAAGCAGCATGGCTCAGTGGAAAGAGCCCGGGCTTGGGAGTCAGAGGTCATGAGTTCGAATCCCGGCTCTGCCACTTGTCAGCTGTGTGACTGTGGGCAAGTCACTTAACTTCTCGGTGCCTCAGTCACCTCATCTGTAAAATGGGGATTAAGACTGTGAGCCTCAGGTGGGACAACCTTATTACCCTGTATCTCCCCCAACGCTTAGGACAGTGCTCTGCACATAGTAAGCGCTTAACAAATACCCACATTATTATTATTATTATTATTATGATGTGGAACATGAACTGTGTCCAATCTGATGATTTTGAGTCTATCTCTGTGCTTGGCAGATAGTAAGCACTTAAATACCTCTGTTATTACTTTTTTTTATTATGTGACAAAATACGGTTGCCTGCAGTTTGGGTCTGAGGTTTCCCTCGGGAAATGTGTAGGCCAGCAGAGGAATTGGGATTAGTAAAATAACCTCACACAGGAAGAGAATGTGTCTGCCAATACTACTCTATGTACTCTCTCAAGTGTTTAGTACAGTGCTCTGTGCATAGTAAGTGCTTGATAAATATCACGGATGTTGGTGATTTAACCCCTATTTTGCAGATGAGGAGAATTATCATTTATTAACCTGATTACCTTGTATCTATCCCAGCACTTAGAACAGAGCTTGGCGCTTGGTAAACGCTTAACAAATATCATTATCATCATCATTCCCAAAAGCTACGGAAGATCCAATAAACCTTTCAGACAGAGTACGTGTCCCACAAAGGGGAGGACGGATGGACCTATAGTAAAGTAGGAATACACTGTAAACAGGCAGAAATTAAGGATGTGAGGTTCTCATTGGATCTTGTAGTCCTGTTTTACTTGAGACCCAAAGAGTGTGTCGTGGTTCCTGAGAAGGAACTTTTTCCCTCTCCCGGTACCCTGAGATTCCACGCCAAGAAAAAGTGAAATAAAAATCTTCAGCCTCCTATGAGGTTATCAGAATATAATAATAATGTTGGTATTTGTTAAGCGCTTACTATGTGCAGAGGACTGTTCTAAGCGCTGGGATAGATACAGGGTAATCACGTTGTCCCCAGTGAGGCTCACGGTTAATCCCCATTTTCCAGATGAGGTAACAGGCACAGAGAAGTGAAGCGACTTGCCCACAGTCACACAGCTGACAAGCGGCAAAGCCGGGAGTCGAACCCATGACCTCTGACTCCGAAGCCCAGGCTCTTTCCACTGAGCCACGCCGCTTCTCAGGTTAGAAGCGTACTGGCCAGTTGTTTAGTTGGAGTGAATAATATTTAATGACTAGCTGCAAGCTGCTCCCTTGACTAGCAGGATAAAATGATCCAATTCTCCTTTGGATCTGTCCTGCAAAATCAGATAGAAAGTTGGAGAGCTGGAGAAGGTGGTGTTTCTGACCTGTCATCTCCTCATGAAGCTAAAGATTAAAGGCAAGTGTTTATCCAGATTATTGAATTTGCTAAGAGGATCAATGGATAAAAAATTTCTTCCCGGGAGAAGAGGGAAATTACTTATTGCTGATGAATCTAATGGCTAGTTCTGGCGTACGTTCGTCTTTCACGGTGAGAAGCAGGTCTGATAGAATACTACCATCTTCTACCCTCAACATTTAGACAGTTACACTCCTACACAGCCAGAATATAATGATAAAGTTCTCTTAGTTTGAGAAGGATTTAAAGATATGGGCCCTTAATCTTTAAGCTGCTTAACACACTGATGCTTTTCCTTCTAATGCATTCAGACGGATCCGGGGGACACTCCCCCAGCTCAATTCAGAAACCGTCTACTCTAGTAAGAGTGTAAACTCCTCGAGGACGGACGGTCTGAATTATTTTCCTTCTATATATCCCCTAAGCACCTAGTCCAGTGTTCTGCCCTCCACCGATGCTCCGTCGCTTTGCCGATGATGGTGATTAATGGCATTCCTGGTCATGCTAATAATTGTGGCATTGAAGTGCTTACTATGGGCCAGGCACTGTACTAAGCGCCGGGGTGGATCCTGACAGTTTCTCCAGTCCACATTTGGCAGTGGAAGTAGGGGGGTGGAGGCTTGGAGTAACCATGTGTTGATTGCCCTATTGGACATCCATTGTCTCAGTGAATCTCAAGTCAAGATATGATTATCCCAATCATCAGTGAGCCTGGAGTCATGGATTTCTTGTTAAACCTCTGTTATAGTGATTATTTGTTTTAAAAAAAAATCCGTCTCTCTATTAACTCCTGGGTGATGGGAAATCTTTCCCAAGTGCTCAATTCAGTGCACTACAATGAAAGGGTACTCAGAAAATACCTTATTCTTACTACTACTTTTACACTTCCAAATATCTATTCCAGCTCCCAGGACAGTGCTTGGTACAGCCTGGAGATTGCTTTTAGGTGAGACTCAATCCATCAATGGTATCTGAATGCTCACTGGATCCAGAGCACTGTATTACAGTGCGACTGAGTCGCCAGACAGGTTCCCTGCCAATAAGGAGCTTCCAGTCTAGAGGGGGAAAGAGAGAAGCACCAGCCCACCGTAGGTTTTATGTCACCAAAGGGGAGGAAAACGTAAACTAGAGTGGAGTAATCTGTGCTTTGCCCTAGACCCAGAAGAACTCAGCCCTCCCGTGGCTTAGTGGAAAGAGCCTGGGTTTGGGAATCAGAGGATGTAGGTTCTGATCCTGGCTCTGCCACTTGTCTGCTGTGTGACCTTGGACAAGTCATTTAACTTCTCTGTGCCTCAGTTACTCATCTGGAAAATGGGGATTAAGACTATGAGGTCCATGAGGGACAACATGATTATCTTGTATCCACCCCATTGCTTAGAACGGTGCATGGCACATAGTAAGCACTTAGTAAATACCGTTATTATTATTCTCACTATCGTTATTATCCTACCCCAGCTATTCCACTCCAGCAGTTTGTCACGTTGGATTCCCCACTGTCTAGCCGTGGGTACCATAGGGATCAAAATGAACCCAACCCGATTTCCAACAGCAGCTGGGTTTTAATTCTGGCTCTGCCAATTCGTCTGCAGTGTGACCTATAAGTCACTTAACTTTTCTTTTCCTTAGTTACATCATCTGTAAAATGGGGAACTGTAATATGGGAGTCCTGTGTGCCACATGAACTGTGGGAGCCCTATGTGAGACGAGAACTCTGTCCAAACTGATTATCTTCTTCTATCTGCCTCAGTGCTTAATACAGTGCCTGGCACATAGTAAGTGCTTAACAAATACCGTTTTTTTTTAAAAAAAAAAAAAGGACCCAGAGCAAGAGCAAGATCGAGCAAGACAAGAGCCTTCCCAGAATGGAATGCTAATTGTGCAGAGTGCCTGGACTCCATCTGTACCATAATTGCCAGTTAGTCAATCGATCAGTCAGTCAGATATTAGGCACTTGCAGCGTGTTCGAGGCATCTCATACGCTGTCCTGGAGTTTGGTTCCAGAAAAATATGAGGGACTGGCCACGGTCCAAAGGGAGGGGAAAAAAAGACAATAAACTAGATCCATCCTAAGCAGTGACTGGCAGGCAATATAATGGGAGCTTCTAAAGGGCATGACGGGCTAGGGAATCCACTCTATGCCTTCCACCCTTTCAGGGGCAGGAATCTGGAGGGAGACCCTCTGGGGACGTAAAGCAGGAGAGGGGGGGAGTGTGTCTGCATGAGAGAGACAAGCTTTCAGATGATGACTGTTGAACTGTACTGCGTGAAAGAAAAATTTAATCTGCTCGGGACACTTACTCCTTATCATAGCGAGTCTTCAAAAGAGATTTAATTACTTAGGATCAGATATCTTTGTCAGGAGGTGGCATGCTACTATATTGGGATTAATGCTGCGCGGCAGGGCCTCCTGTCACTGGGGATTTCCCCTGAATGCAGCTCATGTATAACAAAACATGGTGTTTAACACGGTGGGCAGCATGGCCTAGTAGAAAGAGCACGGACCCGGAAGTCGGAGGATCCGGGTTCTAATCCCACATCTGCCGCTTGCCTGCTGTGTGACTCTGGGCAAATCCCTTTATTCCTCCGTACCTTAGTTTTCTCTTCTGTAAAGTGCGTAATCGATCCCTACTTGGTCTGTGAGCCCCATGTGAGAGAGGGACTTGATCTGACCTGATGATTTTGTGTCTACCTCGGTGCTTGGCACATAGTAAGCACTTAGCTGCTGTTGTTGTTATGATGTCTGCCCCAAGGCTCACTTGCTAGGCAAAGAGAAGCCAGTGATGCCAAGGCAGAGGGAGAGGAAATAAGTTGGACTAACCCTCAGTGATGGAAGAAAGGGATTGTCAGTCAGATCTCCCTCAGAGATGGATAAAATCTTACCACTGTAATGTTTAATCCTTCGATCGTATTTATTGAGTGCTTACTGTGTGCACGGCACTGTACTGAGCATTTAGAGTGTGATAAAGTTGGTGTTATCTCTGAACTCTGAAGGGCAGATATGCACACACCCATGGACATTCACCCGTAGATGCCATCGACCGATCAGTTGTATTTACCGAGCTGTTACTGTTTTGTAGAGCGCCGTAATAAGTTCTTGGGCGAGTACTCCATAGCAGAGTTGGCGGACACGTTCCCTGCCCACAGTGAGCTTAAAATCTAGAGGATGACGCTGGTGAACGATGCAAGAGTCCCAAAGGGAGGGTCAACCTCTTTCTCACGCTAGTTTCCAAGGAGTTCGTGGGGAACAACGTGACTTGTCTCAGATCAGCCCAGCCCCTCTGAATGTAAAGACTTGTTTGACTTCTCGAGCCAAGGGTGGGGTGAGGTGGTGATGCCCGGGGTGGGGGCACATCGACCCTCCCAAATCCAAGGGATTGCAGTCCCTGGACATGGGAGAGATTGAGCAAAATGTCCAACAGCCGGCCTCTAACTTGAACTGAATCTCGCCCTGCCCCACCCCGGGGAAAACAGCAACTGTAAGGTGAAGGATGATGCCCGAAACGTGGAGCTGATTACAAATCTATAATAAAATGATCATAAAAATTGATGATAAATGTTTATTTTTAAAGGGCTGAAACACAAAGTCCCCCAAACGTTGTGGTGGAACACACGTAATTAAAACCAGACAATTTCCAAAGAGCAATAATACCCAATAACCAAATAAAACCCCCATATATTGGTGTAGGAAACACTAGTAACCCAAAGGCCAACATTAAATCCATCTAATAAAACACAAAATAAAAATGAATCTCTGAGCCATAAGGCAAGGGAAGAAGCAGTGTGGGCCAGTGGAAAGAGAACGGGAAGGGGAGTTGGTTCAAGAACCGGGGTTCAATCGATCGTATTTATTGAGAGCTTACTGTGTACAAAGCATTGTACTAAGAACTTGGTATAATTTAGGCTCTGGCATGTGCCTGCTGCGTGACTTTGGGCGGGTCACTCAGCATGGCAGGATCTCAGTTTATCTGTAAAATGGAGAGTAAATGCTTGATCTCTCTCCTAGACTGTTGCAACTGGTATTGTACCCCACCCTCTACACAATTACACCTATGCACATAACTACAAATTATTTATATTAATGTCTGCCTCCCCCTCTAGACTGTACGCTCACTGTGGGCAGAAAATGTCTACTCATTCTCTTGTACTCTCCGGAGCAGTTAGTACAGAGTTCTGCACACGGTAAGCATTCAGTAAATACCACTGATGATATTTAGACTGTGAGCCCAATGAGGGACAGGGACAGTGTCCAGCTGATTATCTTTACCCTGGCACTTAATGCAGCGCTTAATACATTTTAAGGACTTAAAGACCATTATCGTTCTTATTATGATCATCGTCATTATTATGAAGAATTGACGTGTTTATTCTTCACTTTGTGGAAAGAACATGGAATTTAGAATTCGGAATCCCGGGTTTTAATCCCAGTTCCACTGAACTATGAACACCTGTATGACTTTGAAGAAGTCAACTAACCTCTCTGAGCCAGAGGAAAAATGGGGATAACTTTCTGCTGCCTCTTAGACTGGGAACTCCATGTGGGACAGGGATTGTGATAATTTTGAATCTACCCTGGTGTTTAGCTCCATTTTTTCACCTCGGGAGCACTTGAATAAATGCTGTCACTGTTAGGAGCATTGGCTAATGGAAAGATCACGGTGCTGGGAGTCACAGGACCCGGATTCTAAATGTAGCTCCGCATGTCGTCTGCTGTGTGACCTAGGGAAAGTCAGTTAAATCATCGGTGCTTCAGATGGCTCATCGTACTCCCTCCGACTTTAACTGAGAGCCCCACGTGGAACAGGGACTGTGTCCAACCTGATTACTTTCCATCTTCCCAGCAGTTAGTACAGTGGTTGACACGTGGTAAGAGTTTAAATACCATAACTGGAATAAATACTAATAAAGAGGGAGATTAGGTCAAACACAGAAATTAACTAATCTACTATATTTACAATCATCATTATTGTCATTATTATTACTATCCAAGGAATCTGGATTGCCCCTAAGGGAAAGTCAAAGGGATAAGAAAGAAGCATCATATCCAGCGGGGACCGGGACAGTTTTCTGGCTCCTGGAGTGAGCCTTGTAGAGGCCATTAGAAAGCGATCCATAGTACAGTGTTTCCCACGTCAATGAATGAATCAATTGATGATATTTACTGAACTTACTATGTGCGGAGCACTTTAATAAGCTCTCGGGAGAGTATAATATAACAGAGTTGGTACTTCGGTACTGTTGCTTCTCCAGTGAATAGGGTGGGAATCAGTCAATGGTATTCATTGATTACTATGCGCTTGGGAGAATACACTATAACAGCACATTCCCTGCCCACAGCAAGTTTACAGTCTAGAGAGGGAGAAAGGCATTAATAAACAAATGACAGGTATGTACATGAGTGCTTGGTGCTCAGACAGGGGATGAATAAAGGGAGCGATTCAGGATGATGCCCAAGGAAGTGGAAGAAAAGGAAAAGAGGGCTTAGAGAAGGCCTCTTGGAGGAGAGTGTCTTCATTAAAATTTTGAAGGTGGGGCGAGTAATTGTCTGCCAGATGAGGAGAGGGAGGGTGTTTCAGGCCAGAGGCAGGATGTGGGCAAGAGATCGGTGGCAAGATAGACATGATTGAGGTACAGTGAGTAGGTTGGAATTAGAGGAACGAAGTGTGTGGGCTGGGTTATCGCAGGAGAGCAGTGAAGTGAGGTAGGAGGTGACAAGGTGACTGAGTGCTTTAAAGCCGATGGTGCGTTGTTTCTGTTTGATGAGGTGGATGGGCAGCCACTGGAGATTCTCGAGGAGTGGGGAAACACGGACTAAATGTTTTTGTAGAAAAATGATCTGGGCAGCAGAGTGAAGTATGGACTGGAGTGGAGAGAGAAGGCAGGGAGGTCAGTGAGGAGGGATAGAATAAATGCCTGGATTAACATGGTAGCGGTTTGGATGGAGAGGAAAGGGCGGGTTTTAACAATGTTGTGAAGTGGGAAATCAATGATTCCCGTTTGGAATGGGAGAGCCTGATTTACTCAAACCCCTGGAAAGCTGATTTGCCTTTGAGGCTGTTAATTAGCTCATTCAGATGGGTGAATCTTTTCTCCAATGGGTCAGAGATTTAGAAACGTGGGTTCAGCAGGTTCCAAAAGAAAGAACCACCAAATCCCTATTGCTTGGTTTTGCTTTTGACCGCCGTGCGGATTCCAGTTGGATGGCGGTAATTTGGATTGCTTCGATTTGGATCAGTTGTTCGAGGAAGTCTTTTTCCTAATAAAACCCAGCCGTCCGGTTCCCCACCACCTCGCAAAGACAAGAGGTCAGTCGTCGCTTAGCTATGAAGACCTACACCCGGAGGTTCCCAGGCCGTGAGCTGCCGAGCCCAGAGGCGCAAGAACTATGAACAGACGATTCGGGCTTCAGGGGTGATTCTAGGGAAGCTGTAAAACAAATCAAGCCCTGCTCCTACCTCAGGAGATGGTTTTCCTGGACCCTCCTTCAAATGGAACCATGGTGTTCTTGAAAGAACAAGTCAAACGAAAATTTGAGAGTCATCACCCACCTGGGTTCTAATTCTGGCTCCGCCACTTGATGTGTTTATGATCTTAGTCAAGGTGCTTAACTTCTCTGTGCCTCAGTTTCCTCACTTATAAGACGGGGATTCAGTACCTGTTATCTCTGCCCCGTATACTGTGAGCCCCACGTGGGTAAGGGCCTGCATCTGATCTGATCGCACCATATCCACACGAGTACACAGTAGGTGAACGCTTTACAAATACCACAGTAATTATCACAATCGTTATTAATTCAATTGTATTTATTGAGCGCTCGTGTGTTCTAAGCACTTATTCCAACGTTAATAGAGCACAGGTCAGGCTTTGCCCATGGATCCTCCAAAGTGGCAATCTGTCCAAGCATTGGCTGCAGAATGTAGGTAAGTTTTATCCTCCTCCAAGAGCTACAGGTGCAACCAACTTGAACTGCTTCCCGCCTGTGGAGAAGTTTGGCCCTAAATTCTTTAGAGGCAGCTGGCCATCGGCAAGGCGGCTCAAGAAGGCTTCTGATAAACTCTTTTCTGCAGGGCATGAGTTTAGAAGGTGATTTAATAACTGCCAAATGAATAATTTATGAGCCCGTAAGCCTTTTCATTTAAATGAAACTCTTTACTTGCTAATAAACAATTTATTTAGGAGCTGTTGCCCCGCTTTGAGCCAAGATGGAAGGTAGCCTGCTGCCATGAGATCCACTCCATCCACTAAAGACCAGTGATTTAAAACATCTTTTTCCCCTCAATTTTCCCCGTTCCGGGTTTTCTCTGAAGCTCATTCCCAGGACCTTCCACATCCCACAGTTCAGGCCAAGAAAAGAGGATTCCTCAAGCTTCAGGTTGGTGTGATAAGGGGCAAGGCCTGCCCTAGGCAGGGACGACGAGAAGATCCATTTCAGCATCTGGATCGTCGTCTGGGGTCTGGGGTTCCAAGGCAGTAGTAGAGGTAAAGAATTTTCATTTTTAAATTATGATATTTATTAAGAGCTATGTGCCGAGCACTCTACTACGCACTGGGGGTAGACTGAGGTAGGTAACAAGGTCAGACACAATCCCTGTCCCACACAGTCTTGACGGTCTAAATAATAATGATGGTGTTTGTTAAGCGCTTACTATGTGCTGAGCACTGTTCTAAGCTCTGGGGTAGATGCAGGGTCATCAGATTGTCCCACATGGGGCTCCCATTTTTGAATTCCCATTTTTGACAGGCGAGGTAACTGAGGCCCAGAGAAGTTAAGTGACTTGCCCACAGTCACACAGCTGACAGGTGGCAGAGCTGGGATTCGAACCCACGACCTCTGACTCCCAAGCCCGGGCTCTATCCACTGAGCCACGCTGCTTCAGATGAGAGTAGAATTTAACCCCCATTTTACAGATGAGAAAATTGAGGCCCAGGGAAGTGAAGTGACTTGCCCAAGTTCACACAGCAGGGGAGTGGCAGAACTGGGATTAGAACTTCTCACGCTACTTACTACCGAGCCCAGCTCTGCCACTTGCCAGCTGTGTGACTGTGGGCGAGTCACTTAACTTCCCTGGGCCTCAGTTCCCTCATCTGTCGAATGGGGATTAGGACTGTGAGCCTCACGTGGGACAACCTGATTCCCCCGTATCTCCCCCGGCGCTTAGAACAGTGCTCTGCACATAGTGAGCGCTTAACCAATACCAACATTATCATTATTATTACCGATTCGTAGTAGTAATAGCATGCATTAAGCATTTACTGGGTCCAGAACACTGTACTAAGCACTGGGAGAGAATACACAGGTGAGAATTATACACGTTACCCGTCCCCCGGGCCTCACGCTGGCGTCTCCTGTCCCAGGCAGGCACCGTGATTATTCTAGCCAAACCATATGGGCTTAGGAGAACTGGGAACAGTGATGTCTTTTTCCAGGAACTTAGAGGTGATTCTGGGTCCATGAAACAAGAATTTTAATGATGCATTTATTAAGAGGTTTGCTAGATGTCATTCACTGTGAAGCGCTCACGCTTCGCTTCTCTGGTGCTAAGTTGCTCTCCGTACCTCAGTCGAATCTATCTCATCCCCGATCTCTCACCCACACCCTACCTCGGGTCTAGAACGCCTTCCCTCGTCTTATCCCGCAGTGACTCTCCCCGGCCTCAAGCGTCTTACTGAAGGCACGTCTCCTCCAAGAGGCCTTCCCGGACTAAACCCTCATTTCCTGTTCTCTCTCTCCCTTCTGTCACTTCGATTTGATCCCTTTATTCGCGTCCCCCAACCCTACATCACTTACGTATATAGCCGTAATCCATTTATTTATATTAATGTCTGTCTCCCGCTCTAGATTGTAAGCTCGCTGTGGGCCGGGAATGTGTCTACCCGACCCTGTTATATTGTGCTCTCCCAAACGCTTAGCACAGTGCTCTGCGCCAAGTCCTTAATTAAAAGGATCGCCCAGGGTAGATACAAGATCATCAGACCGTGCACAATCCCTGTCCCACATGGGGCTCGCTATCCAAGAGGTAAGAAGACCAGGTATCTTCTCTCCATTTTAGAGATGAAGAGCCTGAGGCTCAGAGAGGTTAAGCGACTTGCCCAAGGTAACCCAGCAAGTCAGTGACTAGAACCCAAGCCCCGGGCCCGTGTTTTTTTCCCCAGGCCACCTCCGGCTCCCCCAGAGATAGCAAGGGCGTGTTCCTCCGGGAGGGAAGGGGAGAGCAGAGGGGAAGGTCACCGTCACCCCCGTGAGAAGGAGGATTAGCAACAGGAGGACCAGAGGCCTTTGCTTATTGGGGAGTATTCGGGGGGTGGGAGGGAGGGGGAGTTCTAAATAATCCTGAGCCTGCTGCAGTAAATGAGCATACTGTTAAATATCAGCCTGATTTACAGGTTCCGCCCCCTTAATTGCTTCTTTCATAAACTCCACACGCTCCATACATCATGTGAAAACATTTAAGAGATTCTTGCATGTAAAGTATGAAAGTGGAATGCTGTGTTGAAATGACTCACCTCCTCTAGGTGCAACCCCCTGCCCCCCACTGTTTTTCCACCCAGCCGGAGACAGCATCCTGGCCGGGGGGAGGGGCTGGAGGGAGTCGGCAGGGCTGCGTCTTAAGAATGGGGGAATTATGTTGGCATTTGCTAAGCGCTTACTATGGGCAGAGCACCGTTCTAAGCGCTGGGGTAGATACAGCGTCATCAGAATGTCCCACGTGAGGTTCACGGTTAATCCCCATTTTACGGATGAGGGAACCGAGGCACGGAGAAGTGAAGTGACTTGCCCACAGTCACACAGCTGACACGTGGCAGAGCTGGGATGACCGTCCTTCCAGTTTTATAATGGTCAGTCTCGCACTGTGTGAGTGGACCTGGGGAAGGGGAGGTCCCCAAAAGAGGGCTTGATATCTTTAGGTTCCATGGCGTAGTGGATAGAGCGTGGACCTGGGAGTCAGAAGGTCCTGGATTCTAATCACAGCTCCGCCACTTGTCTACCGTAGGACTGTGGTCAAGTGACTTTGCTTCTCTCTACCTCAGTTACCTCATCTATAAAATGGGCAATTGAGACTGTGAGCTCACTGTGGGACGGGGACTGGGTCCAACCCGTTTCGCTTATATTCCCTCCCCGGAGCTTAGTAGAGTGCCTGGCACACGGTAAGCGCTTAACGAATACTACCGTCATTATTAATTATTATCATTATTAACATCATCATATGCCTGATTGGCCCACTGTGTGATGTCATGGCCAAACGTCTGTGCAGCGTCCAGGGGAATCAACACACCCAATCAGTTCCCTGACTTTTAATCTCAGCATCCCTAGCAGGGAACGTGTCTACCGACTCTGCCATATTGTGCTCTCCCAAGTGTTCAGTACAGTGGCCTGCACACAGCGAGCACTCAAAAAATACACTTGATCGACTCCGAGCAGAACCTGCTGCCCCTAGAGCCTTAAGAACGGAAGAAGGACGTGTTGGCTCGGCTCCTGCGCTCGCTCTCTCCCTGTAGGGCAGAGATTAATGACCGTGTTGCAGGCGGGGCCCGGCCTACCTCTGTGGCTCAATTATGAAAGGGAAGTGTCACGATAAATCTCATTAGGCGATAATATCTCTGGGCAGAGGCCGTCTTCCTGGGACTCGGGGTTATGGCTGGATCTGGAAGGGAGCTTTCTGTTTACTTCTGTGAGATAGCAAGCTGGGTCTCGGGTTTGGTGTCTCCGGGTGCCGGTCATCGCTGAACCTGGAGAAATCGGGTGTAGCGCGTGGGGGTCACTACAGAGGAACCTTTACGTTCTGCTTCGTCTCACTCGAACGAGAGGGGCTCTGCGGCGTCCATTGCACCGGGGACGGAACGGTAATGGGCTTGAGCTGAACTAGAATGTTCTGTTGAATCATTTGGAATGAAGGCGGGACTATACTAGAGTGACTGACCGCCGACGTTAACAAATCCCAACCCTCCGTCAATCCTTTACCAATAAGAGACGTAGTTTGTCACCTCAGTTAAGAATGGGAGCATTAAGGATGCGGGTGAAAAGATTCTTTATGGAAGTTTGCAGAGCCTTTGTAGTTGCTGAGAACTTCACCGGGAGAAGCCTTGACTCCCTCCATTGCTTCAGACCTGTTGAGTTCCCCCTCCCAGATCCCTGTGAATCTGGGCATCATTTCACAACTACAGAAAATCTGATTATTCCCTAACTTCCCCAGCACTTAGGCATTTTGGCCTTCTCCTTGTTTATCTAGCAAAGTCGTCTAAGATGACCCAGCATGGCTCAGTGGAAAGAGCACGGGCTTTGGAGTCAGAGGTCATGGGTTCGAATCCCAGCTCTGCCACTTGTCAGCTGTGTGACTGTGGGCAAGTCACTTAACTTCTCTGTGCCTCAGTGACCTCATCTGTAAAAGGGGGATTAAGACTGTGAGCCCCACGTGGGACAACCTGATTTCCCTGTGTCTACCCCAGCGCTTAGAACAGTGCTCTGCACATAGTAAGCGCTTAACAAATACCAACATTATTATTATTATTATTATGACCCCAGATAATCTCTGCAGTATCTTGCCACCTCATCCACTATTTAAGGGGTTTAAAATGCATTTAGTTTCCAGCCCAGTGATAAGGGGATGGAACCAGGAAGAAGGAACAGTGTGACCTAGTGGAAATGGCATGGGCCTGGGCGTGAGAGGACCTGAGTTCTGATCCTGTCTCTGCCACATGGACAGGTCACTTCATTTCTCTGGGCCTCAGTTATCTCATCTGTAAAATAGGGATTAAGTCTGCGAGCCCTAGGTGGCACAGAGACTGTGTCCAATCCAATTTTCTTGTATTCACCCCACCAATTAGAACAATGCCTGGCACATAGTAAGCGCCTAACAAATTCCATAAAGAAAAAAGAGAAAAAATCCCCATTTATATCTACTCTTTTGAATTGCTCTCTCGAGTGCTTACTAGAGAATGGAAAATGAATTATGGAGTGGGAAATTGTGCCTGGAGTGGTGAAGGGACCATGATGGGGATTGGTTTGCCCTCACAAGTCACTTTAATTTCTACCGAGAAAACTGTATAAGAGATGGCACGCAGGTGTCTGAGAAGCTTGGACTTTTCTCAAATGCTATGGGCTTAGGGATTT
The DNA here is from genome assembly GCF_004115215.2 of Ornithorhynchus anatinus. Taxonomy (NCBI): domain Eukaryota; kingdom Metazoa; phylum Chordata; class Mammalia; order Monotremata; family Ornithorhynchidae; genus Ornithorhynchus; species Ornithorhynchus anatinus. The sequence continues at coordinate 7,031,174 of NC_041738.1, read as the reverse complement.
TTTCAGTGGTATTTAAGAGCTCACTGTGTGCCAGGCACTGTTCTGAGCTCTGGGGTAGATGCAGGCTAATCAGGTTGGACACACCAGGGTCAGCCCAGGATGAAGACATGAAGGTATTCTGGAGTGAGTTTCATATTGATATTTCCCCCTTGGGCCAGGATTCAACGTTCATTTATAGGGAGTTGGAGAAAGCAGTGCGTTGCTAGATATCTGCAGACACCTAGGGGTTTGGAAAGTCTCATCAAAACTAAAATCCCGAGGTAGGTTTTGCCTTGGGTGCCCGAGTGAAAGGCGATGATTGCGAGCAAAGGGAAATGGAGGTTCCCTCTGGTACAGGGCCTACCGGAGTGGATTTAGGTTAGACACCCATCTCCAAACCTTCCTGCCAAAACTGTCCACTCCAACCGTCCCTAGAATGGTTTATCGGGATTCGACTTGGGTGATCCCATTTCAGGATGGTAAGGGCCGCAAGGCGGGTGAGGGAGTGTTTTCCTTCAGCTGAGGAGCGGGGACCTCGGCCAGGTGAGAGCCCAGCAATTCTCCAAACGAGACCGAGGAGAAGAAAGCCGTGCTCGGCCGCCCTCCCCCTCCTGACCCCATCTCATTCGGGAGGGAGAAATATCCCCAAGATGTACTGCAACCCAGCACAGACAGGCTTGTGTTGTTTTATGCCGAAATGCCACAGCAAGTCTTGTGCACAAACAGTCATAAAAATCTATCACTTAATCATTTACATGTTGTGTAAAACAGCAGTCTCCTCTTAGTTAAGAGCTGCTTTATGTCGTTTTCATCGATACAAATGTTGCCCAAGTGATTGTGTGGGAGAATACAAGAGCAGACTGTAATAAAATTAAAAATAACTTTTGAAGGAAATAGTATTTGGAAGGATTAATTACAGAAGTTCAAACAGAAGGCCATATGCTTTCTCCGTCTTTATAGTGGAACATACAGTGTGCTTGTAATAAAATCAGGGAGGAAAGAGACTGTTTGTCAAAGCAGACTATAAGATCCAAGTACCAGATAAATAACCAAGATATCTTTATGATTTTCTATGGACTTGCATCCAAAATGGGCCCCGGTTCTTTTACTGATGTACCTCAGCAATGATGTTTTAATTAACATTGGCAAACCGAGCTGGAAAATGAAAAATTTCCCTGCCCTTATTTGTCCATGCGTTTCGTTGTCCGTCACCTAAGGAATTCTTTTTCCGGGTGTCCTTCCTTTTGACTTTCTTCTTTGGCATTCGGAGATCCTCCCATGCTATGTGGCAGGGAAACAAGAACTTGCCCAGAACCTATGACTTCTGATGATTTAAAAGAATCACCTTCATTCTCCAAGCATGTTCCAGGCCCTACTGAAAAACAACATAAAGTTGTATTTCATCCTTAGGGCAATAAATCGTGATGTAAACTCCGGACCATATCAGGGGTCAGAGACGTGGTTCAGAAGGAAATTTTCTCATATAGATTGACGATGGTGATCTTATTTGAGTCCCGCTTCGGAGGAGAATCTGTGGTCAGATTTTTCCCATTTTAGCTCCTTCGGGACAAAGCTCCCAATGCTCAGAACACAGACCTCAGCCATGTGGCAAAGAGTTGGTCCCCACTCCATCCCTGAGAAATAAACTAACTCCCTTTCTAAATCTGGCTCATTCTCCACATGCCACCCACAGAGAAGCATCCCAGGAAAGAGACTCGGCATGAATCCTTTTCATCTGTGCTGATAAGAATCAAGGTCCTCGGAGTGGGTCATTAATGGGATAGGCAGACCTGCAGTAAAGTAAAGCCATTCATAATGTCCAGCTCCATCCTCCCGGAGAGAATCACCTTTATTGGGTTGGGCTGTAGCACGCGCCCCAATAAAACACACATTTATAAGGTCCAGGGTGGTACCAATCTTTCATTCCCGTACATTTCTTTTGTGTTTCATCCACCGCGGCTGGCCGGCTTTGCGAACTCTTCCGTCAAATGTCACGGGACAGTCTGCTGTGCCCTGGAGGGGCCCTAATCCCAACTCTTTTAAGCCAGGTCGGTTCCCTGGGAGGGGACCCGCTTCACGTACTGACATTGAGTTGAATAGCCCCAAACCCCCGAGTTGTGAGTGGGCTAAAAAGGTAAAAATTGATTCAGTGCAGAAGAGAAGATGGGGTAAAGGCACTGAAAGGTGCTTGGCTGTCCCGGTAATGCCAGGCTTTATTTTTGACAAGGGCGGTGGGGGAGAAGTGAAGAGAGAAGGGGAGATGCAAGGATTTCAAGGTGTAAGATTCCATCTCACCCTGCCCCCCAGAAGTAGACAACGGGAGGTGCTCATGCCAGGCGAAAGGCTGCATCCTGCTGACAGAGAGAACCAAAAAGGCAGTGTGGTCTACTGGATAGAGCCCAGATCTGGGTGTCGGTAGGACCCGGGTTACAAACCCCGTCTCCGCCACTTGTCGGCTGAGTGGCTCTGGACCAGTCACTTCACTTCTCTGTGCCTCAGTTACCTCATCTGTGAAATGGGGATTAAGACTGTGAGCCCAATGTGGGACAGGGACTCTGTCCAGCCTGATTACCTTGTATCTCCCCCAGTGCTTAGGACAGTGCTTGACACCACGTAAATGCCTAACAAATACCATTTAAATAAAAGAAGGGCAGTGAATCTGGTTGGCTTTCTCTTGCCCTCACCCAGAGTGGTCCCTACATCCTCCTCTCATTCATTCAGTCATTTATTGAGTGCTTACTGTGTGCAAAGCACTGTTGTAAAGTACTTGGGAGAGTGCAACAACAAACAGACAAATTCCCTCACAAGGAGCTCACAGTCTCCCCATCTCAAACTAGGCCTTTTTTCTCCTGAGCATTTAGCCCATTGCTCTGTACACGAGAAGCACTCAATAAATACCATTTCTGATGGATTAACCGATGCCTGCCGGTTAAAGGTGTTGAGACAGCTCTGTAAGTAGCTGGCCGGTCCTGGCACACTGTCGCTTGAGGCCCCTCTGTGGCCCCGAGCAGGAGCACTTGCCAAGCCCGTGTAGTTTAAGCTTCTTTCAAAAAAAAAAAAGGTATTTGTTAAGCCCTTACTATGGGCCGGGCACTCTACTGAGTGCTGGGGTAGATACAGACTAATCAGTTCGAGCTCAATCCCTGTCCCACATGGGGCTCGCTGTCCTAATTCCCATTTTATGGATGAGGTAACCGAGGCACAGAGAAGTTGAGACTTGCCTGAGGTCACACAGCAGAAAAGAGGCAGAGCCGGGACCAGAACCTAGGTTCCACTGTCAATCGTATTTATTGAGTACTTATGATGTGCAGAGCACAATATAACAGACACATTCCCTGCTCTTGTTTCATGTTCCGCTAGGCCAAACTGCTTCTTACGGGACAGGAATGTATCACTTGCTTACCTTGTACTCCCTACGTGCTTAGGGCAGTGTTTTGCACCCACCGAGGGCTTAATAAATGCTCTAGGACCTGGGTTCTAATCCCAACTCTGCCCCTAGCTTGCTGCACGACCTTAGGCAAGTCACTTCACTTATTATGTGCCTCAGCTCCCTCATCTGTAAAATGGGGATTCAGACTGTGAGCCCCATGTGCGACGGGGTCCTTGTCCAACCCACTTGGCTTGTATCGCCTCCCCTCCACCCGGCACTTAGCACAGTGCCTGGCACGTAGTAAAGCGCTTAACCAATACTGTTATTGGTATTATTATCACTCAGATTGTGATTCTCTTGTGGGACGGAGACTGCGTCCAAACCGATTATCTTATATCTACCCCAGATATTAGTCTATCATTTGGCACAGAGTAAACTCTTAAGAAACACAATGGTTATTATTACAATTTCTACTACGGCTATTGTAATTTGACCCGGATGAGAGGGAGGTAAAGTCCCGTGCCCAAACCAACGTGGGGATGAAAGACTACCCTACAAAAAAAAGTGCCCACTTTGAAATAATTCAACCCAGAATGAATACAATGCCAGTTATTCATTTACTGGTGCCTTGTTCTGGACCTTTCCACCTTACTTCCTCCCCTGACTCTAATAAGGGGATGACTTGGAGAACAAAGCTTTAATGGAAACAAGTGGAATAAACTGTAGAAGGAGATATTTAGCTTGGATGAAAGGAAGGACTTCCCGATGATCCCGGTGATAAAGAGGACTTGAGTGAGCTACCGACAGAAGAGGGGAAAGTTTCTGTCCTTGGAAATAGCCAAGAAAATAATGTATCCTGATGAATCAGTCATTCGCCCGTCAGGAGGCAGGGGGCTGGACCAGGTGGCCTCTTGGGGCCCCTTCCAACTCTGAGACTCTAAGGTTTTCAGAAGAGGGTGAGGCTGCTTCTTTATGACAGGCATTAGATCTTCTAGCCTCTCCGTGAAGAGATCAGTACTCCAGTATTGTGAGGTGACATCACTTTTGAAAACCATAAATTAATGGCAGTGGTTTTATTACAAAGTGTAATCGCTGGATGACAAGATCACACAATGACAGGATGACAAGTATCACACGATGATCAACTCTTTTAATGAGAAATGTGTGTTTTTAGACTGCCGAGCCTCCCGGTGCCAGACTGTAAACATTAGAAGCAGAGCATGAGGTAAATTCTCCCAGGCATGCACTTAAAGCGTGATGACTCTAAAGAAACAGGCAGTCATTGTGGCTGTACTCTACTAAGAATTTTTTTAAAGAAAAACGAAAGGACACTTCCTCTTCCCATGCCTGATCCCAACTCTATGGCACGGAGAACTTCTTGAGGCTCTGAAAGTTTTATATAAGTAATTCTGTTAAGACCGAAGTGAAAATCCCACAAGCCGAAAAGCTGGTTTCTATATCGTTTGGATGGACGGTAGTGCTCCGCTGATATCATAAGGGAATAAGCTCCTTTAAAAAGGGTGTCACATTTCAAGCTAATAAATAGCAGATTGATTCAACCTACCGATTGACCCTGCAGTTTACTTATATTCACGATGAGAAATAAAGTACCAAAATCACCGTGATTTACTTTGTAGAAATGAGATACTCAGTATTACCTTAAGTGAATGCCAAAGTCCAGCCCTGACAATTTATTACACCCTCAGCCCAAACCCTGTAGATCAGATTACAGGGTTTCTACACATACGATAGGGCTCCTCTTTAATTTCATTCACCTACCTCAGCTCAGTTAGTAAAAAAAAAAAAAAGAAAAAAAGAAAAACACCTGAAAAACCCTAATATTTTCTGGCTTTGTGGGCATATTACATGTTTTAAGACTCTCCATTCACGAGGTTGGTTGCTGATGAACTGATAAATTCTTTTCTTTTATCTTACACATAATGAATTCACCTGGTTTGGGGTGATTTTCTACTCTACTACTACTGGAACACATGGTAGAATGTAGGTCAGCATCTTCCAGAGCAGTATTTGAGGTAATGGGGCATGACCGTTGACCACTTCCTCTATTCACACACCCCCGACTTTGGATACATCCTTCTCTCCCTCTCTGAGTCCTGACCATCAGCACCAGCTCTCCTCCTCTTCCCCCCGCCCCCAACACACCCCTAACTCCTCTTCCTACTATGGGGACCCTCTATTTTGGATCTGCTGGAGACCCAGATTTGAAATCTTTAACATGACATCAGGGTTTCGTTACGCACATCTTTTTTTTTTTTTATATATTTGTTAAGCAATTCTGTGTGCTGGATACTGTACTGAGCACCAGCATGGATACAACCTAATCATGTTGTGCACAGGCCGTGACCAGCCTGGTACTCACAGGCAAACAATTCATTTGTTAATGAATTGTACATCGCCTTGATTCTATTTAGTCGCCATTGTTTTTACGAGATGTTCTTCCCCTCGACTCTGTTTATTGCCATCGTTCTCGTCTGTCCGTCTCCCCCGATTAGACCGTAAGCCCGTCAAACGGCAGGGACTGTCTCTATCTGTTGCCGACTTGTTCATCCCAAGCGCTTAGTACAGTGCTCTGCACAGAGTAAGCGCTCAATAAATACTATTGAATGAATGAATACTCACAGTATTAATCCTCTTTATACAGCAGCACAGAGAAGTGAAGTGACTGGCCCAAGGTCACACAGCAGACATGTAGCAGAGCTGGGATTAGAACCCAGGTCCTTCTGACTCTCAGGCCTATGCTCTGTCCACTGGGCCACAATGCCTCTCTATGCTTTGCATGAAATAATAATACTAGTCTGAGTAAGAATAGTAGTTGTAATAATAGTGTACTTTTTGAGCACCTCTTAGCTGCAATGCGTTGTCCTGAGCACTCGGGCCGCAATACAGGAAAAACACAAGACATTCTATTATATAGGGAGAGGGAGACAAAAATATTCCCAGGCGTTGGAATAAGAGCTTAATAGCAATAATCGCTGTGGTACTTGTTAAGCGCTTACTATATACGAGGCACTGTCCTGAGCGCTGGAGTGAATGCAAGCAGATCGGATCGGACACGGTCCCTGTCTCACGCGGGGCTCGCGGTCTTAGTCCTCTTTGACAGATGAGGGAACTGAGGCCCCGAGAAGTGAAGTGACTTGCCCGAGGCCACACAGCGGACAGGTGGTGAGCCGGGGTTAGAATCCAGGTCCTTCCGACTCCGAGGCCTGTGTTGTATCCACTAGGCCGTGCCGCTTGTGTAACGAGAGAAACTGGACTTGAGCGAATTCTTGGATGCATCATCAATTTAGGGACGATGATGCTGCAGGAAGGAACTGAAATGACGAGAAAACAACTGTTTTCAGGGTGCCAAATGACCTTGTTTCCCATCAGTTTGCTAACAAGCAGTCAGATGACAGCCCAGAGGAACCTGCTAGTTATTTCCGGCATCTACTTTCGGATCGTAAAAGCCAGCAGAAGAGTCCTTGAGACGCACCCTTGCTCCAGAAAGATTTAGTTGCCTCGGGAATCATTCAGTCTATGGATTGTAGTCCTGCTCTAGCTTGTGAGTTGAGGAGAGGGTTTCAACACTATTCACTGGGCATTTTGGCCACGAGACACCTTGAGCCTGTAGAGTGTCTCCATTTTTCAAAACCCTGTGACTTCACTGACCTCCTTTGATCTTCCTAACATTCCTGGGAGTATAAGTGCTTTTGTGCCCACTTTACAGCTGAGGAAACCTGAGACCCAGAGAGGTGGAGGGATCTGTCTGAGGTCACACAGCCAGCCAGTTTCAGAAGTGGGACTAGAACCCAGTTCCTTCTGACTCTCGGCCCTTCCACGTTCCCTCAGGCAATGCTACCCCTTTGACAGGGATAACCACGCTCCACCTGTCTATCCGTGCGGTGTGTTGTTAGGGTTATTTAGATGCTGCATGCATTCCCCATCAGATTTCCTAACAAGCCCCCTTCCCCTCCTCCTAGGTAGGTACAAGGCTCTCCATCACCTTGCCCCCTCCTCTCTCTCCTCCCTTCTCTCTTTCTACCGCCCACCCCGCACGCTCTGCTCCTCTGCCGCCCACCTCCTCACCGTCCCCCGTTCTCGCCCATCCCGCCGTCGACCCCCGGGCCACGGCCTCCCGCGGTCCCGGAACGCCCTCCCTCACCTCCGCCAAACTGATTCTCTTCCCCTCTTCAAAACCCTACTTAGAGCTCACCTCCTCCAAGAGGCCTTCCCAGACTGAGCTCCCCTTTTCCCTCTGCTCGCTCTACCCCCCCTTCACCTCTCCGCAGCTAAACCCTCTCCTCCCCCCTTTCCCTCTGCTCCTCCCCCTCTCCCGTCCCATCCCCTCGGCACTGTACTCGTCCGCTCGACTGTATATATCTTCATCACCCTATTTATTTTGTTTAATGAGATGTACATCACCCTGATTCTATTTGCTATTGTTTTAATGAGATGTTCTTCCCCTTGACTCTATTGATTGCCATTGTTCCTGTCCGTCCGTCTCCCCCGATTAGACTGTGAGCCCGTCATAGGGCAGGGACCGTCTCTATCTGTTGCCGATTTGTCCATTCCAAGCGCTTAGTACAGTGCTCTGAACATAGTAAGCGTTCAATAGATACTATTGAATGAATGAATGGTCACTGTAGTCTCTGACAGGCGTGCATATAGTCAATCGTATTTATTGAGCACTTACCCTGCACAGAGCACTGTACTAAACACTTGGGAGAGTACTATAGAACATTAAACACATTTCCTGACCACAATGAGCTTACATTCTAGAGGGGGAGACAGACTTTGATATAAGCAAATAGATGAATAATGTAGAACACACTTTTCTAGACTTAGAAAATAATTTATTATTGTAATAGTACTTGTTAAGTGCTTACTGTGTAAGCACTGTTCTCAGCACTGGAGTAGAGACAAGATAATCAGGTGGGGAACATTTTCTGCCCCAAATGGGGCTCACAGTCTAAGTAGGATTTATTCCCCTTTTTACAGATGGGATAACTGAGGCCCAGAGAAGTGAAATGACTTGTCTAAGGTCACGTAGACAAGTTTTAGAGTCAGAGGTAGAATACAGGTGCTCTGACTCCTAGGCCAGGGCTCTTTTCACTAGGCCACATTGGTTGTTTCTCTTATCTGTAATTTATTTTAGTGTCTGGCTCCCCTCAATTAGATTCTAAGCTCCTTCAGAGCAGAGATCTTTAGTACAGGGCTCTGAATAAATACCACCGATCGAATGACGATTGATTGGTTGGTTGATTCCCAGGCCGGGATCCCTTCTCCAGCAGGTCACGGGGTTTGATCCAAACCTTTTTTTTTTTTTTTTTTAAATCATAATTAAGTGCTTACTATGTGCCGGGCACTTTGCTAAGCACTAAGGTGGTTACAAGGGAGTCAGGTTGGACATATTCCCTGTTTCTCATGAACATCATGGTCTAAGAGGAAGGAAGGGAGCATTACTTTCTGCCAAATGACTGTTTAGTTCCCTGCTTACTGTCAGCTTGAACAATCTGCTAAATGCACCTAAGTATAATGGGATCCCTGCAAGCAGGTGGATTTATCCCAGAGGAGGGAAAGGAAACAGACCCTCAAGATGGAATGCAAATCTGGATCCACCAGCCAGCCTTTAAAACAGTGCTGGAGCCTGCTGTCCAGGACGGCAACCTTTAAGGAAGTTTCACTTTTCTTCCTCGGGGCATATAAAAGTGAAAAACGCCTCATAGGTGGGCGGGGACCCTCCAGTAACTGAAACATCATCCTACTGGGAGTTGGAGTGTCTTTTTTCTTGTGGCGGCGCAGTCCTCCGGAGAAAAGGCAGGAACACGGCATAACCAACGGCAGAGGGAAAGTAGCGGTCGGGATGAAAAGTCCCTAGGACATTGTGCGCTTCAGTGAGGGCGGATGGGTCCGGACATGGGCCGGGAGGGATTTGCTTTGGGTGACTCGTCAAGCGGAGAATTGGAAGCCACCTACATAGTAGCGCGGAGGGGAATTTCTCCGGCACAGTGCAGATTTGGGGCGTTCCTCCATAAACACATGAAGGATGGTTTACATCTATCCTCTGAGTTTACATCTAGTTGTTTTCTCTATTTGATTGCAAGCTCCTTGAGGACAGGGGTTTCATCTTCTGTCTGACCTCCAAGCGCCTTGTACAGGACCCAGCACACAGAGGATGCATGATACAAGTACACCTATTTCCCTTGTAATGTGTCAACTGGTTTTTACAGAACCACACGTTGAGGATAAAATATTTCCCGGGTCCCACACCGCATGTATTCACACCACCGTGTCTTCCAACGCCGTATCACCCTGGGCCACGCAGACTTAAATTGTCGGGAGATTGCTGCTGACTCTGTCACGCAGTGTGCAAATTCAGCATTCTGGCAGAACTGAGCAGTGTTGTAGTAACTGAGCATTTAGGCTGTGCAGTGCCCTGTACTGAATTTTTGGGAGAGTACATTAGAGTTAGTACTAGCAGTAGAATATATTGCGCTCCCATTTGGTGTGGTCCATTATTCTGAGCGCTCGGCAAGTACAAAACAGTCCTGTTTGCATCTGGCCTGGGCCTCTTTGGGTACTGATATGGCACCAGACTCTCTTATTAAACATAAGTTTATTTTCAGAGCCCAACCTCGACTCCTGACGTCGAGTTCTACGGCTTGGGAGCGCAGCCTGTATTCCCAGGGACCTGTGAGGGAAACTCAATGGTTCTCACCCAAGGAGAGGCGTCACATGAACTCATCACAGTTTCACTAAATGGCACGTATGATACCCTGACCCGATACTGCGTGCCCAGGATAACACGTGTGACGCGACTTGTGGGATAATGTCTGGTAATCCTGAGTTCTTTAGCCGCCGGTCAGAGCCAGTTGGGAGTTTCACGTAGTTTCTGCAGAGGACAAAAAGCCTTTAAAATTTTACTAAAATCTCAAGGTGAGGAACAGTTTCCATTCCCAATTATTTCCTCACTGGTCAGTATCTGGCTTCCAGAAGTGCCGGCTTATCTTCTCCACCCCAGGAAGCCTCACACCAGAAAGTTTCTTCCCCTGATTTTTTGTCCCTTTAACAAGGGCCTTGCACTTCATTTGGAAGGGATCTGGGGAAATGATTTGTTTCCTGCTGGATGGATTCCTTTGTCTGGTGCATGTCTCTGTCTCTTGGACTCTAGACCTTCCCAAATACCATGTAGGTTGAAAGAAGCAGCAGTCTAGGTCTAATCTGGGAAGACTTGCAAGGAGAATTACAATAAACCCTCTCCATTTCAAGCCCACAGCTCCTCAACTCCTCTGAGACATCATAACTATCTGCAAATTGAGGAAACAGAAGTTAACTCTCTAAGCATTTTAGGATCTACCAGTGAAGGTTCGGGTCAGACTTGTTGGTTTTAAAACAGGAAATGAGTAGGGGGGAGGGAAGGAGACATTAATAGCACTTGAAAACCTTGAAGCTGTTGTTCTTAACTGACCAATTGGGGGGTATTCACAGCCCAGGGATGAAAAAACAACAACAAAAAGAAAACAAACAGGAAATGCGAGGAGGGGAGATGAAAGTAGATCAATAATGAGAGAAAACCTTGGTTTGAAGTTGGGCCTGCAAATTATGGGACACCCCCCCCCCCCCCCGGAAGGCCATTTAGAAAGTAATTGGGGGTTTAAGGTTTCTGCTTTTCTGAGAGACCTAGCGACGTAGATTTATGACGGAATCCCATTTTGTCCACTTAAGCCTGCTTGTCTTAGGTTTCTTTTCCAGGTTGGTATAAAGTGAAGGAGATTCCCTTTGCCTGTTGTCACAAGAGGACAAGGAATTTTCAAAACCTCTCACTGTTTCTTTGCTGGAGTTTCTGGGCGAGAGTCAGAGGGGAATTTTTCAAAGTGAATGGATTAATGGTGTGAAGGCAGCTGGTCCCTACAGTGTTCACCAAACAGCTGCCTTCCCCTAACATAATTTTAGATTCATTCCTGGGGGAATATCTGTAGATGATTTGGGAATAGAATCTGCCCATTCCCAAAGAGATGCCAGTTGGGTGCACGGGCACGGGGCGCAACAAGAAACAGGTATCTCTTTCATTGAAAAACCTCCCACTTTCTCAGATGGGTGATCCTCGTTTTGTTTGGTGTGAGAGAAGCAGCATGATGTAGTGGATAGAGATGGGCCTGGGAATCAGAAGGTCATGAGTTTTAATACCAGCTCTATGACTGTTTTGCTGTGTGACCTTGGGGAAGACCCTACCTTGGGTCTGAAACCAATACGGAGGCGGAAATAGAACTAAGTCAGTTACCAGTTGCTCCCCCTTTCTGGACTTTAAGCTCTTTGTGGGTAGGGAATGTGTTTATTGTTGTTTTGTGCTCTCCCAAGAGCTTAGTACAGTGCTCTGCACACATTAAGCGCTCACTAAATATGACTAAAGGAATGATTTCACAAATGAATGAATGTCAGCCACAGCTACAGATCGATAAAATGCTGACGGAAATGGAGATCCATCACAAAGTAGCTGGACTGGACGTTAGGAGGAGATTTAAATCTCAGGCACAGCTCTTTCCAGTGCACCGGGTTCCTGTCTGCCTTGTGGTATCGGTCTACTGAGAGTCACCCGAAGTCCCGAGATTGGAGGATGAGGGGTGGGCTGCCTTTGTCTTGCGGACAGGATGGAGCTAAGATTTGTAGTCAGGCAAGGAAGCCCATGGAGAACTTCAGCTTCTGGCCTGTAGAGAGTCAATGTGGGCTCTCCTTTGTACATACTTTTACATTTATTCTCTCCCTAACTTCAGAAAACCTTTCACTAAGGCTGTTTTGTGACCTGTGAACCACTAACTTATCTTTTCCCACCCGATGGTGGTGATTTGTAAGCCTTTAATTTCATGTATATTCCCTGAAAGACCTTACCTTCTGGTCTTCCTGCCCATTCTCCCTATTCAGTCACAATTTCTCCGGTAGGAATTAAATATGTAAGTGCCGAATGTGGCCGTACGGTTGACCCAATTGCTCTTTCTCAGCCTTCTCTCTTGCCGAAAAAAATCACTTCAACTCCCTCTAACTTTCTTTAGGGGTTCTATATTCCAGTCCTCCAGTCATATCCGCGCTCTAAGTTTGCCATGGTCCTTTGAAAATGTGAAGCTCTCACACCGGGGAGAAGATTCAGGCAGAACTAATCAAGAACTGCTTGAGAAGCAGCGTAGTCTAGTGGGAAGAACATGGGGCTGGGAGTCAGAAGACCCGGGTTCTAATCCTCGCTCTGCCGCTCATCTGCTGCGTGCCCTTGAGCAAGTCGCTTCACTTCTCTGTGCCTCAGTTACCACATCTGTAAAAGGGGGGGTTAAGACTGTAAACCCCATGTGGGACACTGTGCCCAACCTCAATCAGTCAATCATATTTAGTGATCCCCTCCAGCCCAGTGAAATACAGCATGGGAGGATGACTTATTTTACAGGGTATTTTGGAAACAGGAGTTACAGGGCCCAGTAGGAGCAGAATTAAAAAAAAAAGCAAAGGCTGAATATTCAACCGGAAGTCAACAGGCTGATCTCCTGAGTGTTGGGGTTGGCTCAGAAATGCGGCCAACATAATCTTGGGACTCACCTCACATCACCTCCCAGGGCCAAGCAGACTCAACCAAGAAGGAGCAGCAAATCATCTTGCACTGTCAAAGGTTTGCGTGTGAAAAGCTTCATTCCTGCTGGCTGAGAGAGCAGGCCTGGTCCAGGAGCCAGCCCAGGGCACCTCAGCTCTTTCCAATCTGGGGGACCCAGTTGGGGTTTTGGAGTAGTCCAGTGTCAGAGCCAGTGAGGACCTTTGGAACCCTAGAAGCGGTCGGCCGGGTGGCTCAGTGGAAAGAGCACAGGGCAGGGAGTCTCGAGACCAGGGTTCTGATCTTAGCTCTGCCACTGACCTGCTGTGTGACCTTGGGCAAGTCCCTTACCCTATCTTCACCAGCGTGGCTTAGTGGAAAGAGCCTGAGCTTGGGAGTCAGAGGTCATGAGTTCGAGTCCCAGCTCCGCCACTTGTCAGCTGTGTGACTGTGGAGCAAGTCACTTCACTTCTCTGTGCCTCAGTTCCCTCATCTGGAAAATGGGGATTAACTGTGAGCAAGCAAATCAGGTTAGACACAGTCTACGTCCCACATGGGGCTCACAGACTTAATCCCCATTTTACAGATGAGGTAACTGAGGCACGGTGATGCTAAGTGACTTGCCCACAGCAACATAGCTGTGATGTTCTGACTCCCGGGCTGTGCTCTATTCACTACGCCATGCTGCTTCCCGTGCATTATTACTAAATGCAGGCGAGTAGGTTCACTCTGAAATTCTTACCCTGGGTTATGAAATACTTTTCCAGCAGCGAGATTTAATAGATCAATCCGGTTTATTTATGAGTCAAAATATGTGAACTATTTTATAGTATAATTTAAACTGATACATATCTAACTGAAAAACTATCCAGTCTTTAAAACATTTCAAAAAGGGATGGCCACATACTTTGGCACAGAATCCCCAAATCTCTTCCAAAAAATTGAAATGTTTTATTCTGAAGGGGACGTCGTGGCATTTCCCGCAATATCATATCAACCAGGACTGCGCCATTATGCGTGAAACAAAACCCCAGCACCAAGCAATCCTGGCATCGCATACCCTTGCCTTGAAAACTGAGAACAAAGGAAATATTTATTTGTTTAAACTATTTTTCCTCTAAATTTGCTGAAGTGTAATATTTTGTCTCACTAGGTTTAAAGCAGCACTGGAGACACAAGTCACCCCAGGAAAGTCTCTGATCAGACTTGCGACTGTAGACAGATTTAATCATTTTTTCCCCTTTGAAGTTGGATCTCCTATGTCATTTTTACATATGAATTTGGTTCCCTTAGAAGTGAGGTATCGCTACCCACATTGGGAAAATCCTCAGTGCCTCTCGACATTATATTTGCCACGATACGCGAAGTTTTTTTTTTTTTCCATCTAATTCCAAATTTCAATTGTCCAAACATTGCTTGGAGGTCAGTGGCTCTCTAAAGCCTACAGAGAAAACAGATCTCATTATAAAACTAGTCAGGATACTCCTCATGTATTCATGTACCATCTTTAGAAAACTCTAGGGGAGAAATGCACTATCTTCATGCATTCGTAGAGAGGTTTCATCTTGCCAGAACGCCGTCTATCAGTGATTGAACTGTAGAGGATCTACGCTGAAAGGCTTGATAGAAGGTCATTCAGTCCGGCCCCCTGCCTCCGGACACAACTACCAAAAAATAAGATGGGTATCCGTGCCTCTCTTGCTGTGTCCTGACCTCGAGGACCCCTGATACGAGAAGACGCACTTAAAATGGTGGGGAGAAGCTGGAGGAGAGCAATTCCCAGTGACGACGGTATTTATTGGGTACCTATCCTGTACACTGTAGAAGACACTTGGGGGGCATTAAGAAAGCACAAATGGAAGACTGCTGGCCAGGGATCTCCATGTCGAATCCTACTCTTATTTGCAAATCATCACCAATCCCTGAGTCTTCCGTCGCAAACGACGATTGGGCTTCATTTCAGGCGCTAGGACTTTGGTTCCGAGAACCAGTGAGAGAGAATTGATCCCAACACTGGAGGTTTAGCACAAAAAGTCGCATTTTTCTGTCCCTGCCATAATAATAATAATAATAATGGTATTTGTTAAGCGCTTACTATGTGTCAAGCACTGTTCTAAGCACTGGGGTAGATACAAACAAATTAAAATAGATGCAGTCCCTGGGCCACATGGGGCTCTCAGTCTTAATCCCCGTTTGAAAGGTGAGGTAACCGAGGCACAGAGAAGTTAAGTGATTAGAAGATAACTTGGTCAATTAGTAATAATAATAAAAAATGATATTGTTAAAGTTGGACCCGGTTCCTGCCCTGCATGGGGTTAATAATAAGAATAATAGTGTTATTTGTAAGCACTTACTCTATGTCAAGCACTGTTCTAAACTCTGGGGACAGGATAATCAGGTCGGACACGGTTCCCGTCCCGTAGAGGGCTCACAGTCTAAGTAGGAAGGCAAACACGTATTGAACCCCCATTTTACAGATGAGGTAACTGAGGCACAGAGAAGTTAAGTGACTTTCCCAAGGTCACCCAGCAGGCATGTGGCAGACAGATCCCGGATTAGAACCCAGGTCCCGTGACTTCCGGGCCCCTGTTCTTTCCACTAGGCCCTGCTGCTCTCGGGCTAAGGGAGAATGGGTATCTAATCCGCACTTTACAGATGAAGAAACTGAGGCCCGGAGAATTGGAGTGACTTGTCCACAGCAGGCAGGGTCTCCTGATGCTTAGGCCTGTTCTCTTTCACTAGACCTTGCAGCTTCTCCAATTTCAAATTTCAACGGCAATGGAGAGTTCCTGGAGGGCAGGACCAAGGTCTGCTCTTTTTCGTCGGTCTTTTCTCTGGCCCGTAGTTTGGCACATTGTAGTGTACGGAGCCAGTCATTGTGATAGTGCTGTTTCTGCTGTTCCTGCTTCTGTCATGTGGGCCCCAGGGGCTAGGCATATTAGAAATGCTTAGGCAGGCTCAGAAAATAGCCATCTCCCCCTCCTCCACAGAGGAGAATGCCAGCCCGAAGAGAAAATCCATTGCTGCTTTAGTTCATGGCTCTC
Source organism: Ornithorhynchus anatinus (assembly GCF_004115215.2). Taxonomy (NCBI): domain Eukaryota; kingdom Metazoa; phylum Chordata; class Mammalia; order Monotremata; family Ornithorhynchidae; genus Ornithorhynchus; species Ornithorhynchus anatinus. The sequence goes on along the minus strand of NC_041738.1, from coordinate 7,015,213 downwards.
TTCTCCGAACAGAAGATTAAATTGGATAACAAACTAAGGAATAAAAATTAATTTGGGCTCATGAGCATTATGATGTCTGCAGAAGATGCGGATCATCATTTCACATGATCAGGGAAAAACCTAAAATAGACCATTCTCCAATTACCATCATTTCTACTGTCATTGCATTTTCTGTACATAAAAGCATTTGAACGGAGGCACAACAAATTTCTCTGTAAATTACACAATAAAGCACTGGGAATGGACTTTTCTTAAAAAGAAAGAACGAAATCAGTCATTTATGGGGATGTCTTCAGAGCAATAGATGTATAAGGGCAACTGATTGCAGATTCTATTATTGTATAAAGTTCTGAAGACTGTCACCCACCCACCCCTCACCCAAGTTTAATTAAACCAGTATCACACTGAGAATGGAAGGAAAACACCATCGCTGTCTGTGGAAAACACAATGCTACGGCGATAAACAAACATTAATCATGATCATTACATACATTTTATTACATGAAATAAATAATACCGTGGCACTCTCACCAACAGATAAAACTCTTCCCCTTGGTTAACACCCTAAGACAATTGGGGGGTAAAATAATACTAATAATGATAGTAATAATTAGTATGAAAAGGCATGTAAAACAGAAATCCAAGCCCAACCTCACTCGTTTAACCGAAGCTGGATTTACTGGGTGCCTTGTGTGTAAATAGGAGTAAGCGCTTGGAGAATGAAGACGAGATGTCTGAGGTACAGTGCCTGACCTTGAGGAGCCGTACTGGCCCACGGGGAATCAATCGGTCGATTGTATTTACTTAATGCTTACTATGTGTGGAGAGCTACACTAAGCATTTGGGAGAGTTCGGTGATGCTTGTTGACGAAATCCCTGCCTTCAGGAAGCTCACAGCCTAAAGGAGGAGAAACACGTAAGCTGAGAAGTGAACAGTAGCTAAAAGAGTGTGAGAGCAGGTATAAGTTACACGTATAAGCAAAAAGGTAAATGAAAAGCAAGTAAACAGATACGGGTGGAGTGGATGATCCAACTAGAAATGTTTTGAAGGTGAAGAAGGGCGGAGTTCGGTGATACTGAGCTTGATGTGGTCAGGGAATGTGTCTGTTATGTTGTACTCGCCCCAGCACTTAATTCAGGGCTGTGCACACTGTGAGCGCTCAATAGGTACGATTGACTGAGCAGGGAGGGGCTCTCTGGAAGGGGATAAAGGCAAAAGCAACGGGTCAGAAGTGGAAAAGTCAGGAGTGAGCGATAGTGAGGAGGTTAATTGCGGAGGGGGCATGAAATGAGCTACAGATAGGGAAGAATGCAGATGGATGATGAGCTGATTGATGGACAGCTATGAAACCGATGGTGAGGACCATCCATTCTGGGTTGAGTGAGCAGGCTAGACATCACATCTCATCCTTCCTCCTCCGAGGGGGATTCCCAACGGGGCCAAAGTCCGGCCCCAAACCACTCACCCTTCGACAGAGGCCACCCAGTCTCTAGAGGAAAAGGTAGAAAACGCCAAACAGCCACAGACCCTGCAGGCTGAAGCTTGGAGGATCCTAGAGGGGGAAAAAAATCCCAAGGGGGAGGAGGGCTGAAGGGATCAATCTTCCACATTTGAACCTCTGGAGAGTAATACCATCAGCAGCATTACCTTTTGAGAAGCAGTATTGACTGGTTGAAAGACTGGGAGTCAGAGGAGCTGGGTTCTAATCCCCCCTCTGCCATCTGCCTGTCCTTTGGCAAGTCCCTTAACTTCTCTGTGCCTCAGTTTCCTCATTTGTACAATGGGAATTCACTACCTGTGCTCTATCCTTCTTACCTTGAACTTTATGTGAGAAAGGGACTGGTGTTTGACCTTAATATTTTGTGTCTACTCCAATGCTTAGTGGAGTGCTTGACATAGTAAGGGCTTAACAAATACATCATCTTGAGAGAATGGTAGGTGCCCCTGGGATTGAAGATGAGAGCATGAACTTGAATGTTTGGTCGACTCGTGTCCTTTTTTTTTTTTTTTGGCATTTGTTAAGCACTCACTATGTGCGGAGCACTGTTCTAAGCGCTGGGGTAGATGTGTTCGGAACACAGGCTGCGGACTAGGGAATGAAACCTAGGGAAGCAGTGTGGTCTAATAGGTAGAGCCTGGGCCTGGGAGGCGGAGGTGACTCTGCCACCTGCCTCCTGCCACCTGGGAGAAGGAGATGGGGAGAAGGCAGTAGGTCGGGTTACCACGATGCTATCTGGTGCCACTTCGATGATGATGATGATGGTATCTGGTAAGTGCTTACTATGTGCCAAGCACTGTTCTAAGTATTGAATGGACCGTGGGCTCTTCTACCCACAGTCCCGTAATCCCGGGGTCCTCAGGAAGTCATTTACTCATTCAAGGGTATTTCTTGGGCACTTACTGCGTGCAGAGCACTGTACTGAGCATTTAGAAAGTACAATACAGCAATAAAGAGAGACAGTCCCTGCCCACAGCGGGCTCGGAGTCTAGAGGGAGGGAGACAGAGATGGATACACGTGAAGAGGCATCGATATAAATAAATGGAATCATAGCCGTATACGTATATACATGAATGCTGTGGGGCAGGGGGAAAGAGGAAGAGCAAAGGGACCGAGTCACGGTGACACGGAAGGGAGAGGGAGCTGAGGAAAAGCGGGGCTTAGTCTGGGAAGGCCTCATTCATTCAATCGTATGCAGAAAACTGTACTAAGCAGTTGGAAAGTACAATTCGACAACAGATAGAGACAGTCCCTACCCAACAACGGGCTCACAGTCTAGAAGGGGGGAGTTAGACAACAAAACAAGTAGACAGGCATCAGTAGCATCAAAATAAATACATAGAATTATAGATATATATGCATCATTAATAAAATAAATAGAATAATAAATACGTGCGTATATACAAAAGTGCGGTGGGGCGGGGAAGAGGGTAAAGCAGAGGGAGGGAGTAGGGGCGATGGGGAGGGGAGAAGGAGCGGAGGAGAAGGGGGGCTCAGTCTGGAGGAGGTGAGCTCTCAGTAGGACTTTGAAGGGGGGAAGAGAGCTAGTTTGGCAGATGTGAGGAGGGAGGGCATTCCAGGCCAGAGGTAGGACGTGGTCCAGGGATCGACGGTGGGACAGGCGAGAACGAGGCACAGTGAGAAGGTTAGCACCAGAGGAGCGGAGTGTGCGGGCTGGGCTTTAGGAGAGAAGGAAGATGAGGTAGGAGGGGGCAAGGTAACGTAGAGCTTTAAAACCAATAGTGAGGCGCTTTTGTTCGGTATGGAGGTGGATAGGCAACCACTGGAGATCTCTGAGGAGGGGGTGACGTGTCCTGAACGTTTCTGTCGAAAGATAATCCGGGCAGTGGAGTGAAGTATGGACTGGAGTGGGGAGAGGCAGGAGGTTGAGAGGTCAGAAAGGAGGCCGATGCAGTAATCTAGGCAGGATAGGATGACTGATCCCACTAACGTAACGGTTTGGATGGAGAGGAAAGGGCGGATCTCGGCAAGGTCGCGAAGGTGAGACCGACGGGATCCTCCCGCAGGCGGAAAGGACTCGTAGCCGGCCCCGGCAAAGCGATCGTCTGTCCACTCCCTGACCCGGCCCCCTGGTTATGGGGAGCCTCATCTGTCCCGCTAAGAGTCTCCATGCTGACAGCGAGAATCCAGCATCAGCGAATGGGGCCTCTTTCCAGTCTCCTCTCCCGTCCCCTGAGCCCTCAACCTTTCTCCTCCCAACGGGAATTCCACCGATGACGTTGGCCACCCGGTCTCAGTCCTTTCCCCAGAGGTGAAGATCCGTGCGGCTGATTGTCCCGCCGTCCTCCGTTCCTCAGGGGAATTCCCCTACTCCCGTACCGTACCGATGAATCTCTTAGGGCTGCCTCTCTCATAAATACTCTGATTAAAATGTAAATTCAGCCAACCTATCAGCGTCCCATTAAGGAGACTCTTTAAAAACACCATTAATCAGCTGGGAGATATGTAGTGAAACACCACTCATCAATTGTAACTGCTTATGACAGTTAACAAAGCTTTATATTTGCCCCAAACATGTGCTGATCTATCAATTATGCCAGGGTTCACTCTCCCGCTAATTGTACATTTTCTTCTCTAATGCATTTTTGCTGTTATCTCATAGGCTAATGAAAGCCAGGAAATCAATAAATATAAATTATACATGCAAAGAAGGACTGCTGTGAACATAAAGTTTCTAATTAATTGCACTTGATTAATTTATATCCTTTAATTATCTTGCTAAGCCACAAACAACATAAATATCTTTGCAATCTGGTTATTGCTATGTCAGTCATAAAAAAGCAGACACAGTAAATCTATGAATTCTAGGGAACGGCATTGCCAGAAAACACGGAACCGCATAACACATAAATAAAACGGAACTTACTCGAGACACCTATGAATAATTTTAGTATGACAGATCGCCACTAAATATGTTGTATGGTTATTTGACTAAGGTTATAATGATGTTATAAGTTTAAATGGAGCTTACGGAGTAAGCAAAAATGAGAATTTAACCGTCGGCTTATGAAATCTGCTCGAGACAGATGCATATATTGTTTATGATCTCCAGAGTAATTTTGCACATGAAAGCACTCTCTCTCCTTGAATTTGGGAGACAAATTATTTAATGATCTCAGTACTTTGTACTTTTATCTCTACCTTTGACCTAACGTTTCCACATACCTGCTCTTCGGAGGGGGTCGCGAGGAAAAAAAGATTTTGCTCTCTAGAATTATAAGAAAAGTCAGAATGCTCCGAATTACCTCCATAATTGGATAGCCCATTGTGTTTGGAGATGGGACTTTACATGGGAAGTATCTGTGCCCCTTGAATATTATCTGACTTTGCGGTACTAACCATCTGTCACTGATCCGAAATCTAATCCTATCAGTCCACCAAACTCGCTCTTTGTCTTATTCTTCAGCATATTACCAAGTATCTATATCTGCAACTTTCATAAATGTGTAAAAAGAAACTGTATCTGTTGACACAGAGTCTCAGACAAAGACCATCTGTCAGGGACTAAAGCTATTCTTTTAAAAAAGAAAACATTCATGGGAGATCTGCCCTCTACAGAGTTACCCACTTAACCTCACAATAAGATTAACTGTTATTTGTTTCCATTAAATAAAAATGACCATGCTGATATACATTTAATAGTTCTGTGCGCCTCCAAGAAATGTGGATGTGCTGAGAAATATGGCTGCGAAAATATAACTCCATATAAATACATAAGGTAGGATGGAGACAGGATTATTCATAAGGGGATACATTTTTTTCCTTCAGTGTTTCCTAAAGGCTGAGGTTGAGAGAGAGAAGCTGAAAGGAAATATAGAAATCAAAATGAATAATTGTCTCCCAAATTTGCTGTGTTATAGTAAACAGAACTCCATTATATAAATCAGGGCTGAATAAATAAAATTATAAGGACAGGAGTTGCCTTCTGAACAGCTTGACTTCTGCCCTTACATTGCTACACGATCGTGTAGACAGTTTTATAGATGTTCCATTTCAATCTTCTTGGATCTAGTAGAGTGTATATAGGACTGCAGTTATTGGGGAGATTTCTTTAAATGAAAAAAAATAGTGGTCGCAAACCCAGAATTCAAACAGCAGCTTATATTTTCATGCTCATTCATTCATTCGGTCATATTGAGCGCTTACTGTTTGCTCTGCACTGCACTGTACTAAGCGTTTGGAAAGCACAACTGGGCAATAGAGACAATCCCTATCCAACAACGGAGCCCCAGTCGGTGCCCTTAAAAGAGCCAAAATAATCTTGCAAAGAAGGCAGCCACCAACTCCGTCTCGGAAATGAATCCCGTTGGATTCAGAAAGTTTCATCTCTCTTTGCTGCAGGCTTTCGTGTCCCTCAGTACGGTGCTGTGCATACTGTAAGCCCTCGAAAAACACCATCGATTGACTCGGGACTCCTCAAATGGGGACCACCGTGGGTCTCTGAGACCCAATTCGCCCTTGCAAGTTGGGCAGTGGAGGAGGGAGGGGAATTTGCTGCTAGAAGCCGGTCGTCTCCCAGAGTCCTTCCAGAGAACCAGGCCACCTGTGACCCTCACCTGAAGAGACGAGGGGAATCTGGGGGGCGGTTTACCCTCCTAGATCAACCGTGATCTAGAACTCAGGCGCTGACAATCGTTCTCCTGTTCGGACAGCCTGATAAAAAGACGAGCTTTGCGTGATAATAATTGTAGACGATGTCAAACGTTTATTCAGTGCTTAGAACAGTGCTTGGCACACAGTAAGTGCTTAACAAATTCCATTATGATTATTATTTTTACTACGTGTCAAGTGCCGGTGTAGGTAGAGGGCTAATGAGATCAGGCCCGGATCCTTGCTCCCACGTGGCTCTCATTCCGAGGAAGGATGAGTAGACTGAGGCACAGAGAAATTGTCACTTGGCCAAGGTCACACAGCAGGCAATTGGCGGAGACAGGATTGCAACCCGGTTCTCCGGACTCCCGATCCTTTGCTGTGTTCACTAGGCCATAGTGCTTCTTTTCGGGGTAGGGAGGTGTGCAGTGGGGGAGAGGGAGAAATAGGCAAAAAAGGATGATTTCCCGTAAACAAACACCTATCAAAATGATGACTTCCTGAAGGAACAAGCAATATTTTCCCCCTGAACTGTTCCACGAAGAAGCGTTTACAGTATTGCTGGAGGAAAGTCAGAGACACAAACCGCTTCCCCGAAATGGCAAACAAGCATTTTGCCAGGGAATTCTAGCTTCTGGCTACATCCAGCGATTCACCGCGCTCCTTCACAGCTCGAGAACAGCTCAGAAGAGGGCTGGTGTGCTGTTAAACCTCAGCTCGCTGTCTTTTCGTCATCCCCCAAGCTCAGTAGCCGGCGAGACGGCGCTTCTGCGTGGAATCCTCGGCCCCCTGCCTCCCGAGCCTCGCCTCAGCCTCGGGCGGGGATGGATCGGCAGAGGTTCAGCCCACCGCCAGTTCTCTCCCGAACAAGCACGCTTCCCAGGAAGCGCATCCTAAGCGGCGGCAAAGTTCGCTGGGCTTGATTTCAGCGCCGGAGTCCCTGAGAGGGGGGAATCAAGAGCTGCTGTTGAAATCAGACTGGGGATGAAGATCATTTGCTAGTGATGTAACTGGCTGTTCTCCCTGCTTCTCTGCAACGAAGAAAACCCAATATGCCCTGAGGACAGACTGAACGGAAGCAGGCAGGGTCTTTGCCCTTTCCAGTGGCTGGAAGGGCAGCCTGCGTGGCGATTCATCCAACGGAGAGGAAGTGTGCAGAAATCGATCCGTCAATCAATCGTTTTCATTGAGCGCTTACTGTGTGCAGACCGCTGTGCTAAGCGCTTGGGAGAGTACACTGCTGTAGAGCGTAACACCTACCTCCGTCGCCACTGGAAGCGTCACTTTCGATATAAAACACCTAGGTAGCAGCAGACCAGCAAGGTTTGACTGCAATTACCTTATCTTTCCTATTTTTAGTGACAGGACCAGATTATTTTAAGTGCATTTTAAAGAAAACCCTTCTTTACTGAAGTATAAAGACTGTAATAAAGACAATACAATGTTTTGAAACTGTTTTAAATCCTTCAGTCAGCTTTGCTACTACAGATTTAACATGTAGGGGTTCTAATCTTACTGCTACTAATTAGAGCTTTAGTGTAATTGTGGCAACAGGGGGGCTTGGCATAATAATTACTTTTGAGAGATTCTGAGGGACTTTGACTTGCCCACATAATGCAGATATGCCTAGTGTTACAGTAGAGTCACCTTTGTATGTTGACTCCTAAGTGGGATTTTAACCAAGAGAGGGGTTATTTTGTCTTTACAACTGCTTAAGAGTCATATCCATAGGTACGATTTAGGGATCTGGCTTTTCTCTTCAGAGCTCTTTGGAATATCAATTCCCCGGAAGGCCAGAAAACAAGGAAAAAGAGAGCTCGTTTAGAAGATTTCATCATTTGAACTGGCCGGCCCTGGGCACATAGGTGGAAATGCTTATTTTGGCAGATGGTCTGTTTTCAGTCAAGGTTGCAAATTCCCTAGGTTATCTCAGAGTAAAGTTCACTCTGGTCAGGAAAGTCAGCTTCGCTGCGACCCGCTGGGTCAGGCTGACCGGTAAAACATCCCTCCCCTCCTTTGAGCTTCGAGGTCCTGATGGGTTCTTAAGGAGACAGTTGAATAGCTCTTTTTTTGGGGACGAGACAGAATCAGGGTCCTCGTTCGGTGAGGCGGGGGGCCCGAAAAATGAGAGCAGATCCCCTGGAGCGAGGAGCCAGGAACGTAGCCAGGATTTAGGCAGAGTTGGAGTAGGGGGCCCGGGGGCACGTCCCTCTGCCCAGAATTCTCCAAAGAAACCTCACAATAGATGGGAATATTTAGCTCTTAATTATACCCGTACAAGGTAAGACACGGGCACCAGAATGACGTTCCTGGCTGACAGTTCAGCCCATGTAACCGAGGAGAGGGAGCCAAACGGTGGTGCATTCCGGGAAACAAACCTATCGGTAGGGTGATACACGCACCCCCCCTTCTTCCTTCCAGTCAGACTTCCCGAAGACTTTTCCTTGAACCACCAAGGAAAAGAAGCATTTCCCCAAAACTCATTCCAAGGGGGAATATGTTAACGAAAAGTATCCCACATTAGTTTCTGGGCCCAGCGGAGATTTTTAATGGACACATGGAAACTAAATGCACCCTGGAAAGGGAGTGAGTGAGGAGTGGCTCGTAGCCTGGACTAGAGCTCCATTTAGAATAAGCAGGCTGGTTTTTACTGCCTCTTCATGCTTTACTTTTAAAGTGACAGGAAGCCAATTTCTGATTGCAGATCAACTTCAGGCCGTGCACCGAGCCGTAAATCCAAAATAGTCCTGGGTGATATTGGAAAAGTACAGGTGTTGTAGCTTAAAGAAGTCAGCTGCCTGAAAAACGAATCAAAGCAAATTCGAACAACTCCCGTGTCTTCTCACCCGGAGGTGTTTTCCTTTAGGTTTTTCCAATTTGGAATATCAGAACGACAGGCTTCAGGGGCTGGTTGATGACCTATTCATATCCCATTATGGATACGGTAAAGGGCAATGAGTCAATGAGCTGTGCATTAAAGAGGGTCATTCGGGATTCATATTTTATCCATTCAAACGGTGTACCTAGTTATCGGGGAGGGGGGTGCCCGGCCTTATCAGCGGACTGGGGTTTTTCCCTCGCTGTACAGTGTAGCCTCTCCTTCAGTCACATAATGGTAACCCAAACTGAATATGGTCCTGTCATGAAAGATACCTTTTGATGAAGCTTCTTTTTTCCTTAAGCTTTTAAGATAATCTTAGAGAAATCATCAAACTATAAAAAGAAATCAATGGAAACAGAAAAGGTTCCCATCACCCCGAAAAAAATCCATAACTTTTGCATTTTAATAGAGATACTACAAGACTAGCAGCAGTCATTTTCTTTCTGATGTGTTCCTTTGATTTCACTCTTATCTCACAGGACTCTTGACTTTCCTGAGAAAGGGATTATTGAATTGTATGTCTCCCTCAGATGCTCTTGATCACTCAAGTAGTCTGTACTTAAGAATGATACAGAGTCTGCTCAGCGCCTGGCTCCTTGGGAACTCATCAGGGACTGTCATCTTAATATTAATTGGGTTTTGTGTTGGAATCTCAAGCCTCCGCACCGAGTGGGATTCCAGACGTAAGATTATGCCCAAAGCCCATGATAAAGACAAACATATTTAGCACAACAATTATGGTAATTGCAGAAACATTCTGTCAGGAAAAAAGTAAATCTGATTAAGGGCACTTCGACATGATCAAATATTAATCTGATGTCTTCACTCTAACCTGGTTTGAACATAAGAGGCTTCTTATGGTTTTATGTATTAACAGATTTGTAAAAGCTGAACTCCTCGTGTCTAATAATATGGACCCTCTAAGTCAATGCAGTAAAAGGATCTTTACCAAATGTAATCCACTTACAGTAAAAATAGACACACACTGAATCATAAACCTCAAATGAAAATTAAAACACAGCCTATAGAGTAGTCTTTCGGTGTCATTCCAGCTGCTGATAATGTGGTTTTGTGTATTTTCAGAGAGTAAGAATGATGAGTATGTCTCTCATAACATAAGAGTTTCATATCTCCTTAGGAAATCATCCTAATAGAAGCACTTGGAGAGTGATTTAAATTGTTCCAAAGAATAACGAAATCTGTAGATTTGGGGCTAAGCATGTGAGTTACTTGTATATGAACTGTGGAACTGGTTTTGGACTTAATCCTTTGGCTGTCACTCTTTTCCTGTTTATTTATGTCCATTTCACATGTTTAAGTCAATGAACTATTGTCAACTGTGCAGGTCACTTAGCCACCTAGCATTTGAGGAGCAGTGATAGAGTAACTTAGTTACCGAAACACTGACCAACACCCTTTTCAATTATTTTATAAAAAGTTTTAATTACCAGGAGAGGCTCCAATTCCTGTCACTCAAATCCTTTCGAATTGTGCTTCCTCTTGCTTGTTCAGTTATTTTTCCATTGTTGAGGTGACAGTATTGCTGTTGCTAGTCTCTTGATGAAACAGTATTCTAAAGGCCAAAGCGACAAGATGCCCCAAACTACAAGCTTTTGGCATCTCCCGTATGCACAGCTTCAGTTTTTACTTACCAGGTATCTAGTGTCATCTAAATCTGCTCATATTGGCTTATTAAAATCTTAAAGTTAGGGTACAATCAATCCGCAGACCTTTTAGTGTGATTCCAGTTAGGTACAAGCTTAGTTATGTGTGACCGGAGACACACCTTCAGATGCGTGGGTGTGGGTGTGAGAGTGTATAAAGTACCCGTTTCCTGGTTTTCCCTTCAATGCTTTTACGAAGTCTCCCACTCTGAAAGTCCAGAAGCCGGCGTCCTTTATAGAATTTTCATCGTGTAATAATTACGTTTCTTTTTTCCTTGGGCAGGCCTACGTCTGTATCCATTTATGTCCGCAACCATGCGTCAGCGAAGATACGTGTGGCTAGATGTGATGTGTTTTTGGACATAGTGAGAGACAGAGATTGTCAGACCCATGTAATCTACGCACCAAAACACATATCTAGGCACACAAACTTCTCCTGTATATGCATGTGCTGGTTTGTCATGCAATCCTTTGGGGAATGTAATTCATTAACTTTATATTATCAATAGGAAAAGGAATGATTTCAATCTGCTGCCCTCCTTTTCTTTGTTTTCATCTCCTGCCTCTGCAGCTTTTGGTATATTTAGGCCATGGACCTTGAGGAAGGTAAATCTTACCAGCCCGGCTTATCTCCCGTAGTAATTAGGCTTGTGTTTCTGGTTTATTAACTCTGATACAACGGTGCCCTGCCCTCTGTCACCAGGGGTACTAATAGATGATAATCACGATGATTTGGAAACCGTACAAATTAAATGATGAAGTGAGAGGAAGTGGCCTACAGCCATGAGTTCAAGGACAAGCGAGACAAGTGTTTGAGGATTCATCACTTTCAGAATGCTCAACAGGAGCATCTTACGTTCAAAGAAGCTAGATTATTGCCATGAATATCATTTCAGATCACTCTGGCCCAAAAGCCTTCAGCTCAAAAGGGAAAATTGAAAGATAAGAAAGTTTTCTATATAGCTAAAGTCCTCTCTTTTGAGAAGGATTTCCCTTTAGGATATTTAATCTTATAAATACATGTTCATATACTTATGAAAATGGAGTATTTGTGCTTCTGGATTCATTTAGCTTGGGTTATTTCAACAGGCCTTTAGCATCTTTCCTAAAGAATAATCTTTCATTTAAATAGTTTGGGCATGTCCTCTCTTTCTAGGGAACTAACATTCACATGGTAGATTCACTGGCTGATAACACCAAGTAAAATGACCCACAAAAGCATACTCCAGGAAGCAAAAAAGCGGATGAAAAAAATACTGTCCCGCTATTGCTTTGAAGCTGATTTTTATCCAAGTCTTTTAGGGGCTCAACAAATCTGATTGCTAACAAAAAGCACAAGCTCTGAGATCTTTCATTGCATAACTGTTGATTTTTGTAAAAACTGATGAGACGAGTAAATGATAATCTTCAGAAGAAAACCCCTTGGGGTGGTTAACAATGATTAGAAATTAAATACTACTAAGTTAGTTCAACACCATCAATATTTTCAGTTTTATTCATGCTAATTATCGGAAGTCCACATGGGCTCTTCCCAAGAGTTTCTGCTTGATTCATTTTAAGTTTAGTTGACTTGTATTTGACAAAGGAGAGGAAAGCTTGCTGTAACACCATTTCGGCTGGGAAAATACAAGTGGACATTTGAAATACTGGTACAGATTCTCAAGTGTTACTGCTGGTCGAACAGAACTGATGGTTATGAACCAGATATATGTTGTCCTGAACTACTTTAGGTTCCTTGTTGTGGCTAATATCACTAATGGAAGGGAAAACTAACTTGAATTTCTATAGACGAAAACTAAAGTAGATTTTACCATCCATCGGTTGTATCAACATGCAAATTGAATATGGTCCATTCTTATATTCATTCCCCTCACTTAAGTACAATTTCACCTTCCTCTTTATCCTGTGTTTCACAGCTAAGAAGTGGTACAATTTCTAAGAACTTATTTCAGGAATAGGATTGATATTGTGTGTATATATATACATACATTTCAGTAGCAAAAAATCAATTTTAAAATACCATTCCTATAATAACCATTCCGTGATTTATTAAATACACTTCCAATGTATGTGATAGCAATCACACTGGCCATTTTATATAGAAAAGAGATACAACTATGAAATACATGACATTATAGCAAGAGTTAAAGCAGTTCGATGCAGAATTTAAGCTGAATGAAGAAGATAATTTGGTTAGTAAGACACCATTTCAAAACCCTCAACCAGGATCTCATAAGGAACGTTTATTATTTTCACAACTAGTCCCTGAACTTTAGACTCATTTTTCAGAGGATGCAAAAGCCAGTTCAATTTGAACAGCACAAGTCTTTGGAATTCCAAAAGCTTTGTCCACTTAGTGACTAACAAAATGCCTCTTAAATTAGTTTCCATCTTTGTGTGGGGACAGCTTTATAAATCTGGCCATCAAACAATGCAACAGTGAAGAATCTTCCAACTGGTCACTCCGTCTGGGCTTTCCAAATGGTTTGGGAGGTTAGTACTGTTTACCTTCATTCAATTCCATTCGTCATACTTTCATACACAGTCCGCTGTTTTTATTTATGCCCAAATCATTTTCCAAAACAGTGCTGTGCACATAATGCTGGGGATGCAAACTCGGCTTGTTTACTCTGAGAAGCCTAATTTTATGGCGTGCCTTAGAAATGTACTTGTCCAGGACCGATCAAGCGCACGAAAACTGGGGCAATATGATTCAAAATTCACATCTCCTGCTCTTGCTGTATCTTTGCAGCACTTTTTTTTTTTTTAGAAGCAGGGTTTAGCGTCTGGAAAAGAGTAACTCTGTTAGCCCACCAATCCTTGCTTACTCCATAAGCTGAGGATGAATCTGAATCCACTGAATTTCCCTAACAATTATACTCTTCTGGAAAATGCATTTAATCGACATCTGAAAAGCTTGCAATTCTCACCAAGCGCTGTCTTCCCTCACCCTCTTCTGTTTCTACCTCTCCACTCTTCCCGTGCTCGGGTTGTTGTGCTCATTTAACGAAATCCACCCCCACCCCCCCCAAAAAAAAACGGTTTAGCGAGAAAAAACTCAGTTGTTGGCTCTACTTACATTTCTCTGCAATCTCTTTGTCTTCTAAACCATTTTAGCTTGTCCTATGGAAGTTTTATTTGGCATTCTATTAGAAAATCCAAACCTTTAGCTAAATGGTATGTGGCTGGCTTAAATGTGCTTGGGTAACCCTTTCACCACCAGAAAAGCAATATAGGGCATATGTTCCCATCTAAAGACTGAAAACATAGCCAGTAAAAGAGTCTCCCGGACTAAAGGAAATCACTACTTAATTCAACAAACATTTGTTTCAGGCAAGGAATTGCACTAGAAACTTTTAGTAGTGGCTCAATAATCTTCTCCCTGACTGCGGGCCTTCATTAGATGCTGCGCAGCACCATCTGCTGGTCCCCAGGATCTCGCCTGAGAAAGTCACAATTGCTCAGCTGCCAGTATCTGAAAATCTCTGAAACCCACATATGTTATTTTACTGACCCCCAACCCCCGGGGCTGCAGGCTGCTGTGGAGTTCTGACTGTACCACACACACAAAAAAAAAAAAAAAAAAAAGGGGGGGGAAAGAAAGAGCAACGTTAGGAAAACAGTATCCAAAGACCTATTTAACGTGTAAATGGGAGTAGATGAATACCTCAGAGCACAGGAGATAAACCAGAGAGCTCAGATATTTCAGTCTAGAAGGTGAAGCAGAGTTTGTTTTCCCAAACCAAATAAACAAAAGGCTTTCTTTTCAGTTTTTCAACGCGTCTCCCACACATCTGTACCCTCCTGTTTCTGGCTTTGCGTGAGTTCAGTCACTGAGGTTACAGAGGCTATCGTAGCCGATCGGTTTCTTGGAGGATTGCTTTCTGTTAAAACGCAATATTATTTCACAAAGCGATCAGTCAGAAGGCCTGAGAAATATGGAGGGAACCAAATATAGAATCGGAAACGATATACCTGCCTACGTGACTTTTAACTTTCTCAACTTCGGTGTTGTGCTTCTTTCAAGGGGGGAAGAAAGGCTTTTATTAAGGGATTGATCGTGGTTTTGAATTCATTCACTGCTTGCTTTGTGCAGAGCACTGTCTTAAGTGCGAGATAATCGGGAAGGTAGAGAAGGTGACTTTTCCCCATTTTAAGAGTAAGCGCCCAGAGAGGTGGTGACTTTTCCCAAAGTCATATAGTAGGACAGGAGGAAGCTGCGTGATCTTATGGCAATAGCATGGGCCTGGTCGCGGTCTTAATCTCCTTTTTACGGATGAGGTAATTTAGCCACAGAGGAAGGGAAGTGACTCTACCAAGGTCACGCAGCAGACACGAGGCCGAGCTGGGATTAGAACCCAGGTCCTTCTCACTCCCGGGCCTGTGCTCTTTTGCTTCTACTTAAAAGTTTCTAGTACGGTGCTCAGCACAAAGTAGCTGCTCGATTCCAAGCTACTCACTCTATGTGGATCTCATCTATCTCACCACCGACCCTTCGCCCACATCCTGCCTCTGGCCTGGAACTCCCTCCCTCTTCATATACCAAAGACCACCACTCTATCCACCTTCAGAGCCCTATTATATCCCCTCCCACAGCCCAACCCCAGCTAAGCCCTGCATTTTCTCTACTCCTTTTCCCTTCTGCGTTGCTCTTGTACTTAAGATTTGTACCCTTCATTCACCCTCAACCCTGCAGCGCGTACGTTAAGTATCCGTAACTTATTTATATTAATATCAGTCTCACCCTGTGGACTGTCAGCTTACTGTAGGCAGGGAATGTGTCTACCAACTCTGTTACATTGTACTCTCCCATGTGCTTAGAACGGGGCTCTGCACAGTGTAAAGTCTCAATAAATGCAGTTGAATGATGCCCATGTGGGACGGAGACTGTGCCCGATTGAATGACCTTGTATCTATCCCAACACAGAGTACAATATTGGGCACATAATGCTTATTTTTAAAATATCGTACTAATTAGTAGTAGTAATAATAATAATGGCCAAGGCATCTTGGCTTCTCTAAGCCCCTGAATATGTTAGCTAAACATCGAGAGGAGTTGTGACCATCTTCCCAAGATTTTGATCCTCTCTCCAGCAGGAATAAGTTCTATCTGGTGTCTTTCAGGATGGAGTTTTAGAGCCAAACCTGTACTCTCTGAGTCGTATATAAAAAGCGCTGACAGTAGGCTAATGCAAATTTCATCCCTCATATTCTGGAGATTGGTCTTATCTCGGGATAGAATGCTAACTTGAATTTATAGAGCCCTTTATTTTTACAAGATGCTTTCCCATCAGTCTCTAAGCTTCATAACCTCTCCTGTGATTTAAGAGATTCACATTTGGTCATCCCCATTTTACAGAGACAAAAACTGAGGCACAGAGAGGTTCAGGGCTAGGGTCACCCAGCAAGCCGGTGGAAGAGATGAGGGTTGTATCGTAGTTTTCTTCCTTTCGGCCTTACCCACTTCCCCTCAGTAGGATACTATCCCCTCTGAAATGGGTGGGCAACTCTCCAGGTAACAGTATTCATGAGTAAAAGGCAGCCTTCGAAGACCCATAATTCGTGTTCTTCCCTCCTTCCCCCGCTGCCCCCCAATAATCCCTCTCCCCCACGCAACAGTATCCTATTATTTCAAACCTTTAGTGAAAGCAGGGCCGCTTCAGAACTAAAGGACGCAAACAGATCCGAGGAGGCACTAATGAAATTGAGGCAGATCACGGACAGGGTGTAAATGGCAGTGGTGTTAACAAAGGTCAGCTTCCTCTGCTGTTACAGAAATGAAGCCAGATAATGGTGAGCTGGTGATGTATCATCACCTTTTCCTAATGCTTAATCCTGCAGTTCCTGGGATCACGTGGCCCCTCCAGGGACGGTTGGTGGGGGTGCAGGTAGGAGGGTGTTGGTCTGTCGAAGAGTCGGGTCTCCACATTAAATTAATTGTCCAAATCATTTCAATCATTTTTTAACTGGATCAAAATACCTTCCGCCACAACTTACACCCATACATTCTCTCTCTCTTTCTCTCTCTATCTTCTCTCACCCCCGCCACCCTGTTCAGGAGCACTAAAAGACAGTGTGCTCATTGTATTTTGTGAAAAAAGTCGGAAAGGGAAGATATGTACCATGGAAATCAAAATGAATAAGGAGGAGTGGGCGTGAGAAAGGATAGCAAAGACCTACTCAGTCTAAGCATTGATTTGAGTTTTGGACTTCTCATTTTCGTACTCATCTAGTGAATGCAAAAATAGTCATAGGAGAGGGAGAAAAAAGTAAGTTTTTTCTATCTGATATGAAGTTATTCTGCATAGCAAAAATGCAAGGTTTTTGTTTAGCTATAAGATCTAAGCTAGGCACCGAGCAGCAGTGTCAAGGGAGGAAGCTGCAGAATAGCCTTACAATCAAGTCATTTTCGTCCTGGCTCCATGAGCCAATTTTTCTGCTGTTGAAGTTAAAAAACAAAGTGAATTCTGGACATTGAGACCCCAGTAGGACGGAGAACAAGGTTGTAATCTCCATGGTACAGATGAGGAAACTGAAGCACAAAGAAGTTAAGTGACTTTGTCCAAAGTCACACAGTTGGAGTCAGGATTAGAACCTGGATCCTCTGACTGCCAGGCTCGGGCCAAGTTCCACGAGTCCACACTGCTTCTCCATTGCTTTCTGTGCACCCTCAAAACAGAGTGAGAAAGCAGCATTAAACTTAGTGGATAGAGCCCAGATCCGGGAGTTAGAAGGATCTAGGTTCCAATCCCAGCTCTGCGATTTATCTGCTGTGTGACTTGGGAATGTCCCTTCACTTCTTTGTGCCTCAGTTACCTCATCTATAAAATCAATCCATCAATTGTATTTCGTGAGCACTCACTGTGTGCACAGCACTGTACTACAAGCTTCGGAAAGTATAACAAAACAATATATCAGACATATTCCCTGCCCACAGTGACCTTGCAGTCTAGAGAGGGAGACAGACAGAAGTAAATCAGAGATATATACATAAGTGCTGTGAGGCTGGGGTTCCGGGTGAATAAAGGGAGCATATCAGGGAGACACGGAAGAGAGTGGGAGAAAAGGAAATGAGGGTTTAGTCAGGGAAGGCCTCTTTGGAGGAGATGTGCTTTCAATAAGGTTTTGAAGATAGGGAGAGTAATTGTCGTTTGAATATGAAGAGAGAGGGCGTTCCAGGCCAGAGGTGAGACGTGGGCGAGAGGGCAAATGGGGATAAAGACTCTGAGTCCCAAATGGGACTTGGCTTGTGTCCTCATTAGCCTGTATCTACCTCAGCATTTATCATAAATGCTTACCAAATACCATTAAAAACAAGCGAACAGCTAGGACCCAGTAAAAGGAGCTCTACAGTATTTTCAGGGACATAGTGTGCAAATGTGCATGAGATTCTTTCTCAAATATATTCACACACCTTGATGTGATTTCACCTCTTACAGCATCATCTCTGAACCAAAGGACAGCTCTCCTGAAAGAATCAGCTCTGTTGAAGACTTTGATAAAGGTTCAGGGAGGCAGGTGACAGAAACACCCTCTAGGCAGGGAACATGTCTACCAACTCTATTACATTACCCTCTCCCAAGCACTTAGTACAGTTCCCTGCACAAAATAACTGCTCGATCAATCCCATTAATTGACTGATTGATTGATTTAAGCCATTGGCTAGATTGTAAGCTGCTTGAGAGCAATGAAAATATCTTTAGGTTCTCTCAGGCTTTTAGTGCAGTACAGTGGACACAATACATGTTCAATAAATACAATTGGGATTCACTGATTGGGGATTATTTGTAGATTTAGTGCCCCTGCCCATCTCCCTTTCTCAAGGAGAACTGACTATATCTAAGTGCTTCCGTTTACAAGGGTTGTGCAAGAATCTTTCAGATAAAAGCTCCTTGATGGCAAGCTATTTCTTAAAAGTTAGAGGCAAAGCCTGTCTCTTCAAAGGTGAAATTCAGAGACAAGGGAGAGATTTCAGCTAGGAGTCAAGCCAGGTCTGACTCCTCTGCCTGAACCATGAAGACAATAAACTCCCTTCTCTTGCCATCTTCTTTGTCTGATAAGAGTTCAACTCCAAGGAAGCTGACAGTTTTATTTCCCTCAGTAAATCCATTTTGATTAATGTAAACACTGTACAATACTCCACCTGTAGGTACTGTAATTAAGGTGCAACAGAAACACAATCAGCACGGTGACAGGCAGAAAGGACATTGCCGAGCTCCCACAGATTTTTAAAGTCAGCACATTCACAACTGTGAAAATCACAAAGTCATTAGCCGAGGGTTTGTTTTTTTAAAACAAAATTCTTCTCACATTACTACCATTTGTTGGTTAAGTCTTTCCTCCCCGTTCTGTGACTTAATGTGTGGCATTTTTCACCAAGGCACGGGTATGAGATGACCCTTTCTATATTCTAGGGGTGGAATTTTTCTTCGAAAAGCACCGGTCACCGGACGGTTCTCTCCACGGGAAATGGGTTCTCCCTAAAGGAGCGGCATGGCCTAGTGGGAAGAACATGGGTCTGGAAGTCAGAGGATCTGGATTCCAGGTCCCGACACTGCCAAATGTTTGCTTTGTGACCATGGGCAAGTCACTTAACTTCTTTGTGCCTTTTTTCCCTCAGCTGTCAATCTGGGATTAAATGCCTGTTCTTCCTCCTATTTAGTCTGTCAGCCCCATGTCGGACAGGGACTGTGTCTGATCTAATCAACTTGAACCTACCCCCGTGCTTAGAACAGTGTTTGACATTCATTCATTCATTCAATAGTATTTATTGAGCGCTTACTATGTGCAGAGCACTGTACTAAGCGCTTGGAATGTACAAATCGGTAACAGATAGAGACAGTCCCTGCCCTTTGACGGCGTACAGTCTAATCGGGGGAGATGGACAGACAAGAACAATAGCAATAAATAGAATCTAAGGGATGAACATATTAAAAACAATAGCAAGTAAATAGACTTAAGGCGATGTACATTTCATTAACATATATAGTAGGGGCTTAAAAATTACTATAAAAAATAGCTTCTCTCTCCAGGAAAAGCGTTCTCTCCAAAGGAAATGACTTCACTGGCGAGAGTAGCTGAAGAGAGGGCTCTGAATTATTACTTTTTCTATGGAGTAACAATTAGCTTGTTTCTAGAGCTTCTGGATTTGTTGGGAAGTAAACATCTTGACTTGAAGTCAATTTCCCTCTGTCCTCTTGATGTCTAACTTCCAGGAGTCAGGCTGCCTCATCCTCCCCACTACGTCTCTGGCCCTATCATCTTCCTCTCTCTTAGATTGCAGCTCCACTGCCATTCAGTTGAAGATCCCTCCTGCTTCCTATAGGAATAACTGTCTTCGCCACAAATATCACCCCCCGTCAGGTTCACCCATCACAACCCTAACCTTAGTAGTCTAAGGTGGATAGACAAAATTGTCCAAGGCTCCGATGGAGCTGGCTTTTCTGAATCGATGTCATTTCTCGGTTCATAATAAACACTTCGTAAATGGTACAGCTAGCTCACTGAGCCCCTCCACTATGTCATAAACTCCTTAGGAATAGGTATTGTGTCTTCTTCAATATATTCTCTGTCAAGAACTTAGCGCAGCACTCTGCAAACAATAGTAACCCGATAAATGCTAGTGCTGGGAGTGATTGATTGTACTGTATGCTCCCAAGTGATCAGTACAGTATTCTGCACCTTGTTGAAATTCCAAGCCCTCCTAAAATCCTACCTCTCCCAAAAAGCCTTCTCTGATTAATTTCGATCATCCAGATTATCTCTCAAGTCAGCCCAGCGGTCCTCCTTTGTCCTCGTCTTTTTATACATAGTTATTTAATATATGTACATATGGGAATATATGGGAAGCAGCGTGGCTCAGTGGAAAGAGCCCGGGCTTAGGAGTCAGAGGTCACGGGTTCTAATCCCAGCTCTGCCACTTGTCAGCTGTGTGACTGTGGGCAAGTCACTTCACTTCTCTGTGCCTCAGTTCCCTCATCTGGAAAATGGGGATTAACTGTGAGCCTCATGTGGGACAACCTGATGACCCTGTATCTCCCCCAGCGCTTAGAACAGTGCTCTGCACATAGTAAGCACTTAACAAATACCAACATTTTTATTATTATTATATGTATATATACAATTGTTATACATCAATTGTAGTCAGTAAATAATTCTAATCATTCTATTTGTAAATAGTTTGTGCTCCTCTCCTCCATTAAAAAATTATTCATTCATTCAATGGTATTTATTGAGCACTTACTGAGTGGAGAGCACTGTACTAAGCACTTGGAAAGTACAATTCGGCATTAGAGACAATCCCTGCCCACACAGGCTTACGGTCTAGAAGACGGGCTTACAGTCTAAAAGACTGTATGTAATTATATGTATGCAATTACATGTATTGAGCGCTTGCGAGAGTACAATAAAACAGAGTTCGTAGACATGTTCCCTTCCCACAAGGAGCTCATTAACGTGTAATCTCTTTTTGGGCAAAGAATGCATGCCTCACTTCTGTTGTTCTTGTCCAAAAACTTTATACGGTGCTTAACATGCAACTACTAGTAGTATTATTACTACTAGAACTATTATTACACTGATGATGATGAAGAAGAGGCAGAGGAGAAGAAATTGGAGGGCGAGAGGAGGAAGGGAAGAGAGAAAGGAAGGAGGAGGAGGAAAAGGAACAGGATGAAAGTAACCACCATAAATAAGGTCATACTTCTGGTCCTCATCCAGGAACTGATTCACCTCTCAATGAGCTGAGTGTCAGAAGAGTCCAGGAGTCCCCATGCCATTCATTTCCCTTCTGTGACATGTCAGGTGATGTTTCAGGTTCCAGGAGGGTAGGGAATCTGTCAAGAAGAGAGGTCAGAGATACTAATCTCCCTAAACACACACACACACACACACACACACAGAGGCGCTCTCTCTTTCTCTCTCTCTCTCCCTCAAATGCACTAGACTTGAGCTGACAGGTGCCTGCCAACTCATCAAAAAATAAAGCCATTAAAATCAAACCACCCCCCCCAAAAAAACTAAAATCATTTAATTGCCCAAGATTCCTAAGTAAGAAAGAAAAGAAAGACAAAATAACGGAAGACTTTCTGCCACATTTCAAAACGAAATGGACTTTTTTAGTAGGGCTAATTTTAATGTCTGGAATTTTCAAGAGTTTCCATTTTAAGTTTCGATCAGTCCATTAATCAGTCAGTTGTATTTATTGAGTACTTACTGTGTGCAAAACACGGTACTAAGTGCTTTACAAAGTACAATAGAGCTATATAACAGATGCAACAAGCTAGATTCTTGGTCACCTGATTATCCCACCAGGCCCAACCAAGTGTTTTCTTGATGAAATGGAGCCAAGTGTGACAAAAAAAAAAAACCACTCCCATCCCATACCTTATTCACTGGATTCCAGTTGACCTGAAACCATGGAATCTCTTAAGCAGGAGACAGGATCTATTCAAATATTGGAAAAGCTATCATCTGAACCTAGGCAGAAGGGATTAGGACTCTACAGTCTGGATGGCAAAAATTTGCAAGGGGGCTGATTAATAATAATAATAATAACTGTGGTATTTGCTAAGCACTTACTATGTGCTAGACACTGTACTAAGCACTGGAGTGGATACAAGCAAATTGGGTCGGTTGTAGCTGTGGTGCGTGGGACTCACGGTCTTAATCCACATTTTTACTAACGAGGTAACTGAGGCACAGAGAAGTGAAGTGACTTGCCCAAGGCCACACAGCAGACAAGTGGCAGAGCCGGGATTATAAATCATTGAGACTGTGGTGGAGCTAATATGGAATTGCTGTCCACCGAATCTTCCCCAGAACGAATAATTGCCTTGGAAAAATTAGTCAAAACTGCAATCAGAGCCAGTACGTCACTGGGTGATGCAACAAAGTGGTTCCAAACAGCACATAAGAAAAAACTGTTTCACGTGGAAGGATGTAAGCATATCGAAGTTATTGTCCAAAGAAGTTGTGCAAGCCAAAAATATCAGTAGCTTCAAGAGTAGTCTGGATCAAATCTTAGATGAGCGGTCTGTAACGATTATTAGGAAGAAAAACTTAAGGATTAAGGAAGAGCGCATCCATAGTCATCATGAATGTTGGCAAGGAGATAGACCATCGTATTACATCCGGATACTATCTGTGAAAGGCGGAAGCAGAAAACTGGCTTGCGTGGACCATTAGTTTGGTCTATGAATGGCGTCCCGCGTCCTAAAATTCTGGGTCCTGCTATTGTCTCCAAGAAACATGATAGTAAAATGTCTGTTCTTCTGCCCCTCCATTTTTTCTTTTGATCCCTTCATACCCTCTCCCGCTTTCCCGAGAAGCTAAATATTCTTCAGAAAGTGGGTCGGGATCAGGGCAGAGCTCATTAAGCACTCAGTACGTACCAAGCACCCACCTAACTGCCAGAGTAGATACAAGGTGGGACTCATAGCCTAATCAGTCAATCAGTCATCTTTATTGAGCGCTTACTGTGTGCAGAGCACTGTACTAAGCACTTGGGAGAGTACAACAATAAACAGACCCATTCCCTGCCCACAACCAAGGGAGCGTGGGTACTGATTCTCCATTTTACAGGGGAGAAAACTGAGGCACAGAGAAATTAAATGACCCGCGAAAGGTCACGTAACCCGCCAGTGGTGGATCCGGGAGTAGAACACACAGTCTCTGAGTCCCGGGGTTCTTTCCACTAGGGCAGTTGCTCGGTGCCGCACACGTTTAGTACGGTGCTCTTCTCAGAATAAGTGCTCAGTAAATACCATTGATCGACTGCACAGATCCATTTGGAAAGTTCCATTTTCTTTTCGGTCATTCTCCCGCCTGTTGCTTTATCTTTTCGAGCATGATCTGACACCATTCTCTTCATAACCCCGCTTATGATCTGCGTGTGTATTGACATAACTGCAACGTGCGAGGGCCCCTCTCACTACACTTCTGCAAGACTCAAGCACTTAAGGCTTTAACCCCAATGAAACATCAGCCACAACTCCAGTTTTGACTTGCTTTTCAAAGGCAATTGCAAGATGACTATCAAAGAATACAAGTAATCCACACTGGGAAAACTGTCAGAAAATTGTTGGGAAAATAAAGTGAATCAATAGCATGTCAAGAGACTCAAATGGAAAAATATTGAATATTCATTTTCTCAGTTTCACAGGGATAGGGATTTACTCGAACTGAAGCAGCTTGTGGGATTTTCGGCTTTCTTAGAACGATTCAAATAATTTTTATGCCCTTCTTTGGCTCACTATTCAATTAGCTTCTTCAGAATTCTAATATGCACCTTCACAAACCTGTTAACGAATAACCAGCGCCATTAGAGCTAATAATTCTCCCCACACAATAACTGAAAGATGTATTCCCATAAATATCCAACTTCAAAAATAAGAAACCCTCTCCCTGTAGAACATGTAAACGCTTCCCCCTGTGTCCAACTCTACCGAATAGCTCTGAATACAGAGAACCTTTACCTGGATTTTGTACTTTAATATATTAATCAGAAAATCTGATTTATAGCACGTAGGATTTGTTTTTTCTAATGCAGGTCACATTCCAGGAAATCTGATATGCTGACAGAGCCAGCTCTTAATAGAGAAGCGATGCCTGTGGAGTTTGCTATTTGGCTACAAACTTGCAAACATACTTCTTGTATTTGCCAAATTGTTTTAAGCATAATCCCTCATAGGCCATACACATGTAATTTAGGGATTTAAATAAACAGAAGCACATTTCTATGTTAATCTAGATCAGAACGTTAATGCTGGCATTGAGAAAGACCCACGTGCGTCGGTCTACGCAATCTGTATATTTCATACGCACACTCTTGTGAAAGAAAACTGAGCAATTGAAGAAATTAGAATATGCTTGCTATATGCGAAGTGCCCATCGTCCCATGTGCAAATGGATACGGTTGCCCTTCATAGTCAAAGAAGACGCTACTGGGGCTGAAATTTGCCAATGCATACTCGGGTGGCTGAAAAGAACAATGTGGGACACACAGTTATTTGCCCTACAAAGCCGTCCCTTTTTGGTTTTTTTCCTCTTACTCCATGTCTCTCCTTACTAAGCTTTCGTTCCAAAAGAACCACTTGTTTCTTGATAGTAGTCCACGATGCTCGTTGGTGCTCCACAACTTACACCCAGTTAATAATAATAATAATAATGTTGGTATTTGTTAAGCGCTTACTATGTGCCGAGCACTGTTCTAAGCGCTGGGGTAGACATAGGGGAATCAGGTTTGTCCCACGTGGGGCTCACAGTCTTCATCCCCATTTTACAGATGAGGGAACTGAGGCCCAGAGAAGTTAAGTGACTTGCCCACAGTCACACAGCCGACAAGTGGCCGAGCTGGGATTCGAACTCATGAGCCCTGACTCCAAAGCCCGTGCTCTTTCCACTGAGCCACGCCAGTTTTCAGCGGGGTTGTAGTATTGTCTGAAATTTTGCTTTGCTCTGTCCTTAAAGTGTTTCCTCCGCCCTCCTTGCTTTTGGTTTCCCAATTTCAGATCTCCGTTCAGCAGTTGGTTGGGTATCCTGCCATTCCCTCCCGCTCCACCCCCTCTTATAATCCTTCCCAGCGTCACTGTGTTTTGGTGAGCTTAGATTCATTGCTGGGAGATGGACTTTGTTCCAGAAATTCATTGTTTGTGATCATTACTTTATATTTATAAGCACTTACTATCTGAGAAATAAGCCCTGGGATAGATACAACTTAATCAGGTTGGGCACTGTCCCTGTCCCGTAAAGGGCTCACAGTCTTGATCCCCATCTGACAGATGAGGTAACTGAGGCATAGAGAAGTGAAGTGACTTGCTCAAGGTCTCATAACCAACAAGTGGAAGAGCAGGGTTTAGAACCCAGGTCCCCTGACTCTCAGGCCTGTACTCTATCCACTAGCCACACTGCCTCACTGCCGTGTATTTAATGTTGATCATCGTCTACAAATGTCATCGATCATACAGCTAAAGGAGTTGGATTCATTCATTCAGATGGTATCTATTGAGCGCTTACTGTGTGCAGAGCACCGTACTAAGCGGTTGGAAAGTACAATTCAGCAGCAAATAGAGACAATCCGTACCCAACAACGCGCTCACAGTCTAGAAGGGGATGTGAAATCTGGGTGGGATCCAGGAGACTGAATAAGCCATCCATTCCAGAGACCTTCAATTTAGCCTGGAGCCTAGTACCAGGATATGGCCACCGTTCTATTTGACAGGTAGGCCACCCAAAAGATGTGCCGGACTTCTCAATTCCGTTTTCTACTTCCTTGGATGTCATTTTACTGTTGGTAGGAGTACTGCCTAGGTAACTGAACTTTTTAAAAAAAGTAATGGTATTTAAGTGCTTACTATATGCCAGGCACTGTAGTAAGCATTGGGCTGGATACGAGATAATCAGATTGGACAGAGTCCATGTCCCGTACAGGGCTCACAGTCTTAATTCCCATTGTACAGTTGAGGGAACAGAGGCACAAAGAAATTAAGTGACTTGCCCAAGGTCATATAGCCAAGTGGCAGAGTAGGGATTAGAACCCAGATCTAGGCCTAGGAGTCGGAAAGATCTGGGTTCTAATCCATTGACAGGCTTCCTCGCTGACAGTGTTCAGCTCTGTGTTGCCAAAATCAACTTTTGGTTGTCTGTATAGCTTTCCTGGTTCAGGCTGATACATACTATTGATTGATTAATATTAAAATTATCATACTTATTGAGTGCTTGCTACGTGTCAAGCGCTGTACTAAGCACTAGGGTAGGCCCAAGATTATCAGGTAGTCCCTGTTCCACATTGGTCTAAGTAGGAGGGAGAAGGATTTGCCCCATTTGACAGATGACAAAATTGAAGTATAATATAATAATGTTGGTATTTTGTTAAGCGCTTACTATGTGCAGAGCACAGTTCTAAGCGCTGGGGGAGATACAGAGTAATCAAGTTGTCCCACATGAGGCTCTCAGTCTTAATCCCCATTTTACAGATGAGGGTACTGAGGCACAGAGAAGTGAAGTGACTTGCCCAAAGTCACACAGCTGACAAGTGGCAGAGCCGGGATTCAAACCCGTGACCTCTGACTCCCAAGCCCGTGCTCATTCCACAGAGCCACACTGCTTCTCTAATGTTGGTATTTATTAAGCGCTTACTATGTGCAGAGCACTGTTGTAAGCGCTGGGGTAGATACAGGGTCATCAGATTGTCCCCCGTGAGGCTCACAGTTAATCCCCAATTTCCAGATGAGGTAACTGAGGCCCAGAGAAGTGAAGTGACTTGCCCACAGTCACACAGCTGACAAGTGACAGAGCTGGGATTCGAACTCATGACCTCTGACTCCCTAGCCCGTGTTAGAGAAGTGACTTGCTCGAGGTCGTGCTGCAGGCAGGTGGTTGGCCTAGAATTAGAACCCAGGTCCTCTGAATCCCAGGCCTCTGTTATTTCCACTAGGCCATACTGTTTCCCATTTTTCCTTTAATTATTCGTACCACACCTTCATATGAGGTTTTTTTCTCTCTAGTTTCTCTTCTCCTAACACAGATATAAACAATTAAGAACCTATCATGTAACAATTTAAATAGATTAAACTATTTTGAGAGTTGTGGGGAAAACTCCGCTGCTATCTAATGTCGAACTGTTAAAGTTTCTCACCATTCTTAAGTAACAGCAGAAATAATAACATCTTTAAAAAGTGCAATTTAATTTGGTTTTTAGAACTACTCCTTCCTAGCCTTAGAAGATTAGTTTTCAAAGAGATGGCAAAATCATTGATGTAAGCTTTTTCAAGGCAGAGGAAAGAGAACCCTCTAAATACCAAACGTTTGCTCTTTGGAGCATAGCAAAAAGAAAGGAAGAAAATGAAGAAGACCAGACTCCCGCGTTATAAAAACAAAGTTCCGCCAGGTAGTTGTTGGCGAATACCGGATTCCTTTTTAGCCTGTTCTTAGAAAGAGTGTGTGTACTCCTTTATTCAAATGTAACTTGATTTTCTTTTATTCATCTTTTCAATTGAAATGATTCCCCCCTCTGGCTTTCTGCCCATTAAGTCAGTAATCATTCCCGGTACTCTTCTGTTATCACACCTTGGTCTCTTCCCAACTGTGACTACGTCCTCCCCTTTCCCGAGGTTTCTATGTGCATCGTGTTATTGTCTGGGAAATTCTGTTTCTGGGAGGAGACTGGAATGGCCCTCAACCAAACGATTACTTTTAAGATTGTTTGCTCACCCTCTCTATGTCTCTCTCTGTTTTTTTCTAGACCGTAAGCTCAGCTCAGTGGAAAAAGCCCAGGCTTGGGAGTCAGTGTTCATGGGTTCGAATCCCAGCTCCGCCACTTGGCAGCTGTGTGACTCCGGGCAAGTCACTTAACTTCTCTGTGCCTCAGTTACCTCATCTGTAAAATGGGGATTAACTGTGAGGCTCGTGGGGGACAACTTGATTCCCCTGTATCTACCCCAGCGCTTAGAACAGTTGCTCTGCACATAGTAAGCGCTTACCAAATATCAACATTATTATTATTATTACCTCTAGACCGTAAACTCATCTCTAGACTGTAAGCTCATTGTGGCCAGGCTGGTGTCTACCAACTCTGTTGAATTGTAATCCCCCGAGACTCTAGTACAGGGCTCTCTGCACATGGTAAGCACTCAGTGAATACCACTGATCGGTTTTTCCCCTTCTTGATACATTCCCGTTGTGCTGATTACCTAATATAATAATAATGGTGGTATTCGTTAAGCTCTTACTATGCGCCAAGCACTGTTCTAAGCACAGGAGTAGACACGAGGTAATCGGCTTGTCCCACGTGAGGCTCCCATTCTTAATCCCCATTGGACAGTGAGGTAACTGAGGCACAGAGAAGATAAGAGACTTGCCCAATGTCACTTAGCTGAGAGGTGGAGAAGAGGGAATTAGAACCCATGACCTCTGACTCCCATGCCCGTGCTCTTCCCACTAAGCCATGCTGCTTCTCGTGTAATATGTACGCCCGGCGCTCGGTACAGTACTTAATAAGTGTTTAACAAATATCATAAATAAATGCCATGGAGAGCCCCTCCCCTTTAGACTGTGACTTCATTGTGGGGAGGGAATGTCACCGTTTACTGTTGGATTGTGCTTTCCCAAGCGCTTAGCACAGTGCTCCGCAAATACGACTGAATGAATGAACTGGGTGCCAGCGATTCTGAAAAAGGGGACTGAAAGTCCATCCTCTTCACCACATCCACTTGGGTCAATAGAAATGAACCACTGACCCCCCAACCTGCAGAATTTCAAGACAGAGGCAGAAAGGAAGCTTTTGACGCATTGATGCCGATTTGGATTTGCCATGCTGCCTTCAACTTGGGAAAAACACTCAGTGGAGGGAATCAGTTCGGGAAGAGAGTCGACCACTGGATTGAGGCTGGTCAAGTAATCAGTGGCGTTATTTCTCTCCCTAATCTTAATGGTACTTACTATGTGCCAGGCACTCTACTAAACACCGGGGTAGATACGAGACAGTCAGGTTGGACTTAATTCCTGTCCCACATGGCGCTCACGGTCATAATCCCCATTTCCCAGATGAGGTGCCTGAGGCACAGGCATGTTAGACGGATTGCCCAAGGTCACACGGCAAAGTCAAGTGACTTAACGCATTGTAAGTGCCTAACAAGTATTATTTTTTTTAAAAAAAAAAGGGTAGGGTGGCACACGGAGGCCACCTGTGCCCTCTTTAGAATACCCTCCTCTGGGTAGATACCAGTGGAGAGAACATGGCCAGGGACGGAGCCATCAGAAAATTCATCAGAACTCAGGTCTTTCCACTAGACCACACCGCTTCTCGCTATTAAAGACGGGGCTCTGTACCTGCATCTGCTTTCCTAGGGAAATCTACAGCCGGAGGTGATTCCACGTGATGAGGAGTGGGGAGAGCCGATCTCCTCACCTGCCGCTCCGTCAATCGACGGGATTTATCGAGCGCTCGGGAGAGTACATTAGAACAGAGTTGGAAGATGCTTGAGAAGCAGCGGGGCCTAGTGGAAAGAGCACAGAGGTCCTGGTTTCTAATCCTGACTCTGCCACGTGCCTGCTGTTTGACCTCGGGCAAGTCTCTTGACTTCTCTGGGCCTCGGTTACCTCATCTGTCACACGGGGATTAAATCCTACTCCTTCCTACTTAAAGTGTGAGTCCCGTGTGTATCTTCACTTGTATCTACCCCGGAGTTTAGAACAATGCATGGCACACTGTAAACGCTTAACAAATATAATACTAATGATATCCCTGCTCTCAAGGAGCATTCACTTCAGTACCAGTGACCCTCTCCATCCCGTTTCAGCTCTCATATTCCGAAGACAAAGAGGCAGCTTTGCCCAGTGGACAGGGCACAGGCCTGGGAGTCAGAAGGACATCCTCAGGATCTGGGTTCTAATCCACCACTTCACCACTTGTCTGCTGGGTGTGACCCTGGGCCAGTGACTTAGGTTCTCTGGGCTTCAGTTACCTCATCTGTAAAATGGGGATAAAGATTGTCAACCCTGTGCGGGACGGGGACTGCCCAATCTGATTAATTTGTATCTACCCCGACACTGAGTACCGTGCCTGGCACTTAGTAAGAACTTCAGAAAGCATTAAAAAACCAGAGTGGTGTATTACGAAGTGGCCCTCCATGCCGTCTTCGGAATAGCCTCCCTGTAGATCCAAACTTGAGGGTTGAACCTCTGGGAAAAAGCGTCGACCCCCCAAACCGGAGGGGTTCCTCCCTTTTCATCTCCCCCTCAAAACAAAGACGCCGGTGACCAATGACGGAACCTCCGCCCGCTAATTGAAAGCGTTTTGATGGTGCATCGGTTTTTCTATTTAACGGTCTTATTTTTCATTTCTTGCCTGGCTTCGCCTGAACCGCTCCCTGTCTTTTTTAATAACTGCCCAAATTATTACGCACCGTCATCTTTGGTAGAAAATATAAATAAAGGCAAATTAATTTCCATGGCAACCACAGCCAGGTGAAGCAGCTCCAAGCCTCCTTTCTCTGAATATTCCATTAGCCACCCTACGGATGGTGGAGGGACCTCATTAACTGCTTAGCAGGGTCAGCGAGGTGCTTTCTTGTGTCCGTCTCCCCTCGCTCTTGAATCGGGGCGGAAGGAATATAGGTCCGAAGCCGGATGTGCCAACCCAGGAGCATCCTGGGCATTTCATAGCCCCTTGGTGTCTTCAGCATGAGAGAGTGAGTGGATGGGCATTGGCGGGTGGGCACGACTGCCCTCCCAGCTTTGGTTAGGGTAGAAAAACTATAGAAACACCCCCACGCACACACACGCGCTTCACGGTGAACGGTGACAGAGGTCACAAGAGGGGGAGGGGGTTGCCGGCAGGCCTACGCGAACAAGTGAGGAGAGACAAAATGTGAATTATGCTCAAGAGACAGATTTAGCCGACATGTGCCTCTAGCGTGGGCAGAAGAGAAAATAAAACACGGTCTCTGGTTTTCTCGCTAGGAGACCTTAATGAGTCAGATATTTTCGCGTGTGTTTTGAGAAGGTCCGAACCCCGGTTCCTCGACTGTTCCGAAAAACTCGGGGGGCAGTAGTTTATTAGCCGGCCACTTAGAAAAGGCTTTGGCCGTCTCTTTCATTTCATTTCTACTTAATACCACAATTAAGGATTTACTTTTTAATAAATACATTCTTGAGCCGCTCACCGTTAAGGCATCGTTCACAAATCATTTCCTGCACTAAATTTCACCCATATTAGCAGAAGTAGAAAAGCATCAGCCACAAACATGTCGGTGATAGAAGTTTCCGAACGCAAGCAGTCTTTATAGATTTCTGCTATTTCAGCGTGGGTCTCCAAGGACCATTTGAATCCATATTAATTTCCTTTCTGGCAGTTATGCGGCTGACTATGAGCTGCACTATTTCACTTTTAATCTGTCAGTAATTTAGTAATGTGTAAACTAATTATGCACAGATATTAATGTAATCGGTTTGGGGAGCCATAAAATCGATGTGTTTTTACAGACTGCATTAAGGAGAATTGCGTTATTATAATCACATGTCAGTTACAGATAATGTTATGGAATTAAAAAATGGATGTCAACTTCACGTCAGGGGACACCTAGTAACTCGGGCCGGTCAATAACAACGGAGCCGTGGCACTTTCTAAAATGTTCAAGGTTTTCCTCTGCCGTAAAAGTTAATACGGCCGTGAAGGGAGAGAGGGCTTGATCCTATTCTGATTACGTCACCATCCTCCTCCTCCTCCTTTGTCAAGAACGAACGCTTTTCGTCCAGGTTCTCGAAGCCCAGGATTTTCAGGGAGCTCCTGAGATCCAACCTAACTGTGGGGCAAGGATGTTGCCGCAGGTGCAGGGGCCATGCCACGATGAGCCAGACGGTTGGTTGGGTGGGATCTGTTTTTGACCGGGAAGTGATCCCCCACCGCGCTGCACATCAAAGAGGATCGCATCCTGTCCACTCCCTTACTCCATCATGCTCATTCTATCTGGCTCCTTCCTGATTCTGGTTTGTACCATCTTACCAGCTCCCCTTAACGCTCTGCCAGGTAATGGTTTCACCTCTTCTTGGGCTTTCCCCATAAGTGACTTTTATCTACTTGTGGGTTTGTGATTTGGAGAACTGCCTTTCTCCTCCTTCAGGGCAGGGACTGTGCCGTTTCCTCCCCAGAAACTGACTGGACAGGTCTTTGGGTCTGAAAATAGTGCCCATTCCTAATCATCCGGGCAGGAGACTTTGATTCTTTTGGCATGGCCTTTTTTTTTTTTTCATTTGGGTGGATCGTGGCTGTAAGGCCAAGGTGCGATTTAGAGTTGCTTTTGCCGTCTCCCTCCCCACGCAAATCTACCAGACCACAGCTTTTCCCATTTTTAAGATCTGCTAAAATCCCTCTTGCTCCAGGAAGTCTTCCCTGATTAATTCACAACCCTCTTAGGAGGCAGCTTGATCTAATCGAGATTGAAACTGGAAGTCAAGGGACCCGGGTCCTAGCCCGAACTTTTCCACTGGCCAGATGTGTGACCTTGGGCAAATCAAAAGCATTTCTGAGCTTCGGTGTTCCCATCTGAAAACGGGGCCAGATACTCATTCTCTTCTTCTCATAAATTGAGGAACATTGAGGAGCATCATGGCCAGAGAGAAGAGCACAGGTCTGAGAGTCAGAGGACCTGGGTTCTGATCCTAGCTCTATCAGTTGCCTCCTGTATGACCTTGGGCAAGTCACCTAACTTCTTTGTGCCTCAGTTGCCTCATCTGTAAAACGGGGATTCAACACCTATTCTCCTTCCTTCCAGACTGTGAGCCCCAAGTGGGACAGGATCTGTGTCCAGCCGGATCAACTGTACTCTACCCCAGTGTTTAGAACTCTGCTTGACACACAGCGTTTAGCAAATGCCATAATCATCTAGCTTAGTGATTAGCAGAGTGTTTGGAACTGACCGTCGACGGTACGATTATTAGTATTTGAAGGCATCACCGACAAGAAATTCACCTATGCACGTGTGAGTGATTGAAAAGTCCAAAAGGACCCTCAGTGACCAACACATTGTGTACATGAAGAAGCTGTCCCTTGTTTTATCATTTACGTACTTTAAACACCTAGTGCTACTTTTACTTTTGCCTTCTTGTCTTTCTATATGAAGATTTATTTGAAGAAATCAAATAATTTAATAATTCTTCAAATAAACGACTCCTTTCCTGATGGCGTTGTATCATGCAGGTCTGTCCTTAGCCATTGACGCTTAGTTTTCAGGTGAGAAGCAGCATTGTGCGAGACTTTGTTTTATTAGATCCTTACAGAGTTTCCTCTGTCCTTGATTTGGATCCCCAATTTCAGCTCTCGCTTCTACGGCTGTTTGAGGATCCCGCTGTGGAATATCCTCCTCCAATGTCCCAGCCAGCGTAGCTGTGTCGAGATAAATAGGGCTGCAATCTTCCCATACTGACTTTGCTTCAGAACTTCATTGTTTATAATCGTTTTGCACATAATGATCTATCAGTACCAAAGCAGAAGTGTGGCCTAGTGGAAAGAGCCTGGGATTTGGAGTCAGAGGACCTGGGTTCGGATCCTGGCTCTGCCACAAGTCTGCCGTGTGAGCTTGGGCAAATCACTCAACTTCTCAGTGACTCGGTTACATCATCTGTAAAACGGGGATGAAATCCCACTCTCTCCTTCTTAGACTTTGACCCCCATGTAGGACAGGGACTGTATCCAAATTGATTAATTTGTATCTATCCCAAAGCTTAGAACAGTACTTGGCACAAAGAAAGTGCCTAACTAGTACCGTAACCATTATTAATTATTCTAACTAAATTGCATTCACC
Organism: Ornithorhynchus anatinus; assembly: GCF_004115215.2. Taxonomy (NCBI): domain Eukaryota; kingdom Metazoa; phylum Chordata; class Mammalia; order Monotremata; family Ornithorhynchidae; genus Ornithorhynchus; species Ornithorhynchus anatinus. Next base: position 6,981,256 of record NC_041738.1, on the reverse strand, counting down.
CAAAAGTCATCCTTAGTAGATATGCTTTGTATGCCTATCCTCTCTCTCCCTGTAGAGATATATTATCTATATAAATTCCTTCATTCATTTGGATTTCTTGAGCGCTTACTGTGTGCAGAGCACTGTATTAAGCGCTTGGGAAAGCACATGTTTATATTCCATTTTTATTCAGCTACTTCATCCTGATATATTTGTACCCAGGGTTGAAAGTAAAATGAGAAAATTCCGACGCTTAAACCCAAACATTTTGGTAGCTACTCAAGGAGTTTCACATGCTGTCCACGTGTAATTTATGCCGGGCACACGTGACGATGTCAAAAACTGGGTTGGATTAATGCAGGGATTAAAATAGGCGAAATGGAACTCTAGCAAGTGTGACATAATAATTGCCAGATTTATTAAACAGTTAGTCCGTCGATTGTATTAATTGAGTGTTTACTGTGCTGCAGAACTCTGCACTTAAGCACTTGGGAGAGTATAATACAACTAACATATTCCCTGGCCCCAGCAAGCTGCTTTTTTTTTTTTTTTTTGGTAAATGTTAAGTGCATACTATAGGCTAAGCACTGTACTAAGTGTTGCGTTAATCGGGTTGGACACAGTCCCTGTCCCATATCGACCTCACAGCCTTAATCCACATTTCACAGATAAGGTAACTGAAGCTCAGAGAAGTTAAATGACTTGCCCAAGGTCACACAGAAGGTGTGGCGCTGACATTAGAAACCAGGTCCTGTGACTCCCAGGCCCATGTGCTTTACACTAGGCCACACTGCTTCTCTAAAAATAACACACTGCGTTGGCTGGGAATCTAACCTGGGTCAGGAACGGGAATGGCAGCTATGCTCAATAACTTTTCTCCTTTAGACTGTGAGTCCCATTTGAGACCTGATTATCTAGTGTCTACCCCAGCACTTAGTATAGTGACTGACACATAGTAAGCGCTGAATAAATACCACAATTATTATTATTATTCTTATTAACTTCTCATTTGACCCATACTGCCTTCTGACTCTCTCTGCTACTGTCCTAACCTTATTTTTTTTCATGCCCCCACTGTTTGTAAATCCTTTTTCTTTGCCCCCCCCCCCCCCCCCCCCCCCCACCATAAGATTGTAAGTTTCTAAAGGCCAGGGAATGTGTATCTTCCACATGCTTTCTCCCAAGCACTTCCTATCAGGCCTGGCATTAAATCAGTGCTCAGTAAATACCACTGACTGATGGATGATTCCACACAATGGGTGTTTAAAGACTGCTGATCTGTTGCACTTAGCTATCCAGAGCACCTGGGGGTGTTTTCATTTCAAATGTGCTCAGAAATTGCCTCTTGTGGAAAAAAAAAAAGCTTATTTTCGTGTTTCCAATAGAAATAGACTGTTGGGATTTTCTTTTCTTAGGGTATTTGTTTAGCATTTATTATGTGCCAGACGCTGTACAAACTGTTAGGGTAGAGACAAGATAATCTGGTTAGGCACAGTCCCTGTCCCACATGGGACTCACAGTCTAAATCTTGACTCTATTTATCGCCATCGTTCTCGTCTGTCCGTCTCCCCCGATCAGACCGTAAGCCCGTCAAACGGCAGGGACCGTCTCTATCTGTTGCCGACTTGTTCGTTCCAAGCGCTTAGTACAGTGCTCTGCACATAGTAAGCGCTCGATAAATACTATTGAATGAATGAATGAAATCCTCATTTTATGCATGTAACTAAGTCACAGAAAATGACAGTGATTTGCCCAAGGTCACACAGCGGACGGCCACACGCTTTGTTCCTCTGCTGCTAACCTTCTCACCGTGCCACGATCTTGTCTAGCTCGCTGCCGACCTCTTGCCCCCATCCCACCTCTGGCCAGGGATGCCCTCCCTCCTCATATCAGATAATTGCTCTCCCCCACTTCAAAGCCCTATTGAAGGCACATCTCCTCCAGGAAGTCTTCCCTGAATGAACCCTCCTCTTCTCTCACTCCCTTCTCTGCTTCTCATAGTTGCGCCTTCATTCAGCCTCTCTCCTTTCCCCAGGGCACATAGGTATATAGCTGCATTTATTATATATCTATTTATATTAATGTCTGTCTCCCCCTCTAGACTGTGAGCTCGTTATACTCTCCAAAATGCTTAGAACAGTGCTTTGCACACAGTAAGCACTCAATAAATACAATTCATCGAGTGGCCCAACTGGAATTGGAACCCTGGTCCCTTGACTCCCAGGCCCGTGCACTTTCCACTAGACCACCTACTTCTCTCAAGGGTTTTTCCATATCTGTAATACAAAGCGGGAGGGTGCAGTTTCATTCCAAAATAAATACAACTCATACTGCCTGAGAATCTTGTGTGTGGGTCCTTGTCTGTCTTAAATGGGACTGTCCTCACGAGACAGCGTCCTACAGTCTCACGTTCAAGATGGTGGAAGTCGCCGAACCCACAGACTCTGATTTCTTTTCCGTAAGTCTGGAGGTGATACTCCCTTCTGCAGTTGGACTGAAACTAAGGACGTCCTCCTTTCCCCCTTAAGGACCGAGACTGAAAAGCTGCACACTTTCCAGCCTCGCCACAGGCTTTCAAACATTCCGGCAAAAAAGGCTCACTCATTTTCGTGGGAAGGACTGAGCTCGGCTGTGTGAAGGAGAATATTCTTATGCTCTCTGTGGCTTACAGGACATGTCTGTATCCTTTCCCCTCCTCCTTCCCCTGTTTTGCCAGGGAAAACTGAAGAGCCTTTAGTCCTAATCATAAGCGTGTAAATTTTATATAACATTTTTTCCCCAAGGGCTTTCACACGTGAAAGGGAAAGGCAGGTATCAAATCCTCATTTCCAAATGAGGAAACAGAGGCACAGAGATGGTAAGGGACTTGTCCAAGGGGACCCAATAGGCTGGGACTTGAGATGAGAATGCAGGGACTTCTCCTCTACAATCTGAACTATTTCCACTCCACCACACTGCTTCCTTAAGCTCTCCTGTTCAATTTGCACTTACTCTCCTCCTCCTCCTCTTCTCTTCCTCTTCCTTTCTTCCCCCCATTGTCGGACACGGCTATCGAGTCTCGGGAATATAATTGCTTTTCATTCTTCACACCGATTACCCAAAATCATTCCCAAAACAATTAAAAATAACTGATAGAGAGACTTGTGCAGCTTGCGGTGGGGGACATTAGATTAGATTGCTTTAATGCCAAGGAAATACCTCAAAATGACCTAATGAATACTGGGAGGATAAAAAACATGTAACAATTCTCTATTCATTTCTTTTGAGCATGGATTATTAAGAGAGACATGATAAACATCAGCTGAGCCGGAAGGGAATAAAGCAGTTAGTCGGTAATGGTGTTTATTAAGTGTTTACTTGATACCAAGCACTGTGCTCAACATTTGAGGAGCCTTAAGAAAAGCAGATGGGACACACTTCCAGTTCCCCACGGGACTCGCGATCCAAAAGGAACCGAAATCAGGGATTTTATTCCTATTTTACAGATGAGGAAATTGAGGCACGGAGAGGTTAGGCGCCTTGCCCAAGGTCACGCAGCAGACAAGTGGCAGACCTGGGATTAGAACCCACGACTCCTCACGCTAATCCCATGCACTTTCCAGTAGGTCATCCTGCCTCCCGGTTGTTACGAGCCATAAAAACATAGAGATGTTGAACAGAGAACCAGACACTAGATCTGTCTGTCTGATAATCCAGTCTATAAAATACTTTTAGCCTGTATCACAATTCAAAGCTCATTTGAATTTGACACCCCCAGTCTAAGCGATCCGTACAAGATAGAGGGGATTTTTTTTTTCTTTTACCATCAGACTAATTTTCTCTTCTGATGTAGAAGGGGAGACGCCTGTCGATTTTAAATAAATAAGATTAATCCCAGCATTCCAAACCTTTTTTTATCTCCAGTCAATCAGCGCTGTAAAAAGGACATCATCTCCACCTCATTTCTAAGACTTCCTAGCGAGCTTTTAATGGCCTCGGGTTGACATCTGTGAAGAAACTATAATTTGTTGAACTGCACTGTGTATTTGTGTGTATCATCCTGAGTTTCATGCATTTTAAAGGTCAACCTATTATTGCCAGTGACTAATCATTGTGTATACTGATACTGTGTATGTTCTTTGTGGAGATATATACATTTTAGAAACTTGGAAAACAACTCAGGAAAACTGTCTCATTGTAGGTCTCAGATACTCTAACGGAGGTTGTATCTACATTAGCCGCTATAAACCTCGAGTCGCCTGGACCACACGTTCATATTGCTCAAGCGGGGGGATCAATGGAGGACACTTTTTGAGAACAATTATTTAGAAAAAAAAGCCTCTTTTCTCGGAGAAGTAAATGCCAATTGAATATGTGTTCTATGAAATTCTCCCCAAAGTGCCACCAGTATCCACGTTCATTGGAAACAATCCAGATAAGTCACTCTCGTCCATACGGGCATCTGGATATTTAATTTGCATAAGGATTTATGGGAGCCAGATGTTTCAAATGGATTTGCCTCCAGTTCCTTGGGGGAAATTTGGCAAAGATGGTTTACACAGTCTTGCCCCGTGCGGTGTAACTGACTCCGCACCTGTAGTGGGATTAGAATAGTAAACTCACTAATCATTTCATCATTTATCAAAGGTCGCGACAAGTCTCCCAGATCTCAAAATCGACTTTGTTGTATGAGCTGCCGTGGGGCCGGGAAAAATCTCAGAGAAAGGATTGTCTCTCCATGTGGAATCTCTTTCTACCCCTGAGTGTGAAAGTTGGCAGAGGGGGAGGGGGTGGGCTTTGTCTTTTATGAGGTTTGGATTGTTATCTCTGGAACAGAAACCTGGTCTGTTTAACTGAGGCACTTTCCAGGCGGTGAACATGGAAGTGGGAGTCAAAAGACCTGGGTTTGAATCTCCCTGCTTTCACCTGCCTAATCATCGACCCTGGACGGGTCTATCACCATTCTGAGCCTCAATTTCCTCATCAACAAAATGGGGAGAAGATGGATTGTGACTATGTCCAGGCTCATAATCCTGATCTACGCAACTGTTTGAAATTTAGTAATCACTTCATAAATTGTTAATTGTTACTATTACTAGTATTTTTATTAGGAAGGAGAAACTGAATTCAGAAATTGAGATGCGGAAAGCCAACGAGATTTTTAAGCGGCACAAGGCGAAGGAAAGTTTCCATGAATGGGATCGATGAAAGTGCTATGAAAATACACCTTGCTTCTTGCAGATCTGGTCTCTAAGTATCAGACAGGAAATGTGTCTCACCAACTCTGTTATGTTGAACTCTCCCAAGTACTTAGAGCCGAGTTCTGGACACAGTAAGTGTTCAATAGATATGATTGAGTTCATTTGTGATGCATCCACTCTTCTTCTATACCTGTATAATTAATCAATTATTATTACTGAGCACTTACTCACTCAGTCGTATTTATTGAGTGCTTACTGTGTGCAGAGCACTGTACTAAGCACCAGGGTGAGTAAAGCGTAACCGAGTTTTAGATGCGTTCCCTGCTCACATTCAGTTTACAGTCTAAGGGAGCTTTGTGGATATTATAGAATTTAGGGAGGTTGAATATCTCAATCTCTCAGGGTGGTGGCCAGTTACCTGGTTTTATATGGGATAGCTGGTTTTCAAGTGGCCCGTGCCTTGTCTAGCTCTGATAGAGTTTCCTTGCTGCCTATTTTTCGTTTGTTTTCAGCTCCATGTCTCCCTCTGCGATGATTCAGAGGTCTGCAGCTTGACAGTAATCTAGATGGGAAGCCTCAGTGCCTAGTGAGAAGCAGCATGGCCTAGTGGAAATAGGGCCTGGGACTCAGAAACCTGGGTTCTAATTCCTTTTCTGCCACTCGACTGCTGGGCGGCCTTGGGCAAGTCACTTAACTTCCCTGGGTCTCATCTGTAAAAGGGGAACAAAGACTTGGAGCCTCTTAGGGGACGGGGAATCCTCCATCCTGATTATCTTGTATCTAGCCGAGTGCTTAGTACAGGGCCTGACTCGGAGCAAGAGCTTAACAAATACCATTAGAAAAAAAAGCACTGAATTTCTGAAGCAAGAAGGGAGCTCAGGGCTTCCCCTGGAGAAATGCTCCAGGTGCACGGGGAATCTGCATTCTTCTGGAAAGCGGTGTCCTTGACGTCATCTTGTTGTCTTGCGTGCCTGGTGTAATGTTTGCGACATCGGGTGTGCCTCCTTGTTTGGTGGACAAGATGGTCATTGGTTTCCCCTCTGTCTCTTGCCTTAAGCTGTCCAATCGTTTCCGACCCATAGCGACTCCATGGACACGTCTCTTCATTCATTCATTCATTCAGTAGTATTTATTGAGCTCTTACTATGTGCAGAGCACTGTCCTAAGCGCTTGGAATGTACAAGTCGGCAACAGAGAGGGACAGTCCCTGCCCTTTGACGCGCTTACAGTCTAATCGGGAGAGACAGGCAGATGAGAACAATGGCAATAAATAGAGTCAAGGGGAAGAACATCTCATAAAAACAATGGCAACTAAACAGAATCAGGGTGATGTACATCTCATTAAACAAAATAAATAGGGTGATAAAGATATATACAGTCGAGCGGACGAGTACAGTGCTGAGGGGCTGGGACGGGAGAGGGAAAGGGGGGAGAAGAGGGTTTAGCTGCGGAGAGGTGAAGGGGGGGATAGAGGGAGCAGAGGGAAAAAGGGGGGAGCTCAGTCTGGGAAGGCCTCTTGGAGGAGGTGAGCTTTAAGTAGGGATTTGAAGAGGGGGAGAGAATTAGAGAATTCCAGAACGCCCCGCCTCCCTCTGCAATCCATAGCGTATCCGTAGAGTTTTCTGGGTAAAAATACGGAAGTGGTTTACCATTGCCTTCTTCCTTGCAGTAAACTTGAGTCTCTACCCTCGTCTCTCTCCCCTGCTGCTGTTACCCAGCAGAGCGGAGTTTTGACTTGTAGCAGATTGCCTGGGTATTGCAGATTGGAATGGGCAGGCCTCTGCTTGATTCTTCCCTGCCGTAGCCGAGATTGGTAGAGTGCTGGTAACTCTCCAGGTGTGATCCTGAGAGGGGACCCTCTACCTCTAGGAGCTCACAGTCTAGAAGAGTCAATAACGTGAGATTCAGTGGGGTTAAATCACGTGATGTCAGTCACTAGAGAAGATAAAGAACTAAGGGGAGCCGGGGTCAGAGTAGGTAGTGATCTATGTTCCGATAATAATAATGATAATAATCACAATGATAGTTGTAGTAAAGTGTTTATTATGTGCCAGACGCCATTCTAAATTCCAGGGTGGATACAAAATAATCAGGTTGGACACAGTCCCCGTTCCACATAGGGCTCACAGTCGTAATCCCCACTTTAAAGATGAGGGAATTGAAGCACCAAGTTCAGTGACTTGCCCAAAGTCACACAGCAGACAAGTGGCAGCTCTGGGATTAGAACCCAGGTCCTCCTGACACCCAGGCCCGTTCTCTATTCACTAGGCCACGCTGATAGTATGTGACCGTAGCTACCCATTGGAAGCAGTGTGGAACACGGAACTGGTTGTCAGAAGGACCTGGGTTCTAATCCCGGCTCCCCTGTGGGACCTTGGGCAAGTCACTTCAATTCTCGGTGCCTCAGTTACCTCATCTGCAAAATGGGCATTAAGATTATGAGTCTACAAGACTATAAGTCTCATGCGGGAAAGAAACTGTGTCCAAGCCGGTTTGCTTGTATCCATCTCAGCCTTAATACAGTGCCTGGCACATTGTAAGCGCTTAACAAACACCACAATTAATCAATTAATTGTAAGCTCTTTGTGGGCATGGATTGTACTCTCCCAAGTGTTTGGTGAAGTGTTCTGTACAAAATAAGTGCCCAATAATTAGCTTTGATTGATTGACCTATGGTGTGGGTAACATTCGGTCAATCAATGACGCCTATTAAATACTGAGTGTAAAACACTGTACTAAGTACTTAGGAGAGTACAGTGGGGGCAGGGAATATGTTTCCTTAACTAAAGAAGCTTGCAATAATAATAATAATGTTGGTATTTGTTAAGCGCTTACTATGTGCTGAGCACCGTTCTAAGCGCTGGGGTAGATACGGGGTAAACAGGTCATCCCACGTGAGGCTCACGGTTAATCCCCATTTTCCAGATGAGGTAACTGAGGCACAGAGAAGTTAAGTGACTTGCCCACAGTCACACAGCTGACAAGTGGCAGAGCCCGGGAGTCGAACTCATGACCTCTGACTCCGAAGCCCAGGCTCTTTCCACTGAGCCACGCTGCTTCGAGGCACAAATTATTTATAAATAATTAGTTACATATAGGTCCACGTTAATCCTCCAATGGGACTCAAGGCTATCAGATCTCCTGAGGTCGCCGAATACAAGTTTTGTTTTCCTGATTTAAAACCAAAAGATTTCAATTCTGACATCAAGGCGATAAACACTATACTAAACTAGCCTGTAAATCCATCCATATCAAACCATTCTGTGGTTACATTTCGGGTTTTCAGCATGTATAATATAGTTTTGATTTACCTTAGAACAGGAGCGCAAATCTAGCAGTAGCAATAAGAAATGACATGTGATTGGATTTTTATTACGTGATAATTGTAATTAGGAAGTTGTTTGAATAAAATATGCTGATAGAATAGATTTTTTTTCTACCCCGAAACGCAGATCATAAATATTGAGGGTTTTTTGTTTTCATTTTTTTTGGAGAACTTAGTCCAAGTCCCTGGGCTGCAGCTCTTAAAACCCTTGTTTTAAGGCTCTGAAAATGCATAAGGACATTTGAATCTTTACCCTTTAAGCACTTGATATTGACTCCACCCTCAGCCCTACTGCACTTCTGTACATTCCCCTCATTTACTTTAATAATTGTCTCTTCCTGTAGAGTGTACATTTCCTGCTGGCAGGGAATGTGTCTCTCAACTGTGTTGTATTGTACTCCCCAAAGTGCTTAGTTCAGTGCTCTGCACACAGTGAAGTGTTCAGTAAACATCACCGACCGATGGACAAACGTGTCAGTAGACATAGTTACGTGAATTCGTAATTGAATGGTTGGATTGACTCAGTTTTATGAATTAATCGGGGAAGGAGACGTTTCATTCAGGAAGTGAAGATAGGGAGATCTCTGAATAAGGAGTGGGGAGGAAGTTATAAGGCAGAGGTGCAGTGTAAGGGATGGGTAAGAGGCGTAAGAGTGAGAACAGTAAGGAAAAGAGAAGCAGTATGGCATAGTGGATAGAGCACGGGCCTGGGAGTCAGAAGGTCATGGGTTCTAATCCTAACTCTGCCACTTGTCTACAGTGTGACCTTAAGCAAATCACTTCTTCTGTGTCTCAGTTACCTCATCCATAAAGTGGGGATTGAGACTGGGAGCCCCATTTGGGACGGGGACAGTGTCCAACCTGATTTACTTGTATCCGCCCCAGTGCTTATTACAGTGCCTGGCACACAGTAAGTGCTCAACACATACTATAAACAAAAAGACAGACATGAATATAAATAAATGAATTACAGGTGTATATACGTAAGTGGTGTGGGGCGGGAGGGGGGGATGAATAAAGGGACCGAGTCAGGGTGACGCAGAAGGGAGTGGGAGAAGAAAAAAAGGAGGACTCAGTCGGGGAAGGCCTCTTGGAGGAGATGTGCCTTCAGTAAGGCTTTGATGGTGGAGAGAGTACTGTCTATCGGATATGAAGAGGGAGGGCTTTCCAGGTCAGAGGCAGGAGGTGGGCCAGAGGTCGGCAGCAAGATAGGCAAGACCGAGGTACAGCGAGTGGGTTGGCATTAGAAGAGCGAAGAATGCAGGCCGCGTCGTAGTAGGAGAGTCGCGAGGTGAGGTAGGAGGGGGAAGGTGATGGAGTGCACGGCACTCTCCTAATATGTGGGGGTTAGTTCTCTAGGTGGCAAGAGATCAAATGGCCATGATTCCCCAAACTACGAAGCAGCCATTCCTCCGTGTGATAGATTTTAAATGAAATATGGTTATGGATTTGAAAGAACTCCAAAAAAATTAAAAGCATAATAGCGGCCAAGGGAAAGATTCTCTCATTCAAATTGGAACAGGTTGTTACCAACTGGTTGGTATTCATTTCCATGGTAACTAAAAATAAATATTGATACTGCCCTAATGGCTTGGGCCTCACACGAGAGCCATTAAACCAAGGTTCCAGTTGAAATCTCGGGAAGAGTCGAGGCAAAGAGAAACAGCGAATTGGAGTGAGAGTCTCAAGTAGGATTTCGGAGACCTTTTCAACCAAGAAGTTATTTATGGAATTTTTCTCTTTAGAGGACAGTTGTTGTTTTTCTTACCAGTCCATGTGTGGTCACGGTTGCTCCTAGGAAGACGTTGGCCCTGGTTTGGAAGTGGAAAGGATTCATTATTATTGAGCTCCAGTGTCCACCACATTTCCACTAGAAAAACATATCCCAAACACTTCTATCCAAGGTAGCGAAAAGCCAGTTTGGCGGGCGCCTTTGCATACCTACTCAACATGCAATGTACTGAAAGCTTAGACATTGAGGTCAGTATTATTTCCTTTTATATTTATAATTCTGCCTTTAAGAGCAAACTTTTTTGATTTATTGCATGAAAGTAGTTTACAGCCTTTAAGTACTCCTACCCTTCGGAATAGGGGACATCATAGCCTGTTTAATTTACACAGGAGATGTTAGTACTTTTTAATGGCATGTAAACATTTTATAAGGCAAGCTCAAATAACAAGAGAATTTTAATATACTTTAGCAGAACCCACCACAAATGGATTCTAAGTCGTATTTATTAGACCAATCCCTCTTATTGCATCAGAAGTGAATCGAATTTTAAAAGGTGTTAAGAGTTTCCAGTACAGTTTGTGACACTGTGCAGAATCAGTAAGTATACATAAAACAAGCAATGTGTGAATTAATTCCAGAACTAGGTAACGACAAGCCCCAAATCAAATTTAATTGAATGGCTTTTGAGCCACAATCACCAGGAGTTCTGCCCCTCCTCTTCTGACCTCCCTGGTTCTCAACGACCCAGGTACGGGAGAGAAGGTTACTTCCCGGCCTATGGAATGATGTTGGTGTTAAACTCCCTGAGATGGAAAATGGAATTCTGTTTTTCATTGTGGTATTAAGCACTTACTCTGTGCCAAGCACTGTACTAAGCCCTGGGAATGAGGCAGTTGGAGTTTTTGCTTTCTGGGTAATCAGGAGCGTCAATACCTACAGTAGCTTAAACAAGGATGTCCAGGGGCTTTGGTGCTTAATTTGGGAAACAGCCCAGTGAGTTCCAAGAAGCAGAGAGATTAAGTAAAGTGCAGGGAGTTCTCCTGTAATGGGGTTATAGTGTTCTCGAGAAACCCTGTGCTACAGGAAAATCGTGCTAAAGCAGCCATTAATTCTGAGCGGCAGATGGTTCGAAGATACCACTCAGTGGATACTTTTGCTTACAAATTCCTATATTATTGTTATTATCCCCTCCTCCAAAATATTTTCCACTCTTACCATGCATTGGTTTATAAATTCTCGGATTTTTATCCCTCATCGCTAGGATGCTTTATACCCGTGCCATGGATTGTTATTTTACTGGATTAAACGGTGTGCAGTTACAAGTATCAGTGAGAAGCAGTGAGTAGTGAGAAGCAGCACAGCCCAGTGGATAGAGCGTGGGCCTGGAAGTCAGAAGGTTATGGGTCCTGCTCCTCATCTTGTCTGCTGTGTGACCTTGGGCAAGTGACTCAACTTCTTGGTGCCTCAGTTCCCTTATCTGTAAAATGGGAATTAAGACCGGGACCCCCATGTGGAACAGAGACTGTGTTATCTCCTATCTACCCCAGTCCTTAGTGCAGTGCTTGGCAAAAGGTAAGCACTTAAATACCACAATTATTATTATTATCATTACAACTACACAAAAAACCAGAGAGAATTACATGGTACAACCCAGTAAGGCTGAAGCAGAGGCCAGGAAGCATGGTAGGAGCATGTCTTGAGTGATTTCACAATCAATCGCATTTTTTCAGTACTTGTTTAGAGCACAATATTCTAAGTGCGTGGAAGACTAGAATTTAATGGAGTCGATAGACAACATTCTCAACGAGCTTACAGTCTAGAGGGAGAAAATACAAAACCATTCATTCCTCTATTGAATCAATTTGGGCCAACTAGTGGAATGGGTTATGCCCAAGGCTGACGTGTTGCGGGAAGAATGTTCCCTATTCTTCCATTCCTTTCTATCTAAATTGTATAAGAAAAACATGTGTTAGAGCAAAAGTGCCCATCAAGCCCCATCTTTGAGTCCATGTCCAAGATGGAACAATAATAATAACGATGGTATTTAAGCACTTACTATGTGCCAAGCACTGTTCTAAGCAATGGGGTAGACACAAGGCAATTAGGTTGTCCCACATGGGACTCAGTCTTAATCCCCATTTTACAGATGAGGTAACAGGCACAGAGTTAAGTGACTTGCCCAGAGTCTCACAGCTGACAAGTGTCGGAGCTGGGATTAGAACCCACGACCTCTGACTCCCAAGCCCGGGCTCTTTCCACTAAGCCACGCTACTTCAAAAGTAAAACTCGAGTTTTTCAATGCACACCTGCCTCAGTTGAAGACGGAGGCAATACTGAATCAGGTAATGTAAAAAAATTAAATATATATGAAGAGATGAAAGAATAAGATAGAGGCAATAATTACAAGATTAAGTGATTGAGTGCTTATCGTTTGCAAATCGCTGGGGTAAGAAATAATTGCATCATCGTGGGCTAGAGGATTGGATTATTGATTGTGAGGTTAATCGAGGTGAGCTGCCAGGAAGAGGTGGACTCTGTGCTGTCATTAAAAGGAAGGAACGTTGAATTGAACAGGAGTAAAGGGGTTAGTCATTCCAGGGATTAGGTCCATCTCGAGCGTAGGTTATGAAAAGGGAAAAGGCTCAGTGTTGAGCGATACAAGAAGATGAACAGAGCTGTTTTAGAATGAGGAGAAGAGTAATAATAGTGGTATTTGTCGAGCACTTACTGAGTCCAAAGCAGCGTACTAAGCACTTGGAAAAGCACAACAGAAGCAAAAGATATGTTCCCTGCACCCGGGGAGCTCACGAGAAATACCAACTCCCCTTTCAACCGATCCGTGACTGCTGGTTTTGCAGAGGACTTGCAGGGGGCCGAGCACTGTACTAAGCGCTGTGAAGAATACAGCAGAGTTGGTAGACAGCATCCCTGCCCATGAGAAGCTTACGGCTTCTCCCGAAAAAAGCTTTGGCTAAAAACTGGCATGAGTTGAAAAATCAATCAATGGAATTTATTGCCAGTCTAGTGAATGTAAAGTGTTCATTCAGTCAATAGTATTTATTGAGCGCTTACTATGTGCAGAGCACTGTACTAAGCGCTTGGAATGGACAAATCGGCAACGGAGACAGTCCCTGCCCATTGACGGGCCAGAGGAACAGCAGCAAGACAGGCTTCCCTTGTCCTCAAGAAGTTTAAAATCCACTGAGCGATCCTTGATGAGAGCAGGTGTGGCAAGATGATCCGTGAGAGACCAGACTCTTTTTGACCCCCTATCTTTTCCATCCGATGTATGCTTCCCATAAAGATTGTCATTTGCTGAGCAAAATGATTTGCCATTCGTAACGCATCTCCTGCTGGGACCGAATCTTCCCCTTGGTCTTCCGATCCACTCCAGGAGATCGATTTGTCTTCTGAGCGCTACCCACGACCTGGTTCAGCTACTGCGACCTCCCTGCAGCTACATGGCCCGGTGACTAGAACAAGAGCCCGGGAGTCAGAGCACGTGGGTCCTAATCCCGGCTCGGCCACCCGCCTGCTCTGCGACCTCAGTCGGATCGCTTAACTTCTCTGAGCCTTGGTTTCCTCATTTGTAAAATGGGGATCCAATTCCGTTTCTCCCTCTCTCTTCGACTGTGGGCCCCGTGAGGGCCAGAGACTTCGTCTGACTTAACTTGTATCTAACCCAGCGCTGACTATAATGCTTAACATAGTAGGTGCCTAAAATGATGACATATAGTACGTAACAAATGCCACTAAAAAAAAAAAAAAAAGGGCCACTTGTGCTGTACATTTTCCCTGTAGCTCCTTGTGGGCAGAGAATGTACCTTGGGAGTGCACTCTCCCAGACGCTTAGAACAGTGCTCCAAACACAGTAAGCACTCAATAAATACCACTGATGGATGGATTACACCGTTGTAGATTCTATCGCTAGACTTTTCAAGCATTTGTCTGGCCTCTCTAGTTGTGTGTACCTCATTGCAATTTACCCGACTGTAGCTGCTTCAATACCCTGCTCTCACCCACTGTTCAAACATCTCACCCAGCTGTGTTGCTGTGATAACTGTCTCAGCGAACTAATGGATTCTACTGCCATTCCCAGCACTTATGTCCGTATGTGTATTTATATTTCTTCCTGACATTCTTGCATTACTGTTGTATCTTAGTCTTCATCCTGACCACATTTTTGGGTGCAGTTTTATATCCTCATTAGATCATAAACCTTTTGAGGGCAATCATCGCTTGATTTGATGATGCTGTCCTCTCCCAGGCGTTTAGTACAGTGTGGTGTATTCAGCAGGCACTCAGTATCAGTGACTGACTGATTGATTGATTATCCTATCTCATCTTATAGTATATTGTATTCTCCCACACACTTATTACAGTGTTCAGCACACAGTAAACGTTCAGTAGATACGGTTGATTGATTGAGTTTTTGAAGTTGCCCTCTGGACAAGTCTCCTCGGTAAAGCCCAGCAGAGAAGTGAGTCAGTTATCTGGGCATTTTAAGGGAAATTCCAGCAATTCGGGCAAAAAGTGGGGTCTTCACCTGAATGAGATAGGGGCTCATCTTGATTTTCTGCTTCTCTCTGGCCACTGAAGCCAACAGGTGGGAAAATCTCCTTGATAAGAGAAAGCAGGTTTGAAAGGTCACTCTGCATCTGTAGGACATTAACATTGACAGTGCCCATGTCCAAGACCAGCTCTAGGAAGGCCTTTATTCTTCTGTAGCTTCGTCCCGTCCTCTCTGCCCATGGAGATGTCGGCCAAGATACTTTAGAAGTCCACTGCAGGATAAAGAACACTCTTGGCCGGGCCCGGCTTCACTAGAATCAAAACAGAATGTAGATACTTGTATGATAATGAACGATGCCTGAAAATGCTGCCTGAAAATTTAGTGGAAGACTGAATTTATGAGGTGATTAAGGGGAGTGAACTGGAGTGAATTATCTAGTTCCAGTGTTGTTTTGATCCAGTACAAATGAGAACCATAATATGCTGATAAACTCTAGGCCTTTCAACACCTACAGAGAAAGTAAGAGGACTTTTCATTTTCCAGTCCTCAGCCACTAAGGAGAAGTTGCATTAGACAGTGGGTTTTAATTAATAACCCAAGAACCTGGATAGTGGCGAAACATACTCCTATTGAAACCAATTTTTCTGAGCAAAATCCTTTAGAGGATTTGGATGTAGTGAGAATGTTATTTCTCACTTGGAAAACTGGTTCACGGGCATAGTGAGAAGCTGTGTAGTCTCGGGGATAGAGCGGGGGCCTAGGTGTCGGGGAGGGCCTGGGTTCTAATTTAGAAGCAGCGTGGGTCAGTGGAAAGAGCACCGGTTTTGGAGTCAGAGGTCAGGGGTCCGAAGCCCGGCTCTGCCACTTGTCAGCTGTGTGACTCTGGGCAAGTCGCTTCACTTCTCTGTGCCTCAGTTACCTCATCTGTAAAATGGGGATGAAGACTGAGAGCCCCACGTGGGACAATCTGATTCCCCTGTGTCTACCCCAGCGCTTAGAACAGTGCTCTGCACATAGTAAGCACTTAACAAATACCAACATTAGCATTATTAATTCTGCTCTGCCATTTGTCGGCTGTGTCACCATGGGCAGTTCACTCCTCTGTGCCTCAGTCACCTCATCTGTAAAGTGGTAATTGAGGCCGAGAGCCCCATGTAGGACATGGACCGCGTCCAACCCGATTAACTTGTATCTGCTCCAGCGCTTAGTAACAATGCCTGGCGCATAGTAAGCACTTAACAAATACCTTAAAAAAGCACATCCAGAGTCTTTGTGGCTTAGTCTGCAAGGGACACGGGTACGTTTAGAAGGATTGTTGTGGTGGAAATCTCTGTCTCTGACTAGAATCTGGTGGGAAAAACAAAGATCTCTGGGAGGAGAATGCGAATCTACTCCCTCCGTCTTCACCTCCAACCCACTTCTCTGCCACTTCTGTCTCTTTTGAGGGATCAGACTTACATTGCAGAGAAAATGGGATCTGGTGGAAAGCACCACAGCTCCTGGAGATGAATTTTTCCCACAGCTCCGCCTCTCACTAAACAATTTTGTCAGGATTAACACTTTCTATAGAGGAGATGTCATGTGTGCCTCTCATTAGCAACCTTGAATATGATTTCTCTCAGGAAATTTTGTCAAAACATTTAACGCAGCATATATGAACAGCACAAAAGGAAAAGGAATGTTAATCAACAAAAGTTTTCATACGATAACTTGGAAGGCATAGCCGCCTTCCATCCGGTTTGAATGGCATGAAAGTTGCATCGGTCTAGAGGAGATGGGGGCTTGCGTAGCGGTGTAGAAACGTTAGTCCAACACCTTAATGAGGATCGCCATCCATTCAAAGGAATCATTCCAAGCATTTAATGTTAAGGACTGGTCCTTTCAACAAAGTCAGTTGGCTAACACTAAAGAGAGTGCGAATTTAGATTCAAGCTGTTAAATAATTGTCATTTCAGCTACGTCTATGTAGGCAAAATGTAGTAGATACTCTGAGAAAACTATCCGGCTAATTGAGAGAGTGAAGCGGGGGGGGGGGGGGGCATCGATATTGAGGGGAAAATCGGGGATTTGACCTGAATTATCCAGTTGATTATCTTTACAGCCTTAATGTAAGTAATTGTAAGTTCCCTTTAGTTCAAATGATATTAGTTAAGAGTTTACTATGTGCCAGACACTGTACTAAAGTTGGATTCAGTCTATGTCCCACATGGGGCTCAAAGTTTTAATCCCCATTTTACAGATGAGGTAACTGAGGCATAGAGAAGTTAAGTGACTTACCCAAGGTGATACCACAGAGAAGAGGAAGGGTCAGGATTAGAACTCAGGTCCTGTGACTCCCGGGTCCGTTCTCTTTCCTCTAGGTCACTGTGCTCCTCTTGAGGGCAGGGATAATGTTTACCGACTCTATCATACTCTACTCTCCTAAGTCAGTCCTTCAGTCATTCAATAGTATTTATTGAGTGCTTACTGTCTGCAGTGCACTGTACTAAATGCTTAGTACCAAGTGAAGTAAATTACTCAATGTCCAACACCTTTTTGCTTACGTAGGCACAGGCATCGGCTCAAAGGCCCGGGGTCCATCAGGCAATCAGTGGTATTTACTGAGCACTTTGTGTGTGCAGAGTTCTATACTATCCACTTGGGAGAATACAACAATCCAACAGTGTCCGGGAGAGATCAGCCAGCTACCGGAGGGGCTCCCTCTCATAAGAACTACCATTTTGAAGAAGAACAGTGCCACCCTGGCTAGCCTCATGCGTCTGCCAAAAAAGCAAAGGAAGGAGAAATGTATGTTATCACAGTGCAGTAATAATAATTGAGACGCCTCTTAGGTGCTATGTTCCACGCGATGTGCTAAACTCTGGGGGAGAAAGACTGTAAGCCGGTCAGTGGGCAGGGATCGTCTCTATCTGTTGCCGAATTGTCCATTCCAAGCGCTTAGTACAGTGCTCGGCACATAGTAACCGCTCAATAAGTACTATTGAATGAACGGACAACAATCAGATCGGACAAGGACCCTGTCTCACAGGGGGTTCACATCGATAAGTAGGAGGGAAAACAGATATTGAATCTCAATATAACGGGCGAGGAATCTGAGGCACAGAGAAGTTGACGGGTTTGCCCAAACAAAGTCTCTCAGTGGTCAAGTGGTGGAGTCATGATTAGAATCCAGGTCTCCTGCCTCCTGGGCTCTTCCTACTAGGCCACACTGCTTCCATCACTTTGATTCATCAATGGTATTTAAATCACCCCATTATCGAATTGAGAAGCAGCAAGGCTCAGTGGAAAGAGCCCGGGCTCGGGAGTCAGAGGTCATGGGTTCGAGTCCCAGATCTGCCACTTGTCAGCTGTGTGACTGTGGGCAGGTCACTTAACTTCTCTGGGCCTCAGTTCCCTCATCTGTAAAATGGGGATCAAGACTGTGAGCTCCACATGGGACAACCTGATGACCCCAGCGCTTAGAACAGCGCTCTGCACATAGTAAGCACTTAAATCCCAACAGATGCCAACATTATTATTATTCTATTATACTAAGCACTCAATTAGTTTGTCCATCCTACCTCAGCCCACCAATCTCCTACTACAGCCCAGGCTCACACACTTCTCTCCTCCAACGCCAGCTTACTCGCTATTCCCCCAATCTCATCTGTTTTGCCACCAAACCCTTTCCCGCATCTCTGTCCCAGCCTGAAACTCCCTCCCCCTCTCTATACGGCAGATTATCGCACTCTCCACCTTCAGACCACAATTAAGGGTCACATCTCCTCCAAGAAGCCGTCCTCCATGAAGCCCTCTTTTCCCCGACTCCCTCTCCCTCCTGGGTCATCTATGAACTTGGATCCGTGACCTTTGGGCATTTAATATTTGCCCCATCCTCAGTGCCACAGAACTTATGTATATATCTTGAAATTACATACTATAAATTATTCATATTAATGTCTTTCTCCCCCTCTAGATTGTAAACTCATTGTGGGTAGGGAACCTGACTAACTCTGTTGTACTGTCCCAAGAGCTTAGTACCGTGCTCTGAACAGAGTAAGCGCTCAGTAAATAATTCATCGATTTTTTTCACTGAGTGTGGAGCCCCGAACTACATTCTTGGGAGAATATACCATAGATCCTTTTTTTTCCCTAAATTTTGGGCTCATTCAGGCCAAGGGACCCAGAGAAGCAGCGTGGCTCAGTGGAAAGAGCATGGGCTTTGGAGTCAGAGGTCATAGGTTCGAATCCAGGCTCAGCCACTTGTCAGCTGTGTGACTTTGGGCAAGTCACTTCACTTCTCGGTGCCTCAGTTACCTCATCTGTAAAATGGGGGTTAAGACCGTGAGCCCCACGTGGGACAACCACCTGATTCCCCTGTGTCTACCCCAGCGCTTAGAACAGTGCTCGGCACATAGTAAGCGCTTAACAAATACCAACATTTATTTTCCCCAAGAGGTTGGCAGCTGGGTAGACACTTACAGAAACAGGGCCTCCCCAAGGTGCCGCGCCCTTAGCTGAAGTACGACTGCTGCCCTCCTTCCCAGAAATCAGTCTTCCAAATAGCGTCCTTGTTCTGGGAGGGGGGAGAATTCCGAGCTCATTATTTTTCATTACACCACTGCTTTTTTTAACCATTCTCCTCCATTTGCTTCACTGTAATTTCTCTGACCCACATACCTGACTCCAAAAGTCACGAAACCAGAGTTAGCAGCAGAGACGGGGGTGGGCGGAAGTGTTTTTTTTTTAAAAAAGTCACCACACACCAAAATACCCAAACAACACCGCCGAGGGTCGGCGATTTGGATCTCCTATAACTCTCTCCCAACACACCGATTCCCTCCCTTCGTGAGTGTTCACGTCGTAAAACTTCAGTGAATGAGCCCCGTTAAAAGCAAAGCTGACGTTAAACGTGAGCAATGAATAAAATGTATAATTTTGCCATCATAAAAACCCAAGATTTCATTAGCGTGGGTGTTCGGGAGTTCTCCGCCAGGTCTCGGGAGACCGGGTATCGATCCGTCGACGTAGCTGGAACAATAAAACAGGCCTCTATTGACTCCAGTTGCAAGGTCTCCTAATATTATTTACTGAAGCGAGTTGAACCACAAAGCCCGAGTGCAGCCCGAGGGATCAGTGGTGATCGGTGGGAAGTGAGGCATTCCCTGCCTCATTGACCTTTCCCCCCTGAAATTTTGATAGATTACGTTTAACTCGACGAGGATCGGCTCGTAGGAATATGACATAAACCAGGCCGGAGGATGACTGGCCCCCATTGGGATCATTGATTTTTTTGCTCATGTGCGCCTTCCGCCCACGTCACAAGGCGTCGGGGCCTTTGGGGAGACGGGATTTACCCATGTCGTGCTCAGAGGGACTTGCCTGTTGGGGGAATCCCTGAGCTTGGGCTGTTGCCATGGAAAATGACCGTGGCAGCAGGGGCTTATTCAGTACTTGGCATTTAGTGAGCGTTTAACAAATTGCTTGCTGTGTGACCTTGGGCAAATCACTTAACTTCTCTGCGCCACAGTTCCCTCAGCTGTAAAATGGGGATTAAATACCTGTTTTTTCCTCCTACTTAGACTGTGAGCCCCGTGCGGGTCCTGGACTTTGACCTAATTAACTTCTTCCTCCCCCGCTGCTTTAGAACAGTGTTTGACACATAGTAAGTGCTTGACAAGTAGCATAAAACAAACAAAAAGGGGCACATCAGTCAATAGTCATCTTCATCATCGTTGTGGTTTTTATTAAGCTCTTATCACAGGCTGAATACTGTGCTAAACCCTGGAGGGGGAGAACGCAATCAGTCCAGAAACAGTCCCTGTGCTCCATGAGGGTCACTTCTGAGGGGGAGGAAGAGCAGGTGTTGAATTTCCGTTTTACAAATAAAGAAACTGTGGCACAGAGAAGTTAAATATCTTGCCCAAGGTAGCCCAGCAGGCAAATGGCAGAGCGAGGATTAGAACCCAGGTCCACTGACTCAGACTCCGCTGTGTTTATTGAGCACACCCTGTGTGCCAAGCACTCTAAGTACTTTGAAATGGCAGATATGGGCCCTGTCCTCAAGGACCCTACAGTTTTATGAGGAGTTTACCTAGTTCACTGGTCCTGAGATTTCCTGAGTTACTTAAGTTGTTAGGTGCATGTGGGACAGGGACTGTGTCCAATATGATTATCGTGTATTTACCCGGTGCTTAGTAGAGATTTTGCTAACAAGTGCTGCACAAGTACTGTAATAATAATTACAATAATAATAATTTCAAGTTCCAGATGTACTGGGGGTAAAGGTAGTCCTCTTTCTCCTTTTGGCTCAGAGTTAGCTGGTGGAAAACATGAATGAGCCCCCGATCAATGACTCCCAAGTATTGTGCTTTCCACTGGCGTCTTTCTGCTTGTCCTTAACCAAATCAACACTGTGGGAAACAGAAAAGAATGATAATGTTGATATTTGTTAAGCGCTTACTGTGTGCAGAGCACTGTTCTAAGCGCTGGGGTATTCATTCAATAGTATTTATTGAGCGCTTACTATGTGCAGAGCACTGTACTAAGCGCTTGGGATGAACAAGTCGGCAACAGATAGAGACAGTCCCTGCCGTTTGACGGGCTTACTGTCTAATCGGGGGAGACGGACAAGACACAAGGGAATCAGGTTGTCCCACGTGGGGCTCACAGTCTTCATCCCCATTTAACAGATGAGGGAACTGAGGCACCGAGAAGTGAAGTGACTTGCCCACAGTCACACAGCTGACAAGTGGCCGAGCCGGGATTCGAACCCATGACCTCTGACTCCAAAGCCCGGGCTCTTTCCACTGAGCCACGCTGCTTCTCTATCCAACCCCCAAGCCCCCAGGGATCATTCTCAGTATTTCAGAGCTGACTCTGAGGCCCAAAATAACATCAGTCTGTCAATCAATCTATCCCTCACTTGTATTTATTCACCACCTATTGTATGCAGAGCACAGGACTAAACTCTTGGAAAAGTTCACTAAAAGTCAAAGACCCATCCCTGACCAGAAGGAGCTTGCAATCTTCTTACTAATGAACATCACAAAATATGCTGCTTTTTGAAACAGGCCAGGTGGTGTCCAGGAGCATTGAGAAACATATTGGACCTTCCCATTATCCGATCCGTATCCCATATATTGGGTCGGATATCCGGGCAGAAGGCAACGGCAGGGTTTCGTTGCCTCGAATCCCTGCCTTCCAAGGGTGCTCGTTCCAGTTATGGGGGAAGAATCAATGCTTTCCCTCTGACATTGTGTCTGTGGTTCTTCAAAGTCTTGTTCAGAGCTAAAGAGCTACTGCACCCCATTTATCTCTACATCAGGGGTGCAATTGATTTTACTCCTGTTGAACCCCACACTAAGTTGAAATCGCACTAGAGTGTTCCTAAAACTTGCACTAGAGCGATCACTCTTTCTTCCAACCAGGAAACCAGCCACTTTCCAAAGAGGCCCATGTTGTTGGATTCTCTTACAACATCTTTACTGAAAAGGGTGGCAAAACATGTTTTGCAAAACTGAAGGTAATGACTGAACAGCTTTTAAAGGCCTCACATTGGGCTTTTCACATTCACTTACGTCACCTGTAAAATGGGGATTGAGACCGTGAGCCCCGAGTGGAACGATCTGATTATCTTGCATTTACCCCAGCACTTAGAACATCGGCAGGGACTGTCTCTATCTGTTGCCGACTTGTTCATCCCAAGCGCTTAGTACAGTGCTCTGCACATAGTAAGCGCTCAATAAATACTATTGAATGAATGAATGAATAGAACATAGTAAGCCCTTAACAAATACCATAATTATTATTATCACTGTTAAAGGCTGCCCGTTCCTCACAAGTTCCGTCCCGCTTGTCCCTATCAATGGATCAATGGTATTCACTGGGTGTTTACTCTGTGCACAACACCGTACTAAGCACTTGGAAGAATACAGTTGAGTTAATAGAAATGATCCCTTCCCTCAAAGAGTGGGCAATCTGGTGCAGAGGCAGGTGCTAAAATCAATTACAGGTAAGAGGAAGCAATCAAGTTTTAGGATAAGCACAGAAATGCTGTGGAGAGGAGGGAATGGGGTGAGTACCTAAGTGGTTTTAGTCAATCAGTCAAAAGTATTTATTGAGCACTTACCGTGAGTCGAGAACTGCACTAATATCGGTCCCTTCCCGCTAGTTACCCTGAGCGATTTGGCATTTTCTAAAAAGTGTCCAACTTTATGATGAATTTTGGAACGAGGCTTAGCGATCGCGGTTTCAAAAACGCCACACGTAAGTCTGAGTTAAAGGTCAGCAGAGCCACGATGTGGAGCTCTTCTGTTTGATGATAAATGCCTCTTGCTCTGTAGCACATGTAAAGAGCTGACTGTTTAATGCTATAGTTAAAAAATAGAGTCTAAACAGTCAGCCTAATGACTGCAGAATTATAATAGGCCACGCTCCTAGAGGTAGCCGGTAATTACCTTTTAATATCATACTGAAGCATGTCAGACTCCAGCCCCTTGACTTTGTTTAGTTCCTGGCTGGCATTTCGAAACTGTGACGTGCTAAATAAGGTTTTTAATTGGGGATTTTAGAGAAAAACTTTAGGAGCGAATATGTGGATAGGTAAATTATAACCAAAGAGACATTTCAGGCGGAATTTGTCTCTTCGAACCTTGAACTTCTGTTAATTACTATTGCCGTATCAGTCAAAATTTGGAATGCGTTACTAGCTGATCCTTACGAAATGGAGTTAAAGCAAGGCCTTATAGGAGGGAGTGGTTTATTCTGTCGCAAAGGAGCAAGAACAGGGATGAAACAGTGAAGGAGTTAACACCAAATGCTACAACCTGAATCTGAACCCTGTCAAACCTGCCCACCAAACCCTGTCAGACCTGATGGTTCACCGGTCTGTCAGACACGCAGTTCGTTGGTCAGTAACTCGGTCAGTCTGTCTGCCGGTTTAACTGGACAGTCCACCTAATTATCTGCCAGTCAATCAACAGATGTTTATCGAGTATCCGTGAAGAGCATAACATTGTACTAAGCCCAGAATTGAGAGCCTCTAATTACTCCACCCAATTTTCCCCTTCCTAACCTCCTGGAAAGTAACCAACTAATTCCACTTTGAAAATAGGAGCAGCCTACATCAATGATGGGGTCAGAGGGACACTGATGAGGGTGGGAGGTAACGGAGGAAGCAGAGAGCACAACCGAGGGTCAAGGAAGAAGAGCCTCTAGAAAAACTCTGAGCAGAAAGGAAATGATAGGAGACAGAAAAGGGAGGCTGGAATAAATGATATTATTTACCTATAAGAAAGGAAGTCTAGGAAAATCTAATCAGTAGCACTAAAGCCTCTGGTTGACCGGCAAGCTCCCTGTGGTGGACGGAAGCTGGGGTGGAGAATTATTCCAAATCCCTTCCTCGACGCAAAGCCCCGAATAAAACAAGGAGAGGCAACACATATAGTTTTAAAAAAAAAATGTTTTCCATTTTCCCACAGTGCTCTTCCTTGCAGTTTCCTGATTCAGGAGTTCTAGTACAGACACTGATATAAATCCTGAAAAATCCTGCTGTTAAACAGAGGACTAATATCCTGTTTGAAAAAGGTAAATCGCTTTCATCTGTCCATCAGCAAGCAAAATTCCCATGTCTCTCGACTCCTCTGAATAACAAGGATCCCAATGAAAGTGTTTTATGCAAAGTATGAGTCTTGTCTCTTCCAATTGCAAAACGTCAGCTCTTTCGACAATCTAAAATGGCACGCTTTCAAGTGACATGTCAGCAGTTGGGGAAGTTTCAGAATGGCATCCGACAAGTTTTACGACGACATCGTTCTTTCGGGATCTGTTTAGAGACGGGAATTTGAGGGGGTTTTTTTTTTTCAGACCCTAATAAAATCACTCAAGCAGTATGCTGCTGGTCTGCCCCACCAGATAGGGAATTCTCCTACCCCACGTTTGGACCGCTGTTATTACGTGACTTGGCTAGGGAGCGTGGGTGGAGAAATTTGTCTGCCAAGTTTCGAACCTAATCTAACTTCATGGTTTCTGAGCGCTGAACAGGACTCAAGCCCATTGGAGTTTGCCTGTTTACTCTTGGCAAAATGTGGCTTCCTACTTCTGATGAAGGAAAAGAAAGCTGTAAGGGCTTATGAAAAAAGGACGGAAAAGCACCGTGGATATTATGCAGGTCTCCCAGACCTGAGGGAACAGCACTTCCATGGGTCAAACCGAAATGAGTCTGGGAGGAGACATGGGACTAGCTATCCAAGGAAGTGCCTTGGAGTAAATGGAGCCCAGATGTTTGTGAATTCCTGTCAGGTCACTGGGTAGAACTGGATTATATGGCAGAGAACAGGGCTAAGGAGGAACAAAAAGGAACCTGCTACTTAGATTGTATACCCCGTATGGGATAGGAACCGAACCCTAGCCGATTAAATTGTACTTACCCCAGCAATCAGAACAGAGTGTGACACATAGTAAGCACTTAGCAAAGTACCACACACACAGGCACACAAAATGACGTTACGATTTCTGACAAAATAACAATGTACCTTTTGGAGTTCTCATTGTAGATGGCAAGGGACCTGAGGAGTCCTGAAGGAAAACTCAGTTCATCAGTTGCCTTTCTCCAAGTCTTCCTTCTCCTTCTCCTTTTATAACTTCTCCCTATCCTCCTCTTCATCCTCTTTCTCTTCAGCTTCTTTCTCTTCATCTTCATCCTCTTTTCTTCTTCTTCCTTCCCCTTCCTCCTCCTAATCCTCTTGTAACACAGTGGTGTATTTGGTTCTGAGAGGAATTACAAAAGTCAGATTTCAACTTGGTCCTTGCCCTCATGGAACTTATACCGCAATGCCGGTTAGAATCCAGCGGCAGTTTCAGAGAGAGAGAAACTGGATCCGTCTATTTTCAGGGCCCAGGTGAGGTTCTCACAAACTTCATAAAGTCTAGTGTCAAGAGAAGAAACTTCAAACCTCAGATGGAGATAAGCTATCCCACTTGTAGCGGGAAAACTGTGGAAAAAGATGAGGCCGAGCCATTTTCTTATAAAAGCAAGGAGGTCTATGGCACTCGTGCCAGTCTCTCGAGGACGGGGAGCCATACGCCCTAGTGTAAGGGGTAAGGGATTCTGGGTCAGGAGATTCAGGTTCTATAGTCCCACCTCTGCCACTGGCTTACTGGGTGACTTTGGGCAAGTCATTTCACCGCTCAGTGCCTCAGATTCCTCATCATCAACGGTATTTAGCAGCACCAATGACATTTACTGAACGCTTGCTCTGTCCAAAGCATCATACTAAGCAGAGTACTAAAACAATAATAATAATAATAATAATAATGTTGGTATTTAAGCGCTTACTAGGTGCCGAGCACCGTTCTAAGTGCTGGGGGAGATACAGGGTCATCAGGTTGTCCCACGTGGGGCTCACACACTTTTAATCCCTATTTTACAGATGAGGAAACTGAGGCACAGAGAAGTGAAGTGACTTGCCCACAGTCACACAGCTGACAAGCGGCAGAGCCGGGAGTCGAACTCATGACCTCTGACTCCGAGAGAGAGTCAGTAGACATGTTCCCCCAAACAGCTTATCTGTAAAATGGGGCTAAGATACCTGTTCTCTCTCTTACCTTGTGAGCCTTATGTGGGACGGTCCACAACAATCCTTGAAAAGAACTTTAAAAATAACATAATAATGTTGGTATTTGTTAAGCGCTTACCATTTGCAGAGCACTGTTCTAAGCGCTGGGGTAGATATAGGGTAATCAGGTTGAGGTTCACAGTTAATCCCCATTTTACAGATGAGGTAACAGGCACAGAGAAGTGAAGTGACTTGCCCACAGTCACACAGCTGACAGTGGCAGAGCCGGGAGTCGAATCCATGACCTCTGACTCCGAAGCCCCGGCTCTTTCCACTGAGCCAAGCTGCTTCCCTTAATAACATGACATAATTATTATATTATGTTGTTATAATAGCATAATAACATAATTATTACTACTATTGTGAGTGAGCTTTAATTTCCAGGTCTGTGCCCCAACTTCTGCGAGCAAGTCACTTGAGTTAGTTCTTTAATACTGTGGGAATTCATTCCATGATTTGGACAGAATGGTCTCGAGAAATTAGGGAAAGTTCTTCCCCAGGCGTGTGCCTGTCTTAGTACAGGGTGATATGGTGTTAGAAGAAACCGTTTTGCATGTGCTTAAGACTTTGGTCAAGCAGAAACAGCGTAGCCCAGGAGAAAGTTCACAGGCCTTGGAGTTAGAGGATCTGTTTTGTATTTGTTGTTGTTTTTAAATAAAAGGTATTTAAGCGCTTACTATGTGCCAAGCACTTTATTAAGTACTGGGGTAGAAACAAGTTAATCAGGCCGGACACAGTCCTTGTCCCACGGTCTGAATCCTTATTTCACAGTTGAGGGACCTCAGGTACAGAGAAGCGAAGTGACTTTTCCAAGGTCATACAAAAGACCAGTGGTAGAGTTGGGATTAGAACCCAGGACCTCATGACTCCCAGGCCCATGCTCTGTCCACTAGGCCAGCTGCTTCTCATCCTGGCTCAGCCTCTTGTCCGCTGCGTGACCTTGGACAAGTCACTTAACCTTTCCACGTCAATCTAAGCTTCTGTTTAGAAGCTTAAAAGCTAATCAGGCCAATTTATTAATAATACTTATCTAGAAGCAGCATGGCCTAGTGGATAGAACATGGGCCTGGGAGTCAGAAGGATATGGGTTGTAATCTCAGCTCTGCCACGTACCTCTTGTGTGTGACCCCGGGTGAGTCACCTAACTTTTAGTTTAGACCGATTAGACCGTGCGCCCGTCAAAGGGCAGGGACCGTCTCTATCTGTTGCCGATTTGTCCATTCCAAGCGCTGAGTACAGTGCTCTGCACATAGTAAGCGCTCAAGAGATACTATTGAATGAATGAACTTTTCTGTGTTTCAGTTTACCTCCTCTGATAAATGGGAATTAAGACTGGGAGCCCCATGTGGGGTGTGGACTGTATCCAGCTTGATTTTCTTGGATCTACCCCAGCACTTAGTAGAGTGTCTGGCACATATTAAGCACTTAACAGATACATTTTCAAAAAATAAACGCATGCCGATTGTACGGCGAATTTTTGCTCACCTGAGGTTCTTTAGGAACACAACTCCCATGCTAAAGGAGAATCGACTGTACTTCAAAACATTATAGACTTGTATCAATTGCATGATCATAAATGTCTGGAAACACCACTTCTGATTCACTCATAGCATGCGTAGCACACCTCCAGTGTTGGAAGGCTTGAAGAGTGCAGTAATCACCCAGAAGAGCACTGCAAGGAGTGTTTTATTACCGTTCCAAAATGAAATGTATACATAAAAATTAGGAGAACAGTTAGATGCATACACCAACTGGGTATTAGGGGCTTGCCAACTGGAGGCATGACATCATCAAAAGCCAATCAGAATACCCTCGCTGTAAATAGCTTCAGAAGTAAATTCATAATTAGGTTGCATTTCAGGCCCTGCTTATTTTCACGGAACGTACTCGTAAAATTAAATAAAGAACCGTAGTTTTCATTTGCTTTCAGAAATATCATCAGACTGAATGCTTTTTGTCCTCCTGGTGTAAGTTAGACATTAGGACTGAGACGGCTTTTGAAGTAGCGAGATTCAGTTTGAAGATTAGGGGATGGAAGTTTTTGGGAAAGACAGTGGAAATGAACATGTCTATGTGAACTGTGAGTTGGTGAGTTGGTGTCCGTCCTCTCCAGAAGGGGCTGCACTATGGGAAAGGTGACCCCATGCGTCAAGTACGACAGATAATAATAATCGATCATAATGACTGGAGTATTTGTTTAGGCACTTCCCATGTGCCGAGCCCTGAAGAAGATACAGAATAGGTTGAACACAGAACCTGTCCTTCATGAGGCTCGCAGTCTTAGTATTCATTCAATAGTATTTATTGAGCGTTTACTATGTGCAGAGCACAGTACTAAGCGTTTGGAATGTACAATTCGGCAACAGATAGAGACGGTCCCTGCCCTTTGACGGGCTTGCAGTCTAATCTTAGTAGAAGGGAAAACATACAATGAATCCCCATTGCATAGATGAGGAAAATGAGGCACAGAGACTTCAATAGACTTGCCCAAGACCATGGGCAGA
This sequence comes from Ornithorhynchus anatinus, assembly GCF_004115215.2. Taxonomy (NCBI): domain Eukaryota; kingdom Metazoa; phylum Chordata; class Mammalia; order Monotremata; family Ornithorhynchidae; genus Ornithorhynchus; species Ornithorhynchus anatinus. Next base: position 6,952,426 of record NC_041738.1, on the reverse strand, counting down.
GTCGGGATTAGAACCCGGGTCCTCTGACCCCCCCCAAGCCTGTGCTCTTTCCATTAGGTCATGCTGCTTTTCTAAGTTTTTTGGGGGGAGGGGGCGGTTGCCGAAGGACTACTTTCTGCAGAGTCGATTAAGACTTGGCATTTAGTATCTAACGGCAAGAAGGAATGTGAATTTTACTAGCATGATCCCAATTTTCAAATGCACCCAAAGTTATAGCAAAATAAAGAAAGTCCGACGGAGGGAAAACAGAGAAAAGAAGGAATGATTTGCCAAATCAATTTTAGCCGCACAATATTTACACTGTTCCTTTATGCTAAGTAATACGCTCTAGAGCAGTTTAAAAGGTTTCTTGAAGAAGGTTCTATTTTTAGATTTGAGCATTTCACAGACACAGTCAAGGACTGGAAGTATTTTCATTTTGTTTCCATTTAAATGGGAAAATTAGGCATAAGATAAGCTATTTCTCAAGAGTCAGCCCGATGCTCAAACTCCAACCGGAACCAATTTCACGTTTCACAAATGTGGCTCACTTCAGTCATTCGATGAATCGAACAATGGTATTTATTTAGTGCTTGCTTGGTGCGGAGCACAGGGCTAAACAGCCATGAGAGTACAATAATCCAATAACTCTGTGGGCCCTGCTCTCATCCGTTAGGCAAACGTATTTATTGAGTCCTTACTGTGTGCAGAGCACTGTACTAAACGCTTGGAAGAGTACAGTGTAACAGTAAATAATGTTGGTTATTTGTTAAGCGCTTACTCTGTGCAGAGCACTGTTCTAAGCGGTGGGGTAGATACAGGGTCATCAGGTTGTTCCCGCGTGAGGCTCACCGTTAATCCCCATTTTCCAGATGAGGTAACTGAGGCCCAGAGAAGCGAAGTGACTCGCCCACAGTCACCCAGCTGACAAGTGGCAGAGCCGGGAGTCGAACCCATGACCTCTGACTCCGAAGCCCAGGCTCTTTCCACCGAGCCACACGCTCCCTGCCATCAGTGAGTTTACGGGCTAGAGGAGGGTCATGAGCCTGGGCGTCAGAAGGTCCTGGGTTCTAATCCCAGCTCTCCCGCCTGTCTGCTCTGTGACCTTCAGCAGATCACTTCTCAGTGCCTCGGTTATCTCACCTGGAAAATGTGGATTAAGACTGTGAGCCCTGTGTGAGACAGGAACCATGTCCAACCTGATTAGCTTGTATCTACTCCAGTGCTTAGTACAGTGCCTGGCACATAGTAAGTGCTTAACAAACACACACACAAACCCAACGAACCGATAGTACCAATCCGTTGAAGGAATCTGTTGGGGAATTCTCAGCCCATTCAACTCACGTGGAACCTGCAGTTGCAACCGCCTAGTTGATGTCTTTGCAACCTGAACTAAATGGGAAGCATTGTGGCCTGGTGGAAAGAGCCTGGGAGTCAAAGGACCTGGATTCTGATCTCAGCGCTACCGCTTTCCTGCTGTGTCACCTAGGACAAATCCATTAACCTCTCTGTGCCTCCATTTCCCCAAGTATAAAATGGGGCTTCAATACCTGTTCTCCCTCCCACTCAGACTGTGAGCCCCGTGTGGGATAGGGGCTTTGTCCAACCTAATTAATTTATATTTGCCCCTCTGCTTAGTAAAGTGCTTTACTAAGTGCTTACCAAATATAAAATAGTAATCCTACTACTAATAATAATGATAAAATGCAGTGTCAGGTCATGATTTAAAGTTCTTATATGAGATCAGTGTTCCTTCCACCCTATAATCTGTTTCTCCCATCCCGTAAAACGAATGAGGCCTTGTGGATTTTAATATTCTCTGGATCATCTTCGCCATCGTCTATGGATATTCATTGAGCATGCCGTAGAATGCGTGAGTCTTCTAGAGTGCGGAGAAGAAACATCCCCTGAATTTAAAGAACTTGGAGAGGAGGGCAGAGGAAATGTATAACATTCTAAACCAAGCTCCAGTTGCATACACATGCTCATAGACCCCAAGACAGTAAGTGGATAAGCGCTGCTATTAATTCATTCAATCGGATTCATTGAGCGCTTACTGTGTGCAGAGCACTGTACTAAGCACTCGGAAAGTACAGTTCAGCAATAAAGAGAGACAATCCCTGCCCACGCCGGGCTCTGATTCAGACCGAACAATCCATCCCAGTGGCTACTGTGGGAAGAGAAAACTGGGAGGGAGGAACAGTTTAATGTCCATCCTGACTGTCCTAACTTCCCCCCCTCCATCTCTAACTTTCCCTCTAATAACCCATCACAGACCGCACCGTGAATGTATCCAAACCCTTCCTGAACCTACTGACATATCTCCCTGCGCAACTTCCTGCAGTAACGGATTCCATATGTTTACCACCCATGTTTAAAATAACTGGAACAAATACATATAAACACTTAACTCCTAGGACACATAAAGTAAAATCATGCAGCCATGAAGGAGAGAAGTGTATAAAATCCCAGAACTTAGTCTGGCAAGCGTAACGCTTTGACGATAGGTAGAATCTTTTCCCTCAACCTCTCTGCCTCTGTACTGAATTGGACTCTTTGCTCCGCAGGTGGGAGTTGGAGAGAACAGTTGGGAAGGAAGGGAAGAAAAAAAGGCAGTGAGGAAAGGTGAGGTTTATAAGGTGAAGCAAAATAACCACCTACTCTGTCCTGGGACCTCTGGAAAGTGTCTGTGAGTTGAAGTCTAGTCAACCTGAACGTACAGATGCGGTGGGAGGTGAGCTCAGGTGGGACATCCCCAGGGGGATTTCTGTCACGACAAATCCGATTCTCCGGTCGGAAATCCCAGTGAAGCTTGAAGCGTGTACCGAGTGCACCGAGCCGCCGTAAAGATCTCTTAATTTAAACTTATTTGCCCTATTCAAGTGATTCGGCATGTAATTAAAGTCTCCAGGAAAATAAAAATTAGCTCCTGATCACCATTTGCCAGAGCAGTGACTCATCTGCGGTTTAACCTGCTTGATATTCTGAATGGCTAGGAGAGTTCGAGGGCAAAATCCAGATCAATAGGAGCACAGATTTTCAGTTTCCCTGTGGAAGATTTCTTTCTCTGTCACACTTTTTCTTTTTCTCTCTCTCCTTCTCTGTCTCTCTCCTTTCTCTGCCCTCTCTAGTGTGGCCTAGCGCAAAGAGCACAGGCCTGTGAGCAGAGGTTGTGGGTTCTAATCCCATCCTGCCGCTTACTGCTGAGCGATCTAGAGGACGAGTCACTTCACTTCGCTGGGCTTCAGGTCCCCCCATCTGCAAAATACCGATTCAATACCTTTTCTCCCTCCTACTTAGATTGTGAGCCCCGTATGGGATCTGATCATCTCGTATCTACCCCGGTACTTAGGACAGTGCTCGGCATAAAATAAGCCCTCAACAGATAGTACGGTTTTCATTATTAAACGAGAATGAAAGGAAGGGCTACTGGAAACATCAGCACTCGAAACCGCCGGTTTCTAGCATGAGTTCATCTCTGTCTCCTCTCAAACTTCTGAATCTTCTTTGCTTATTTTGGTCCACCACGTCCACAGACCACCAGGACATGATTGGCCATTAATATGTCATTTCCCTTTCCTGTTATCACAATATAAAGGACCTTAGCTCTGACCTCTCTATCAAAACATCCTTTGTTTAGAATGAAAGCTATTCACTGCTCGGCTCTTATCTACAGGGGCTTAGCCAGAGGATCAAATCCAAAGAGCGGCATTCGTTTACTTTGTATTAAATGAGTTCAGTTAAGAAGTTTCAATTTTGGCAGAAAGGTGCATTAATCACAAGGAAAAGAACAAATCTCACTTTTCACAGCTTCTGGTTTGCTTTCAATAGAGTCGCACAGTACGGCTTTTGTTCCTTGGAAGTAGCAATGTATTTAAATACAGTAAATATAACAAAATTACCTTCTTAAAATTACACTGGAGTTCCTATAGTACAGGATGTCCATAATGACCTCAGTGTTGCATGACTAACTTTACTGCTTCAAAAAGGGTCTAAATTAGTTTGGACAGATGGGTTTTATCCAGAGGAAATCAATGCGTTTTTGTGAGTCTGACTTAATTTTTATGCAGCCAGCACTTTGAGATGAAATTAAAATATGTATGAAAAACATATTAAAGTTTCCCTTGGGTTTATAGTTGTTTGTACATTTACAAGGTGTTAAAGAGATGATTTAAAAACTAACTATATAAGGGATCAATGCAAGCGGACTATGATTTATGGTCTTTCGTGATATTTTTGACACTTCTGGCCTAATGTCTTATATGTGTCGAACCACTAATTATCTTTTAATTCATAAGGGTTTGGTGGTATTTTATAAGTGCAATATAATATATAGGGCTGTATCCCGTGAAAAGCCTTGGAAAAGAACATGCTTTACAAGTTTAGCTGAGCAGGTAAGGGCGCAGGCGGAGTCGGGTGGAACCTGATTTAAAGAGGCCTTCCCCGCTTCACCATTAGCCTGCTCCGGTGCCTGCCTACCAGGGGCCTGGGCTACATATGGGGTTAATTCAGAACTCTTTGAGACCAAGGTGGGGAAGGTGAAACAGGAAGTTAAAGCCCGGGGCCTTTGCTCAATCCTTCTTGCGCTCCAATTTTCTGTCAAGGCAGACATCTTCCCCCCCGCCCCGCCCCCCCCCCCCCCAGTGGACCCTTGGTGCCCATTTGGCTGTGATGAATTGGCACGTGGAGAGGCAGGGATTCCAGGAGGAACAGATGAAGCCCGGCACTGGAGAGGCAGAACCCCGGAGGCTTTTAGGTCAACTCCCTCCGGCCTCGTGACTTGCTCCCAACACGATCGGAATGCCGCTTTAATGATTCCCTGGCTCTTTCGGCCCAGTCTGCTGGCAAAGTCTCAGACCCTGCCTTGCCTGCCAGATACTCATACATATACATACCTTACTTCCAGTCCGTACTTTACTTCGCTGCCCGGATCATTTTTCTACAGAAAGGTTAAGGACTTGGCACGCCGCTCCTCAAAAGACTCCAGTGGTTGCCCATCCACCTCCGTATCAAACAGACCTCCTCACCATTGGCTTTAAAGCTCTCCGTCACCTCGTCCCCTCCTTCCTCACCTCGCTCCTCTCCTTCTACACCCCAGCCCGCACACTCTGCGCGTTTAGTACTCACCTTCTCACGGTGCCTCCGTCTCGCTAGCCTACATCCTGCCTCTGGCCTGGAATGCCCTCCCTCCTCAAATCCTCAAACTCTCTCCTCTTTCAAAGCCGTCTCCTTGACGGCCCGTCTCCTCCGAGAGGCCTTCCCAGACTAAGCCCCAATTTTCCTCATCTCCCGCTCCCTTCTGGCTCACCGGCCTTGCTCCCTTTGCTCTTCCCCCCTCCTGGCCCACAGCACTAACTTAATTAAGACACTTACTTTACCCCAGCACTTAGAACAGTGCCTGGCACCTAGGAAATGCTTAACAAATACCATAAACAAACAATATTATTCATCTGTAGTGATGTCTGATTCTCCTGCGCTTGACTGCAAGCTCACTGTGGGCAGGGAATGACGTGGTTTATTGTTGTATTTTCCCAAGTGCACTGGCTTTGGAGTCAGAGGTCATGGGTTCGAATCCCGGCTCGGCCACTTGTCAGCTGTGTGACTTTGGGCAAGTCACTTAACTTCTCGGTGCCTCAGTTCCCTCATCTGTAAAAAGGGGATGAAGACTGTGAGCCCCACGTGGGACAACCTGATTCCCCTGTGTCTACCCCAGCGCTTAGAACGGTGCTCGGCACGTAGTGAGCGCTTAACAGACACCAACGTTATTAATACCAGCTCCACCACTTGCCTGTTGCGTGACCTTAGGTAAGTCACTTAACTACTCTGGGCCTCAGTTTCCTCATCTGTAAAATGTGGATTAATTCCCTATTCTCTCTTCCCTTTGGACTGTGAGCCCCACGTGAGACAGGGACCCCAGTGCTTGGCGCAGAGTGACCGTTTAACAAATATCACGGTTATTATTAGAAAAGGGCCATTACCCATCAACCGTATCCTTCACGAGTATCTAACAGCGTGGTTCAGTGGTAGGAGCCACATTAATAAATAAAACAGTCATGGTGCCCGCCTTCGAGGAGTTTACAGTCTAAACAGAAAACTCCAGCTCAGATTAACATAAAGACAAATCCACAAACAAAAATGAACTTCTGGTCAAGCTGGGAGATAATTCATCCCCAGAGTAAACCCATTAAAGGGAAAATGAAAGATTTTTTTTTCCTTTTCCAAGGCTGTTCAGATCTCGGCACACGTAAACTACAGTATTTTTTTCACCCCACGCCTAATCCTACTTATGAATTCCCATTTCAACTAGGGAATACTGGAGAAAATTAATTGTCTTTACAAGTTTTAATTTAATAATGATTATGGTATTCATTAAGCATTTACTGGGTTTCCAGGTAATGCATTACGTTCAGGATAGAAACAAGATAATCAGGTTAAATACATTCCCTGTTACCCACCGGACTCACAGTCGAAATCGAGCAGGGATCTCATCTCCACTTTACAGATACCGAAACTGGGACCCAAAAAGGAGAAGCATTAGAGAAGCAGCGTAGCTCAGTGGAAAGAGCCCGGGCTTGGGAGTCAGAGGTCGTGGGTTCGAATCCCGCCTCTGCCACTTGGCAGCTGTGTGACTGTGGGCAAGTCACTTCACTTCTCTGTGCCTCAGTTACCTCATCTGTAGCATGGGGATTAGGAGTGTGAGCTCCATGTGGGACAAACCGATTACCCTGTGTCGACCCCAGCGCTTAGAACAGTGCTCTGCACGTAGTAAGCGCTTAACAGATACCAACATTATTATGCCCTAGTGGAATTAGTACAGGCCTGGGAGTCAAGGGGCCTGGGTTCTAATCCTTCCTTGACCACTCGTCTGATGTGCAACTTTGGATAGGTCACTTAGCTTCTCTGTGCCTCTATTTTTTCATTTATCAAGTGGGGATTAAATACCAATTCTACCTTCATCTTTAGATTGTGAGCCCCAGGTGGGGCAGGGACTATTCCCGACCTGACTACCTTGTACTTATCCCAGTGCTTGGCACAGAGTGACCGCTCAAGTACCCCAATTAATGTGATTATTATTAGAGGTTAAGTGTCTTGGCCAAGGGCTTAAAGTAGAACGGTGATAGAGCTGGAGCTAGAACCCAGGTCTGCTGACTGCTAGATGAGGAAACTGAGGCCCAGAGGTATTTTGATTACCACTAGGCCGAAGTACTTTGTGCTGAGACGGGCTGGGGCCCAGCCCTGGCACCTGTGGGTAGAACCTCAAAACCTGTCCTGGAGGCCTGGCTCCTCAAAGGAGCCTAAAAGCATCCTCATGCCCTCTTGATGCTTTTGGGACGAAGTGCTATAGCAATGCCAGGAGGTAGCATTACTCAGTAATAATAATAAATAAAATTATAAGTAAGCTATTTGTTAAGTACTTGCTATCTGCCAAGCACGGTCCCAGATACAATCCAACCAGAAAAAACACAGTCCTTGTCCCACATGGAGTTCACGATCTAATGGGGAGGGACAACAGGGATTTAAACCCTATTTTATAGGTGAGAGAACTGAGGCAGAGAAAAGTTAAGTGACTTGCTCAAGGTCACACAGCAGGCAAGAAGCAAACTGGGATTAGAACCCAGAGCTCCTGACTCACAGGCCTGTGCTCTTTCTCCTACATCCTGCTGCTTCTTATTTAGTGCCTGAATAATAATGTTGGTATTTGTTAAGCGCTTCCTATGTGCAGAGCACTGTTCTAAGCGCTGGGGTAGTTACAGGGTCATCAGGTTGTCCCACGTGAGGCTCACAATCTTAATCCCCATTTTACAGATGAAGTAACTGAGTCAAAGAGAAGTGAAGTGACTTGCCCACAGTCGCACAGCTGACAAGTGGCAGAGCCTGAAGTACTCAGTCCTCTGGGTCCTACGGGAAGCAGCGTGGCTCAGTGGAAAGAGCCTGGGCTTCGGAGTCAGAGGTCATGAGTTCGACTCCCGGCTCTGCCACTTGTCAGCTGTGTGACCGTGGGCAGGTCACTTCACTTCCCTGTGCCTCAGTTACCTCATCTGTAAAATGGGGATTAACTGTGAGCCTCACGTAGGACGACCTGATTACCCTGTATCTACCCCAGCGCTTAGAACAGTGCTCTGCACATAGTAAGCGCTTAACGAATGCCAACATTATTATTACTCAGGCCATTTTTCTGTTCTTCTTCCCCCCCTCTTCTAATTGAGCCTTCTATCTTGGAAGATCAATCCCGCAGCTGCAATGAGAGGTGTCTTTATCAGTCAATCAATGCTATCGATTGAGCATTTACTGTTTGAGGAGCACAGTACTAAGTCTTCGGGAGCATGCAAAAGAGCTAATAGACAAGGTGCCTACCCACAAGGAACTTATATTCATTCAGTGCCATTTATCAAGCATTGACTGTGCTGGACGAAACTATAATCGAGGATTAAAAAGACTCAATCTTTGGCCCTCAGGTGACTCACGGATTCGAAAGGTGGGCGGTGATGGGCACGTGAGGCTCGATTAATATATCAAGTGAAGCAGCAGATCAGTATCAAAGAGCAAAACAAGGACATGAACTATAAAGTTCTGGAACTTAGTCTCCTAGTGTCTGAGCTATGCTTTCTTTAACACAACTCCACTGCCGGGGGGGGGCGGGGGACACGGGAAGGGAATGAGCGTCAGCAGGATACGCAAACAGCTGTTCGGCGCGGTGCTCAACCGAGGAATTTGGTTTGACTCAGAGTGTGCGCGTCATAAATACTATGGTTATTATGTTCATTAGCATCATCATCGTTATTACTAACGGGTAGCTTCAAAGCATCAAATTTTCACCTGACTGGTTTGGAACCTTTTCAAAGTCTACAGTCAATCGATCAATCGTATTTCTTGAGCACTTGCTGTGTGCAGAGCACTGTACCAAGCACTTGAGAGAGTACAATAAAACAGAGTTGGTAAACATGTTCCCTGCCTTGCTTAAGCTTGTTGTGGGCAAGGTACGCCTTTACCAACTCTGTTGTATTGTACTCTTTCAAGCACTTACTGCATTGCTCTGCACACAGTAAGTGTTCAATAAATATGAGTGAAACAGAGGGAGAAATTATGTGGGTTACACGGGCAGAAAGACCTCGCCGGTCTCCACCTGCTTTCCTCGAATTGAAACCCCTCAGCCACCTCCTTCCACCCCATTCTTCCAGGGTTCACTGATTTCCCTGGCAGACCCACGGAAGGATGAACAAAGGCAAGACCAAAACAATCCTCGTGGATCTATTGGGAAAAATCTTTGCTACTTTTTACTGCTCTCTACCAAAAATACTATTGACAAAAACCTATTCCCCAACTCCAAGTAGAAGGACTAACTTTTTTTTCCTCACTAACTTACAGAGGAAAATTCACTAGGTGTAACCAGGGAACATAGTCGCATTCATAATTTGGCTACCTTTGGGTAGAATGAATCATTCTTCTGTTTCTCCAGATTGTTCAAGGGGGACCTGAGCAGCGCCAAACTCCCGAAATATATTGCCATTGGATTCTAAATGACTTTACACCACCAAAAAGTATTAATCAAGTTGTGTTGGAGGTAAATCTAACAAAACTCATCCATCTCTGTCAGGGATAAGACAGGATTCTGCTAACATTGCCGTAGCCTCTAGTGTAAATACGGAGACCTGTTCTTCAGTTGGACACAGAGTTCAGGAAAATCAGATGGTAAATCCATCTCACCTGGGCTTCTGCAAGGTGGGGTTAGTTCTGTGGAAAACTAACCGGAAATACGACCGGCACAGAAGGGAACTGACGATGTCCACATGGAAGTCGGCCGTGTTCCAACTCCCCTCTCCTATAACCGGAGCGACTGAAAGGCAAATCTTATCCCGAGGTTGAAAAATCATGTCTTTGCTCTGTTTCTTCATTTGTCGAGATTCATCATCCCAAATCAGAAAGGCCAGTCTTGAAAAAACCGAGGAAATCTGGTCATAGCAGATTGTCCAGCCACCCCGAAACCAAGGGTCTCAGATAACCTTGCTCAAAGACTGATTCTGTGTGCTGTGGGGTCTGATGTGCAGACAAGCAGATAAGGGCCATCAGGTTAGGATGTTTGTTAGGTGAGGAGTCTCACAAAGGAATCTGTGGACAGATTCAATGGGAAATAGAAAGTGTTGATAGTAGCAGATGTTTATCTGAGAATCTTTTTTTTTTTTTTTTAAGAAGGTTTCAGAACGGGCTGCTGTTCTGGAAAACACAGCCTGCTCTGTAAGGATTTTGGGAAGCACTGAGGCCCAGGAGAGTATCAACGCATAGAAATAAGGTTTGTGAAATGAGCTGATTTATCCCTCCACTTATCCCGGGATGTCATATCCCACTTGGGTTCCTCACCTTAATTATCATTAATAATAATTATTATAAAGGGGGGCTTAAATGCCAATTCTCCTTCCTAAAATAATTATTACTGTGGTCTTTGTTAAGTGCTTAACTATGTGACACCGCCCCTGGTCCACTCGGGCCTCACAGTCTAAGGGGAAGAAGAGGTATCTTATCCCCCTTTTGCCATTGAGGAAACTGAGGCCCAGAACAGTTAAGTGATAACCAGCCTGTTGTTGGGTAGGGATTGTCTCTATTGGTTGCCGAATTGTACTTTCCAAGCACCTAGTAGGGTGCTCTGCACCCAGTAAGCGCTCAATAAATACGATTGAAAAGATGAATGAATGAACCCAGTTCTCCCGAATCCATGCTCTTGCCACTAGGCCAAGCTACTTCTCAACTCTGCTTAAACTCAGATTCTTTAGCTCTGTTAAAATTCACAGATTGCTTCTATTGCACAGGTAAATCCTGACTCATTGGCTAGTTAACAAAAACGGTCTCGGCAGAAGGTATTTTGTGTTTCAAATGAGGCTGAGAAACATGTGGTCGGGCTCTAGACTGTATGCTCGTTGTAGGCAGGGAACACGTCTTCCAACTCGTACTCCCAGAAGCACTTAGTACAGTGCTTTGCGCACAGTAAGGGCTTAATAAATGCCATTGATTGATTGAGCTTAACGATTCAAGGCAAAATTGACAAGGAGTGGTTTGTAAGAGCCACTGGTCCAGGAAGATGATTGAAAGGGTTTGAAAATTCCTTCAGACTCATCTCCCAGCTGCCCCCAGGAATCCTAAATGCCAGCCTGTCTACCTGTCCGACTCCCCGCCATGTTACTTGCAAAGTTTTTAGGGCCAGTCGATGGGCTCAAGGGAGGGAAGGAACACCTTGCCCATGGATATCTGGAGGAGGAGGGGAAACCTGATTGAAGACTACCAAAGAATGAAGGAGCTAGATAGGCAAACATGAAAATTTTGTTCATCAAATTGCATCACAGGCAAAGGGACAGGGTTGGAAGCTTGAAGTCAAAATGTCCCCCTCCTCCCCCTCCCCCTAAAAAGAAAGCACTTCTTCACCCAGCAGGTGGTAAACATATGGAATTCGTTTCCACAGGAAGTTGTTCCACCTGCACATATCAGTAAGTTGAGAAGGATTTGGATAAATTTATAGACAAATTTATAAATCCCCTCTGCTCCCAATTTGTAAATAATTTCTGTCTCTGTTTACCCCATTAGAGGGTAAGCTCTTTGAGGGCAGAGAATGTTTATCTTGCTACTGTTGTACTCTCCCAAGTGCTTAGTTCAGGACCTAGCCCTCAGTAGAACCTCAATAAATATCACTGATTAACTGATGAATGGATCATAACAAGGTCCTGGAGGGAAAGATAGGGGCCTAGAGGGAAGCTTTTGGGACGTCGGATGGGGTTTACAAAAGAATGAGTGGCCAGATCTTCCAAGCGTTCTGTTTCCACGGTCAGAGGCAGAGTCCTAGGCTGGATGGATCACGACTCCGATCCCGTGGTGGCCCTGCTTTAGGGCCTTATGATCACAGTGGCTGTAAACTCCTCTAGACTGTAAGCTAGTTGTGGGCAGGCAATGTACCCGTTGTACTGTATTTTACTCTCCCAAGCACTTAGTATACTACTCTGCACCCTGTAAGCACTCGCTAAATATGATTGATTAAATGATAGGGCTTGGGCAGAAGAAGCGACCAAGGTTCTCATCCTCCCGCCTTCCTTGAAGTGGTTCAAATTCCATGGCTGCTTCCCTTTTCTATACTTTTGAGACTATTTTTTAGAATAAAGAACTAGATGGATGAAGTCTCCCGTCGTAAGCGTTGGACAGACCTCGGTCTGGTCCCCCAAAATTCAGGCCTGAGAATCTGAACAACAGAAGTGACTAGAGGATTAGGGGTGTGCACAGGGCCACTCCAGATCCCTTGCCCTGCCAGTCAAATTCCTGCCACGGCAAAGCGCGTGTGATCATTTTATATACGCGATTCAAAGGGACCACAGGAGAAGTAGCATGGCTTGGTGGATAGAGCCCAGGCCTGGAAGTCAAAAGACCTGAGTTCTAATCCCGGCCCCGCCACTTGCCTGCTGTATGACCTAGGGCAAGTCACTTAAGTTCTCTATGCCTCAGCCACCTCATCTGTCAAATGGGGATTAAGACTGTGAGCTCCACATTGGACATAGACTCTGTCCAACCTGATTAGCTTGTATCCCCTGCAGAGTTTAGTACAGTGCCTGGCACAAAGTAAGCACTTAATAACATTAAAAAGAAAGGATGATGCCAATGTTGTGCCGTAGGGCCATAGCTCGGCATGCGGTTACCAGTGTAACCACCCCGGTGACCTCTGCAAGTCTTCGCTGACCACATTAGCCAGCTACTTTTCAGGATTCCTGCTCAAACAGTCCAGCACGGGAGATGAGAAGGGATGAGAAGCAGAGTGACTTAGTTCGAAAGGGCCCAGGCCTGGCAGCCTGAGGATGTGGTTTCTAGTCTCAGCTCCACCACCTGACTGCTGTATGACCTTGGGCAAGTCATTTAACTTCTTTGGGCCTCAGTTACCTCAACTGTGAAATGGGGATTCATTACCTGCTCTCCTTCCTAATTAGACCACATGCCCCATGTGGGACAGAGACTGTGTCCAACCTGATGATCTCATATCTCTTCCAGGCCTTAGTATATAGTAAGCACTTAAATATTGTTGTTATTATTGTTAGGTGGTTCTTCAATCAGAAACCTTCACCATTTGGACCTGGTTTCTCATCCTGGGCCTGCCATTTGTCTCCTCTGTGTCCTTGGGCAAGTCACATAACTTCTCTGTGCCTGTTACCACATCTGTAAAATGGAGAATAAGCCTGTGAGCCCCATGTGTGATCCAACTGGTGTCCAACCTGTCTTGTATCTACCCTAGTGCTTAGTACAGTGCCTGGCACATAGCAAGTGCTTAAAAAATACTATTTAAAAAAAATCCGTGGCATAGGCCCAGCGGGTGTTTCCCTATGTCCAGCTGTTTCAAGTCCCCTCCGTGACGAGATATGGATAGTAAGGGAAGACAAGAGGGGTGAGGCCAGGTAGCGAAGAGTGAGTCTCCCCTTCCCCACTCACCCATACATCTCTACCCGGCTCACCTGGAAGAGCCAGCTGACTTTTTTTCGGTATCCTTTTTGATAAGAGACCATGGATACTCCCTCCCTCTGCCTTTTGCGGCTTTCTTGGGTAGGTTCTAGGTTCCATTTTCCTTTTTAAAGGCAGTTACTGAACCTGAATAACAGGGAATCCTTTGGGGCTCCTCAGGCCACCGTGGCTCACACCACCTTTTCAGCCCATGGCTGACACATGCAGATTATTAACTCGATAAACCGTAATTCTGCAAATTTGTACTTGGGGACACTTTTATAGCCTGGTTGGGCACTATTTAATCTGAGGATTGACTCCTTCGTTACTAGATTACTTAGTTACTAGGTAACCAGGCTCCTGACATACAAACCACAGGGGCTCGAAAGGAGATGTAGAACCGTAATTTTTTATGAACTTAAAAAAATGAGAAATATTTAGTGATTTTAGTGGCATTTTAGAGTTTCCCAAATATGTTCACCCTTTGCAAGGACATTATAGTTAATCCCCTAATAGCATTAAGATTCACTGTGTCTCAGTTTAACGGAAGAGATTTATTTTGAATTTCAGCTTCAGTGATTTAATAATACTACTAAACATCTCCTTGGACTCTCCTGTTCGATAAGGGTGTTATGATTATTGCAGATAATTAAAAATATGTTAGTGAAGCATAAAACACTCATGATGTTTCGGGCACCGAATTTTTCTCATCTTTCCAGGACTGAAATGGTTTTCCTTTTCTTTAAAACATATACTTGCACCTCTACTACAATAATACTTGTGGCATTTATAAACGTTTACTACGTGCCAAATTTTGGGGGGTGGATACAAGATAATTAGAGAAGAGAGTCTTTGTCGCACACAGGACTCACAACTAGTCGAAAGGGAAGAGAGACCAGGTCTGAAATCCACAATTTACAGCTTGGTATAATGAGGCTCAGGGAAGTGAAATGACTTGCTCAACATCACACAGCAGGCACATGGTAGAACCAGAATTAGAACCCAGATCTCCTGTCTCCTAGGCCTTTGCCCTTACCACAAGGTCACGCCGTTTCAGCACTGATAAAAACTCAGATATGTTTTTCACTTGGTTTCCTTACTTCCCTCCTGTAACCGAGTGATTTCAGTGTCACAACCCAGACTTCTTAAAAAACTGAAAGGAGCCTCTAGAAGCTACCGGTTCCAAGCCCAGTCTCCATGCCGAATCTCTCTAGGACAAATGGAAACCACTCCTTCCCTGGAGATTGCCATTCAGCTGGCTTCTCGGACTTTACCCGTGTACCCGAAACTGGGTTCTCCGAGCCGCTGTAACTCGGCTGCCTATCCTCTGCTGATATTCAGGACGATCAAGGTGCCATCCCAAGATGGAGCACCTTCCCCTTTCCTCTTGATAACGTGCAAATGTGGAGGGAGGAACATGGAGGAAAAGTGTGCCAGCATTCTGTGGCCTCAGTACAAGTTCCAGAATGCTGTGGGGCCGAAGCCGAGCAATGGCTGATAGGATGGTCTAAGCAATTACGATGAACCAGAATAGCCGGGTGTCAATCCCGGATCGGCTGCTCCGTTTTGATGGGACAGTCCCAATTCCAGAACCTGGCTGTGTTTCTCTAAAATGGCTCTGGATGTCCTATAAAAATCAAAGACTCGGACATAAAGCCAGCCTAGTCAGAGCTCAGAATTCCAGTCGGCGATTGCCAAGGATTGTGAGTCTCTCGAGGAACGAGGACTGCACCCTTGGATGGACTGGGGGCAGGACTCTCTAGCCACTGGACTCATTGACCCCTTGAGAGAATTTCCATTCCTAGTCCTCTCCGATAGATAACTTTTTCTCTTTCCCTGTCTCTGACTCTGCACTATCATCACAGAGCCTGGAGCCTCTGAGCAACTTTATTCCTTCACGCCGTCCCTCTTCTGATGTATCCTTTCAAGACTTTCATCCTGAGTGAGTTTTTCTCAATATGAAATCCAGCTCAATACTATTTTTTTCCATTTGTAATTTAAAACACCTTGAGATTGGCAGGGCACACAAATGCTGCTGATTAAATTCAGATGGTTTATAACTTTTCTTTCACACACTAATGTCAAGATAGCTGTAATACATAGACATGAACTTGACCTGCATCTACTGAAAAGTTGTAAAAACTGCTTGGTGGGAGGAAAATTGGTGCCTTACATAATGCCATTTTTTCCAAATGAAATAATTCACACATTTTCAGCGGCTGCTTCTTCTGAGCAGCCCCACAATAGGTAAGATCCTATCAAGATTTCTGTTTAAACTACTATTTTGAGAGTTTATATAATGTCGTAGTTAAAAAGTTCCCTCTGGTAAAAGACAGATCTTAGAAGACGGATCTTTAGCCAAGAGGGAATTAGCCTGAAATATGAAGAATAAAGAGAGAAGATTTTTAGGGAAGGGTTTTAGCTTTAATCACAAAAACATTGAACCACACCATGCGAAGTCAGGGCGTTCTGACTTATCCAGCACTGGACCTCAAAAGCAGGTTTTTTGAAAAAATGAATTTGCCAAGTGAATGGTTTGGAAAACGGGATCCTTAAGAAAGATCTTTCATGCTAATAGATTACCTTTAATATCAGTCTTTGAGGCAGCAGATGACACATTCATACCTGTCTTCAATCCCTGCTCCTGGGCATCATTAGTACAATTTAGGGGACGTAGTATATTATATGGATCAAAAGATGTAGAAATGGTATGAAGTGTAAATCGTTTTCTTTCTAACCATGCCCTTCCAGAAGGAGGCTTCGGTGTCTCCAAGAACAGTTCTGTAAATTCCCTCCAGTGGTTGTGCTTCAAATAAAAATCTAATAGTTGTGAAGTCCTGAAAGTTCCATCACAAAGTGTGGGTTGCTTTCCCTTAATAGGTGGGGGATATTAGTAGAGGGAGCAGATGGGTTTGAAACAATTCTTCATTTGCAAAGAGATGAAAGTTGTCTAATCATCTCTGCTGTTTTTATCGTTTAAAGCCCCTTTGATCTCCTAGGAAGCCAATCTCAATTAAGCAATCCTCTCTCTGTTCTGGTGTTAGTTTCTGTGCTCCAAAGAGTCTTGGTGCTAACTCTTTGGGCCTGGTTTTATATGACTAATTCAAGAGGTCATTAAGCTTGGGAAAGCTCTATGCTTCATCCTCCCTTACCTTTCTGAGCAAATTTCCCCTTGGGAGAAAAGTCTCCATTTGATTCTTAGTTCTAATTGTGGACTTCGAAAAGTGCTTACTATGTCACAAACCCTCTAAAAGAGCTGGAGTAGAAACAGGACAATCAGTTTGGACAAAGTCCCTGTCCCACGTGGGGTTCAAAATCGAATGGAAGGGGGAACGGGTATTAAATCCCCATTATTTAACTGAGAAAACTGAGGAACAGAGAAGTTAAGTGGCTTGCCCTAGGTCACACAGCGGGCAAGTGGCAAAACTGGGAATAGATCCCAAGTCCTCTAACTCCCAGACCTGTGCTCTTTCCACTAGGCCAGGCTGCCTCTCTATCTCCAAGTCATTCCAATAACACGGGGGAGGGGGCGGGGGGTGGTGTATGTTAAGCAGTCTTTTTCTATCTAAAGGACAGTGCTCTGTAACCAGAGTAAATTCAACTTCTCCCCCAGCACCCCAAATTTCAACCTATGCCTCATCATGATGGAGTCTAAAGGGGCAACCAAAAAATGGAAATGTTTGCTGGGGCTAAAGCCATTAAGTGGTGAATTTTTCTGACTGAATAACAATCTGGGAGATGTCTCTCGGAGGACAGGCTCAACAGGAATCATGAAAATAGTGGGTTACGAGGAGGAGTGAAGACTTCAGCGGTCCCTGAAACAGCTACTCTGGCAACCGTGGGCTAGTCTTTGGCTCAGTGGGACCATGTGGCGCTATGTTGCGGTTATTTTGGCAGAAAATGGATTTAGCTCTTAAAGCTCTTGTGTGCATTTCACAGTGTCCCGCATCCCTCTCCACCTACTCGTTTAACTGCGCATTGCTGAAGCAAGAACACATCTGGCAGGGATGAGGGTACGGGTGACGCTGTTCAACTTAAATGAGAATGAAGTCCTTGCGTAGGCTCCGTCCTGGAGCCTCCGTGACTGGACGGAAGGTTCATTAGTCATTATGGCCGCCGAGTCCATCGTCATCACCATCGGTGACATCATCATCCTCAACGATTTAAGTTATTAGGCAGACGGAATGCTAAGTTCGGGCCCCTCGTCTTTCTGCTCGTTATCCCCATTAATGGTTTCTGATCGCCAACAGTCCGGTCAATTGTTAGCACAATCTGACCTGTCCTCCGATAAATCTGTTAGCAGAATCTCACTCCAGGGACGAACCTATCAGCTAGGGCTGATCTCGCTTTCTTCATGGATCATAAATCAACCTGATCGCTATGATTTTTGACATTCCGGGATCTGGTTCAGGTCATAAATGATATACACATCAACGCGTATGAGATTAACCGCGGCCATGGTCTGCTAACCGAGGGTCGTGATTGCTGGCTAGCTAACAGACTTTAATATACTAAATGATTTTTAGAAACCGAGGACAGGCTATTCATCGTACCTGTGGAATTTTCCATTAAGGTGAAGAAGAGGAGGGTGTGCAGTTGTCCTCATCACCACCCTGCCATTCTGTCTGTCGGGGCTCATGGTCGGATGTCAGTCAATCAATCCCCTTGCCCCCTCCTACCCCACCTCGCTGCTGTCCTACTACAATACAGCGCAAACACTTCACTCCTCTAATGGCAACCTACTCGCTGTACCTCATTCTCCTCTATCTCGCCACCATCCTCTCACCCACGTCCTGCCCCGGCCTGGAATACCTTCCCTCTTCATATCCGATAGACGATGACTCTCCTCTCCTTCAAAGTCTTATTGAAGGCACATCTCCTCCAAGTGGCCTTCCCCGACCAAGCCCTCCTTTCCTTTCCTCCGACTCCCTTCTGCTTCACCCTGACTTGCTCTCCTTATTCATCCCCCCTCCCAGCCCCACATCGCTTATTTACATGCCAATTTTTTTTTTTATTTATATTAACGTCTGTCTCGCCTTCTCGACTGTAAGCTGGTTGTAAGCAGGGAATATGTCTGTTATATTGTACTCTCCCAAGTGCTTAGTATAGTGCTCTGTACATAGTAAGCGCTCAGTAAATACAACTGACCGACAATCAGTGCTTTGTTGAGCACTTACCATATGCAGAGCAATCAATCAATCAGTGCTATGTATTGGGCGCTATATGTGGAGCGGTTACCTAAAGGCTTTGGATATGCTTAGATCGATAGGCTTGAGGAGTTGAAGTCTATAATTATGGATGAATTTTTTCATGCTTGTCTTTAAGAACTCCCTTTACCACACATTCAGCGTCTGAACCTCACCTCCCTGCAGTGAGCGAGAGGAGGAGACGGATGGGGTTAAGTAGTGTGTGGCCCTACTTAAACCGCTATCCATCAGTCGAGCGATCGATCCATCCCATTCATCGAACACTTCCTGAGTACAGATCATTGGACTAAGCACTTGGGAGAGTACAATATAACAAAGATGGTAGACACATTCTCTGCCCACAAGGAACTTACAATCTAAAGGGGGGATATAGGAACCGGAGACTCCGGATAGGAGGACAAAAAAATCTCCGGTTGGACACGGAACAGCTAACAGCTCTCGGCTATTTTAAACTGACAGGGAATGTTGCTCGTTTGTGGTTGGGAACAAGTAGACTCATTTTAAAAGTGGATCCTCAGTAAGGCTGTAGTGTTTCCAATTTATCCGGGAAGAAGCCGGGGCATTATTTAATAGCTTTGGCATATCTCCGGAGCCAGACTCAGAATGAGGAAGTTCCCCAGAAAAGAGTAACTATAATCCGACTATCCAGAGATTTCCGAACTTCTGTTTACCGAAGAATAACGGGAGGGAGGAAGGCTCGTTCACTTGGATCTCTATCCTTTGAGTGCTTGATATTCACCCCACCCTCAGTCCCAGTGCACTTCCATGTTCATTTCCGTAATTTATTTATACTAAAATCAATCTTCCCATCTAGACTGTAAGCTCTTCATGGGCAGGGAACAAGTCTGCCAACTCCATTGCACTGTCTTCTCCCAAGCACTTAGTAGAGTGCTCTGCACGCAGTAAGCATTCAATAGATACGATAGATTGGAAACACGGTATTTGATTTATATATATGACAGTAATGAGAACTTGTTTTGTGAACTATTCTTCTGTTTGTAGTAGAAATGCTTCCAGATCGTCCCTTGGGAATGTTCCATTTCTTAAAGTCCTATTATCCTCACGTCATCCCCTCTACGATTAATATTAGCCACATGTTTCATGTCCTTCCATTAATACATACTTTAAATGCTTTAAACAGTTTCAGTTAGCCGTCAGGCGGTCTCGTTCTAGCTGTCCTGGGTTCTAATCCCGGCTCTGCCACTCAACTGCTGTGAAAACATAAGTCACTTACCTATTCTGTGGCTCGGTTTCCTCAACTCTAAAATGAGGATTAAATGCCTATCAGTCGATGGTATTTATTGAGCATTTACTGTGTGCAGAGCACTGTCCTAAGCACTTGGGAGAGCACAATATAACAACAGTCACATTCCCTGACCGTAATGAACTTACAGTCTAGAAAGGAAGACAGACATTCATATAAATAAATAAATTACAGATATGTACCTGTCTGACATAACTTGTATCTACCCCAGTGCTTACCGCAGTGCTTGGCACATAGCGCTCAACAAATACCATTATTAAAGCCATTAAGAATTACTATTAATTACTAATATTACTGCTCTCCCTCCCTCTTAGACTGTGGGAAAGGCACTGTTTCCCATCTGATTATCCTCAATCTATTCCAGTGCTCGGGCACAGGGCTTACCACATGGTAAGTGCTTAACAAATATCACTATTATTATCATTGTCACTGTTACTATTATTAGTGCTGTTATTTTTTCCATTATTGACTTTCTTAAAGCTTCTCACGCTTTCCTATTTTCTCTTCCCCAGCACTGTCCTTACTTCTCCCCTCCCTTTTCCCCCCTCTCTTAGGAGACAATGATATCCTTCCTTATCTATTTTCGTTTTATCTACTTTTTGCCAAAACAAAAATATCAGCACTTGTAAAAAAGATAGCCAGTGTCTGTGAATCAGGAAATTATGAGAACCTACTCAACCATGGGAGGGGACACATTCGTTTATGATGAGAACACTGCAGTTTTTAGTTGTTATTATTTAAAATGTCTAGTAATTTGCTAAGGAATCTGACTTCCTACATCAATTTCATCAGGTGCTGAATACCTACTGTCCGCAGGGCACTGGACTAGAAGTTTTAAGAAATTCAATAAATCTGGTTTCTTTCCTCAAGGAGCTTACACTCTAACGGAAGAAACACTAGACCCAAATGACAAAACGTAAAATAGGTAAGGATAAGAGCATGGGTGCGAATGGTTAAAAAAATAAAAAGGTAGACTTCCGCAAAAATGAATTGATGAGCAAAAAAGCAAATAAATTAATAAATAGCAAATACTAAGTATACACATCACTGCTGAGGTAGCTAATGGGATATTATAACCAGTAAAATAAGGGATTTACTGGAAATTGTTCCTTGAGCAGGTAACGTTTTAAGAGGTGTTTGAAGGACAAGGGTGTATGGTTTGACCCGTCTGAGTGGGAAGGGAATTCAGTGTCATTTCTATTTTTGAATTCCCTCAGGACAGCGAGCTACCAGAACGTGAGGTCAAAGTGAATATTTGTTAAAAAAAAAAAAAAAAAAATTAAAATCAGAGTAGGGCATCTAACTGGTATTATCAAATTATCCAGCTGCACCTTTGGAGTTTGCATTTGTGACAAACATTAGAACTTGATTCCTGACATGTTTGTAAATGAAATCGGGGAAGAGAGGAAATGAAAAGTTGTGGTGTGATAAGTATCTCTATATTTTGCTGAAATTGAAGGATTAGAAAATAAGGCTGCTCCGAGGGAAGCGTTGGGCATTAACTGAGGTATTTAACTACTTACTATGTGCCAAGCATTGGGGTAGATGGAATCTAATCAGGTGGATAAGGTTCCTGTAACACATGGGGCTCACAGTCTAAGCAGGAGGGAGAACAGGTATTTAATCCCCAATTTATTGGTGAGGAAACTAGGCCCAAGGTCACACGGGAGGCACATGGCATGGGCAGGATTAGAACCCAGGACTTCCCAGGCCAGAAGTAGAGACAGGCTCATGTAAGGTTAAAAAAAAAAAAAAAGCATGAGAGAGAGAGAGAGATCTACAGAAGGAAAAGGAAACATTTACAACTTCTGCCAGCTGAGAAGAATAAAGGAACAAGCGTGAACTTCCTGTCTGATCAAGATGTATCCCATTGAGTTAGGGCTAGAGACCCGGTCTTTTCGGGTAGTAACTTTACTAAATCTTAGCATAGTGCTAGAAGCAGAATGAATACCATCACTAAGTAAGTGGAGAAGATGGAAGAGCAAGGCAGTTTCAAACAGTTTGAAGTCTTTCAGGTATGTTTTAGCATAGTGTATCTCTGAGAGAGGGTACGTTCAAGGGGAGACTGGAAGTCTGAAAAAGCATGTATAAGAAGCAATAGAAGTCTGAGAGTGTGAGACAGCGTCAGTTATAAATAGTTATAAATTCTGGCCAGCAGTGGTTTACGCTGTAGAGACTTGGGCTGAGAGGAGAAAGACAGCTCTAAAGCCAGAGTTACGGGATGGCAGCATGACTTAGGGAGATAATAATAATAAATACAATGATAATAAGAAGCAGCAAAATTAGTACAGTGTCATGCACACAGTCAGCACTCAATAAATCGGTCAACTGATTAATAGTAGCATGAGTTGAAAACAGCAATGGGAATTTTTCATGGCATTTGTTAAGAGTTTACTCGTTGCCTTCCACTGTACTAACCGCCGGAGTGGATACGTGATAAGCCGGTCAGTCACCGTGTTCGATATTTCTAGGAGAGAGAGCTTTCTCCGGAAACTCCGGTTTCCATCTCCAGATAATAACGACGATAGTAGTGATATCGATGACGGAGATTATATTAATGATATTCATTAAGCGCTAATCATATGCCACACGCTGTGCTAAGGTCTACGGTAGTTACAAAATAAATTACTTCTAAACCGGGGCCTGTCCCCGGCACAGCTCACGATCTAGGAGATAGGAAAAACAGGTATCTCGTCCCCGTTTTATAGAGGAGGGAACTGAGTCATCGAAGGGTTTCGTGACTTGCCCAAGGTCACACAGCAGGCCAGTGGTAAAGGGGGAACTAGAACCCTGGTCTCCTGACTCCAGATTCCGTGTTCTTTTCCATTAGGCCACGCAGTTCAAGCAAAGAGACTGCACTTTCCTGACTCATCCCTAAAGAAATAAACAGGAGGCTTCCAATCCCCTTCCCCCTCCTCTTCTATCTCGTCCTTTCCCTGGAAGACAATCAACAGGGAAGTTTTCTCACAGAACCCAAGACGTGGGGGGGGGGGGGGGGCGGCGGGGAGAGGGTCCTCGGGCTCTCTGCAGACCTGAAAAGGCGGGGAAGAGAGAGGTAGGCAGGAGGGGGCAGGGGGAAACTGAGAGCCCACAGATGATGTGATGGCGATTTGGAGCAGGCGGGAGGGTAGGT
This sequence comes from Ornithorhynchus anatinus, assembly GCF_004115215.2. Taxonomy (NCBI): domain Eukaryota; kingdom Metazoa; phylum Chordata; class Mammalia; order Monotremata; family Ornithorhynchidae; genus Ornithorhynchus; species Ornithorhynchus anatinus. The sequence goes on along the minus strand of NC_041738.1, from coordinate 6,929,385 downwards.
GGAGAGCGGGCGTATGCACAAAACATGCCCAAACCCTGCTTGTGAAATTATCCTTCCATCTCTAATGACATTTACAAACCACTTAAGCTTCACTCTTGTGGTTTCGTGCTGTCGCCAGAGTTGGAATGCTGAGTGGGTCTCCGACTAATGGAATCTCTCCCTGTGCGCGCTGGGCTGTACCGGGACAGAGCTGAGCCTGGTGCAAGAACTGCTATTGCTATTTGAACCAGATAATCAATAAAACAAATCTGAGAGTGCAGGTGAGAGGGAGAATGTTTCAGCTGAAAGCAATCATTTCACCTCCCCCATCTCAGCCCCCTTTGACAGACACCACATCTCCCCAGGAGAGTGAGATGGTATTTGGAGAAAATATTTACAATATTAATTGAAGAAACACGTTCCTGCTTAGGAAAAGAAAAATAGCAGCCTTCCACGAACAACTCCCCTGTTCCCTTTCAACTTCTCTATTCACCTCCTCTGGCCTAGGCAGACTTCAACTGATGCAGGAACTAGAGAGAAAAATGGGCTTTTCTGGGAAATGGGCTTTGATCCTCTTAATTATGACCCATGAAAGGGAGATCTTTGATTTATACTTTTCTGAGACCAGAGACTTCGGACAGATCTGGTCTCCTGTTTAGAATTAATTGCAGCCCTCTTCCTCGTGGGCGGGAATCTTGTCTACAAATTCCACTGTACTCCCAAGAGTTTAGTACAGTGCTCAGCACACAGTAAGTGCTCAATAAATACCACTGATAGTAACGTTAATGAGGATAATACTAATTACGGTACTTGTTAAGCACTTACTATGTGTCAAGCACTGTTCTAGATGCTGGGGTAGATGCAGGCTAATCAGGTTGGATACAGTCCTTATCCCATATGGGGTGGACGCTCTTGATCCCCGTTTTACAGATGCGGTAACTGAGGCCCAGAGAAGTGAAGTGACTTGCCCGAGGTCACACAGCAGACAGGTGGTGAAGCTGGAATTGGAACTCAGGGCCTTCCGACTCCCAGGCCTGCGTTCTGTCCACTGAGCCATGCTGCTTCTTGACTGATTGATGGATTGTGAGATACCGGTCGGTCTGGTTTTCATCTGGTGTGACACCTCGCCAGTACAGACGTGACACCGGGTGCCTTGATACCCGGGAATTTTATTTTCAACAGCAGCCTCTCTGCCCCGGCTCCCGCCATTCCAGTTGCGTGGCTCGAAAGCAACCCAGATTCACAGGATCCTGGGAGGGGAGCACAAGGATTCTGGAACCCGGAATGGCTTCAGGGGGGTCTTCCCAGGCTCAAGATTCCGCAGATTTCTATTAAAGGTCCTGCACGATGCCGTTCCGCTAGATTACGCAACCCGCTGAATGCATTTAACCAATTTTAAGTCGGTTGGCAAAAACACGTCCAGGAACAGTGGCTCTCCTACTCAAAGCAGACACGTTGGCCGCCAAAGGAAAATAAGGCAGGGGCTGGCTCGAGGTTACTTTCCCTTCTCCTGATCACAAGGGTATGTCTTGTACACTCAGGAGCTCACAACAGGAGAACCAAGCTCCGAAACCAAGGTGACCACAGAACCCAGCAGAGCTGGAACAGTCCTGGGTTTGTGCCGGTTCTCCTAGGCAATTTTAGAAAAATGTGCAAATACCCTGGAATCGGGAGAGTCCTAGTTAAATCGGTCAGCTTAACCCTCTCCGTTCAATGCTGGAATGTCCAAGTGTGGTCTGGAAGGCTCAGGTCATGTCACGTAGCGTTCTGAGGCTTGTAGTGCAGGCAATCCAGAATGCTGGGGACTCTTATCGTGCCGTTTCTTCCCCAGTCTTCCCTTCTCCCTTGCTGTCACCTCCACCGAGAAGGCAAGGGACAGGGACACAAACCCCCCGCTTAAGTACAGTGTTCTGCACACAATAAGCGCTCAGTAAATACGAATGAATGAAAGAATGAAGAGTAGACCAACATTTGCTTTCACCAAAAACACAGGCCTGTCTACTGGGGCAGTGACTGCTTTGATAACAGAAATCTTTTTTAAAGAGTAACTTGAAAGAGAGGATCATCCGAGGTAGGGAAGTCCACATTTGTGTGAAATGCTCGGTACCTGTAGAATCGGAGCCGAGCGAAGGACCGAATTTGGGCTTGCCCGGAAGAGCCGGAACGTAAGAGCTAGCCCTTTAAAATGAACAAACAAGCCAGGTGGAAAGTTGAAATGCGTTACATCAAACATGACTTGGGTTTTTATGACTTGGTTTTTCTGCTTTCCTTTCAGGGAAAGTGCAGCTTATTCCCAGGATCCATTTTTTTGCAGATTCTCCAAACTGCAGTTAAATTATGAGCATAGATCCATTTCTGCCTACCCCTCCCGAGCAGATGCGTGGGCTAAAGGGGACGACGTACAGAATACCGCCTCAGTTATTTCAGCTGCTCGACACTAGGCTGCACGCTCAGCTAAGCATATCAACAATTTGGCCCAGGTCGGCTGCATATTCAAGAATGCGGTGGGAAAAAAAAAAAAGGCTTAGGGTTTTGTAGGGTTATTTTTCTCCTAAACTATAAAAACTCAAATGCCCAGAGAAAAAACAAACTTCTCCTCACTTCATCGTCATGGCACTTAAAGGTTTTTAAGGCACCACAAATTCTACACACATCGGAGCCTTGAAATTCTGGTGCCTGGCTCACACAATGGATGAATGAAAAAGAATGGAAAGTTTTAATTTAGAAATAACACAAAGCCCCATGCACGTGTGTTTGTATTGGAATATTTGGGGGTTGACAGCACATGTCATTTGCTAGTGCATAGAGGCTTTGGGGGGGTGGATTTTGATTGGAGGGATTCATTTAGAGTTTAACAACTTTGCCAAGGAGACCTTCAGCTGGTCTGCATATGATTCCCTGCTATTTTTAATATAAATGTAATGTTTTAAAATCCATCCACAGTGTCCTAAACCAGATTTTGTCTTAAGCAGCTGTGCTTAAATTGTAAAATCTCACCCTTGTGTCTGGTTCCACATCTGGCAACTCACAGCTAACAGTTACAACTTTGTATGGTAATTAAATGTTTTCTTTTCTTTAAAAAAAAAAAAAAAGAAGCCCACAATAATATATAGCTGAATACATTATTAAAGTAGTATTGGAATTACAACAAGCAAAAGGATTCAGTGAGAACTTTATAGATAGTTGGGTCCTTCAACTACTTTTTCTAAAGGTGTTGATCAAAATAAGTATACGTTCAGAGAAGTAAAGGGAGCTTGTAAATGGGTGGATATTGGGTAACATTAAGCTACCATAATTACTAGTCAGCAATGTGTCTCCTCTTTGATGTCAACTGTGTGCTTTCTTTTTGTCTCGGGAAAGGAGGAAACTTCAAAAGCTTTAATTTCAGCACAATAAAGCATTCACGTTAATATAGGTACCAACCTTTAGTGCATTTCAGTTGGGAAAAGGGTTTCAAGCTAAAATATGCAAGAAGGAAACCAGATAGGTTTAGATAGATGGGCACATATACTGTAATTCTTAAAGGACAAAACCTGCTTTATTCAGAATCCTGGTGCAAAGAAGAAGCCTTATTGCTTCTCGAGAATTGGATGTGAGTTTATTATTCGTGGTCTAAATATGCCAAACGACTGATATTCAAAAAGTTAAATCCTATGAATTCTGCTCTTCTGGAAACTTTTATTTTAGGAGCAAATATCTAAAAGAAATTGCCTGTAAGTGCTCAAGATGTAAGTCGGATGGTTGTTGACCAGTAGGCCTTAGCAACCACACCCGTCCACATGGGTAGGCATTCATTTGAGGAGCATCACCGTTGAAAAACTATAAAAGTCTTCAGAGTCTAACATTGGCCGAATAATTGGTCTTTGATAATCTAATCCCTAAAAATACTATGGGGCAAGTAAATGTAACCCAGCTGGCTTCTGTGGCCGATAATCTCGTCTTACACATAAGTAATGATCATTGTAATTGAATTTAATGCCATTATATCTTACAGATGCAACCTCAATAAGAATGGATTTGGTCATTTCAGCTTTTAGAAAGTGTTCTTGGCATTAATATATTTGAACACAAAAGGAAAGCAAATGGGCCAATGGCATCCACGGCAGGTTAGTCTTGGTTCCGTGTAAGAACTGAAGTCCAGATGGATGCTTAAAACCTATTGATAAGTGGCTAAAATATTGAAGCTAGCTCTAAACAAGACAGCTCTTTTCTTTTCTTGTTGCCCTTGGGGGTAACAAGAGGACTTTGCTCGAAGGATCCACGGGGATGCGTCCCTTGCAGGGTTTTAACTCTCCGCCTGTGAGGTCAGAGAATAATTGCTAAGGAATGACACTGACGTCATAATGGTAATTGTTTTTTGGGTTTTTTTCCAGTGCTTAATTTGTTTATAGGATATGTTAAGCACTCACTGTGTGCCAGGCACTTTACTAAGACCTAGGGTAGATACAAGGTAATCAGGCTGGACACCGTCCGTGTCTCGCGTGGGGCTCACGACAGTAATCTCCATTTTACGGATGAGATAACTGAGGGACAGAGAAGTTAAGTGACATGCCCGAGGTCACACAGCGCATCTGTGGCAGAGCTGGGATTGGGACGGGTCCGTGCTCTATCCGCTAGGCCACGCTGCTTATTGTGTGTCAAGCACTGTGCTAAGTGCTGGGGATCATCCCATTGTATCTCGTCTTAAAGGACAGAGGTGAGAGATTAACAGTGAACAAAATGATCTGTTTGGAGCCCCAAAGATTCCATCTCTACATTAGTTCCTCTAATCATAAAACCCATAGAATCAGAAAAAAAATCAGCGCAAACGCTCTATACTCAGAGAGCATTTTATAACCGTTATAATTAATCACCCCAGATTTTAAAATCTATTCTCATTGGATATGTCTATTAAACCCTAATTCTCTATCTTCAGATTATATAGATAGTTCAGATCTCTGAAATACACTTTCTAAAAATAATATTTGTTATAAACCTTATCTAGTGCCAGGCACTTTACTAAGCTCCGGGTCACAGTCTGTGCCCCGCTTGGGACTCACACTAGCAATTACCATTCTACAGATGAGGTAACCGAGGCACAAAGAAGTGAAAACACTTGCCCAAGGTCACACAGCAGACACATGACGGAGCTGGAATTAGAACCCAGAACCTTCTGACTCCCAGGCCCGTGCCAGAGACGCGTACTCAGCACTAGTATAATAGAATAATAAAGAGACACATTGCCTGCTCACGACGAGCTCACATTCTAGATCAAGTAAAGCGATGGATCGCTACATTTCTACTCCATCTGGTGCCATATTGGCACACCCATCGATCAGCCAAAGTCCCTGGTCCACTCTTGCTGGTCACTACATTCTGGTAGTTGGTAGAGAAAGGGTTGTGGCTAGGAAAAGAGCGTGAGATGGGGTAAAAGAGAGTCAAGATACTAGAGAAAGCCCTCAGGTTTATCCCCGGTAAATGGTCACATCGATTTCCTACCGAAAAAAAGAAAAGCGATTAAAGCTACAGAGTCCGGAGTTCGGTTCCTGTCTCCACCACGACTTGCCACATGGTGGAGGCGATGGTTGAATCATTAATGATGGGATTCGTTAAGTGATCACTGTGTATGGGGCACTGTTCAAAGCACTGGGGTGGATACGAGCCAATCAAGATCCTGTCCCCTATGGAACTCCAGTATTAATCCTCCTGACTCCCAAATCCTTGCTCTAATAATAATAATAATGTTGGTATTTAAGTGCTAAATTGGTATTAAGAGGTCGAACCCATGACCTCTGACTCCCAAGCCCAGGCTCTATCCACTAGGCCATGCTGCTTCCCCAGTGATCTTTATGAATTTTATTTGCCGAGTGCCTCTGTGGTTTACAGAGCCCTACACTAAGCGCTCAAGAGAGTTGCCCCAGTTATGTGGTGGGGCTATCGCTCACTGATCTCATACATGGCAGTAGTTCTCTGAAGATCGTTGAACCACTGTGGCAAGTTGAGAGAAGCAGCGTGGCTCAGTGGAAAGAGCACGGGCTTGGGAGTCAGAGGTCATGAGTTCGAATCCCAGCTCTGCCACTCGTCAGCTGTGTGACTGTGGGCGAGTCACTTCACTTCTCTGGGCCTCAGTTACCTCATCTGTAAAACGGGGATTAAGACCGGGAGCCCCACGTGGGACAACCTGATTCCCCTGTGTCTCCCCCAGCGCTTAGAACAGTGCTCTGCACACAGTAAGCGCTTAACAGATACCAACATGATTATTATTATTCCAACCAGAAATCGATAGTTTCTATTTATTTACTTAGGCTCTGTGCCCCGAGTGGGACAGGGACCGTAGCAGGTCCACCTCAGTGCTCAAAAAAGTGCTAGACACATAGTAAGCCCTTACCAGATACCACCATCATCATCATCATCATCATTTCTGTCGAACCCGAAATCTCCCAGAGACTCCGTCCTAAAAGACCTTCCCCAATTTAGGAGATAATTCCGAAAGGGACACTTAGACTGCGAGCCTCGCGTGGGGCGGGGAATGCGTCCAGTGTGATTAATTTATTGCCATTGTTCTCGCCTGTCCGTCTCCCCCGATTAGACCGTAAGCCCGTCGAACGGCAGGGACCGTCTCTATCTGTTGCCCACTTGTTCATTCCAAGCGCTTAGTACAGTGCTCTGCACCTAGTGAGCGCTCAATAAATACTATTGAATGAATGGGTTTATGAATCTGTGTCGACCCCAGCACCCGGAACAGCGCTTGACACATATTAACCCCTCAGCAGATACCATCGTCGTCATTTCTGTTGAACTAGAAAGCTCACAGAGACTACCGTACTTCGAGGCCTTCCCCGGTTGAGGACTCGGCACCAGAAGGGACCTCGATACTCTCAGGTTTTCCCGGGAAGGCTCCCTGAGGTGCGTCCCTGGTACCATCAGCCCTGAGTGATCAAACATTCCGACCCATAAACTTTCTTGGGATGAAAACCAGCCTGCCGCGGACGCCCGGCATGGGGTAGAGCACATGGAATTCGATTCCTGTCCCTCCGAATGCAGAACACACGGCCCGGAGTTCGCCCCCCACCCCGCGCATTCTGGGCTGTTAAACGGCATCTGAACTGCCTCGCAGCCGAACGTCGAAACGTTCTGGGTGCCCTCTCCGACGGCCAGGCCCGTTCCGTTTACGGGTGTTTGCCGGAGGTTTCTTTGGCTAGTCCAACACCCGTCCTGGGACGGAGGGAAAAGATAACGGCCATGAGATGGTGGGAGAAGACCGTCGTAACTTTTTAGCAGCTCTTTAATTGGGGCTCCGTCGGGTACCAGCTGTCGTTTTAATACCGTAAACTGAGGACAATGAGACCCGGAGTGGACATTTAATTCTACCTCTCTGACAAGCAAGTGTTACTGCTGGCCGGTTTGCATCAGGACCACCTGCAATGTGTTAGTCATTAAAAAGGTCACTGTTACCGAACATTTTAAACTGCGAATAGCTTCAGATTAAATTAGGTGTAAAAAAAGTCATTTCCTCTCCGTGATAAACTAAAACACCTGCAGTACAGCTCAAGTTTACCATGCGATGTAAACCACCCCCACGTTGGCCAAAACATTTGAAGTGCCTCAAAAGCACAATTTTGCCAGTTATCTCTCAATCCTCAATTATTGCGATCTGTCTAAATTCGGTGCCTCTCCCTAGGAGGACCTGTAGGTTATTTTATGCTCCGGTAGACCTAAATCACAACTTTCATTCGCCTATGCTTGACTGACGATTCTTCTCTGGTTTCCTTTCATTTTCTTCTCCGTTCTCCCCCTGCTGTGCTTTTTCTGTTTCTGAGCTGAGAAACATTCGGTATCATTCTCGAATCTAAAAGACCATATGAACACAATGATCCATTCCCTGAAGGTATTCTGGATTTTCCCTGACACACCAACCTAGCACACAGGCAAACACGGAAGAAGACCTTTGGAACTGCGACCGCAATTACAGGGATGTGGTGTGAACAGCCAGTAGAGCGGACCGACGATGCAAGGCGTTTTTCTTCGTTCTAAGTTGGTGACGGATTGAGGAGTCGGGGTGGGTCGTATGATCTAGACGGTTTATTTTGTTGGGGGTTTTTTGAATTTTTTTGATAGAGGTGCATTGACAATGGCTGGATGTCAGGAATCCTTGGTATCAGTGAAGGCCAAAAATGGGTCTCTAGGAATTTCTAGAAAAGAAATCCTATATTGATGAGAGAATTTTAATCGTTATAATAATAATGTTGGTATTTGTTAAGCGCTTACTATGTGCAGAGCACTGTTCTAAGCGCTGGAGTAGAGATTAGACTGTAAGCCGGTCAAAGGGCAGGGACTGTATCTGTTACCCATTTGTCCATTCCAAGCGCTTAGTACAGTGCTCTGCACATAGTAAGCGCTCAGTAAATACTATTGAATGAATGAACATAGGGTAATCAGATTGTCCCACGTGGGGCTCACAGTAAATCCCCATTTTACAGATGAGGTAACTGAGGCCCGGAGAAGTGAAGTGACTTGCCCACGGTCACACAGCTGACAGATGGCGGAGCGGGGATTCGAACCCATGACCTCTGACTCCCAAGCCCGGGCTCTTCCCACTGAGCCACGCTGCTTCCCAGAGTGCTTGATAGAATGAGCTGCAAGCAGTTAGCACTTAGTAAATACTAATATTACTAATACTATTATTACTAATAATAGCAATAATAATAACGCAGTGGGATTATTATGGTATACATTTAATTATCCTATAATGACGAAGTAGCATTCTTGTAGAACCCCGCAGTAAGGAAAACAGTCACAGTGTGCACCCCGAATCCAGCACCTGGCTCAATGGCTCGACTGGGTATATCCACGGTACATTATACTTTATAATCATTACGATTAATATTACCATTATGACTATTCGTTGTTATCGCATCTGTTAAGCACTTACTATGTGTCGAGCACTAGTCTAATCCCTGGGGTAGATACAAGTTCATCAGGTCCCCCATCCCAAAGGGGGCTCACAGTCTAAGTAGACGGAGAACAGGTATTTAAACCCCATTTTGCAGTTGAGGAAACTGAGGCACTTGCCCAAGGTCACACAGCGGGTCCTCCGACTCCCAGGCTCGTGCTCTTTCCACTAGACCACGCTGCTCCTCCAGATGGGGTCTAATCCCAGCTCTGCCGCTTGTCTGCTGGGTGACCTTGGGCAAGTCGCTGCACTCCTCTGTCCCTCAGTTTCCTCATTTGTAAAATGGGGATTAAGACAGTGAGCCCCATGTGGGACAGGGACTGTGTACAACCCGATTTCCTTGTATCTGCCCCAGCCCTTAGTTCGGCGCCTGGCAAACGGTAAGGGCTTAACAAATACCGCAATTATTAGTATTATTATATATAAGCTTCAGCGTAAGTCTACTCCCTAATTCTGCCAACGTATTCTGTTCAAAATGCCTAGTGAAAGAAAGCGTTTTGGTAGAACTGAGGGAATATTCATTTAATGGTATTGCACTTCAGTAATCTCCCGTCGAATCTATAAGCGGCCGATAACACATTTCACCCTATTCACCCTCCCTTTGGTGCGGCCTTACGCATTTGGATCTGCATCACTCAGGCGCTTAATATTCATCCCGCCGTCCGCCCCTCAACATTTACGTACGTATAAACGCTCCCATTTCCCCTATCTATAACTTATCCTAATGTCTGTCTATCCCTCTTGACTGTAAGCTCCTAGAGGACGGGGATGGTGCCTTCCATCTTCATTATATTGTACTCTCTAGAGGCGGGATCTAATTCCCACCTGCATACTCTTTCCCAGCATTTAGTACAGTGGTCCGAACCCTTACCGGGCTGAATAAATACTATTATTACTACATGATAAGCACTTCACACCTAATATCCCAAGTTCCAGCGGGGTGAAATCTCTGTTGGGAATAAAAGGGAAAGAGCATTCAGGGACACGTGCAGTCCTCAGGAAGGTCTCTGGGAGAAGATGGTTGTGGGAGTGGGGCCTACATTTTTATAAGGACCTGGAGGAATTTAACCCTTTCACCGGGCAACCTGCTATGATCAATCATTTCTTTTTCAACTCTTCAGGGCCTGCCTCCCAGGGGACTTCTTTCAATAGACTATAAAACGGAGTGTTGTTGTGTGAACAGAAACGACTCTGTTAATGTGGGAACTGTCCCCCTCCACCCTAGTGTTATTTCAAACCACCCTGGTTAATCGTGGATATGTTTTCCTCGCTGGCAGGAGCCTTGACTTATAACATCCCCTTCTTAAGGTGGAAGCTTGGCCCACTTTGGGGACCGGTCACTCCTATCTCAGCCGAGGTCCCTTGTCATTTGTCCACAGCCTACCGGGGTAGGGGACCACTGGCGGTCCTCACAGAGATACATGTGATATCACACATGTTATTCTGGGCATGCAGATGAACACTGTCATCATACGCACTATTCTGCAGAAGCTCGCCCAGGGACCACTTAAACCTCCACCGTATATCTGGGAATCTGAGATGACCTCTGACTACTGATTTGGGAATCTGAGATGACCTCTGACTACTCATTTGCTCCAAAGTCATTGTTTTCAGCTCCCAGTTCCCATTTCCGAGCTCTGACACTCAGCAACGGTAACCACTCGACGCTTAAGCTGAGACTATCTGACAAGAGGCATCCGGTGCCAGATAGGAGAGAGACCAGATAAAAATGAGACTGGAAGCAGATGGGAATAAAAACTGACAAGACAGCCCCCCCAACTTCCGGAGAACTTTTCAGCAGAGGACCAAGCCCGGTGCAGCTGCTCTGGGAAGAGAATTTTGGGAGAAATGAAGAAATATCATTCAGAGCAAATTATCGGTGCCTTCAAGGGGGAGGAGGTGTTTGGTGTAGAGGAGGTTTACAATGTAGGGAAGACCCATAAACTTGATGAGCGTGATCCACAGAAATTTTCATATGGAAGGAATAGGACAGAAATCCTTAGATCTCCTCTCTGCCAATATAATGTAAACTCGTGGGCAGAGAATGTCTCTTCATTCAGCTGTACTTTCCCCAAACACATGGTACAGTGCACTGCATCCAGTGGAAGTTCAATAAATACTTTTGCTATTACTTCTACTAGAGCACCTATTGAGCGTTTATTGAGCACCGATCGTGTGCAGAGCACCGTAGTAAGTGCTTGGGACAGTACAACAGAGTAGGTAGAAACGTCCCCCGTCCACAAGGAGCTTACAATCTAGAGGGGCCTTCTGACCTCATATCTTCAATGGGAGTTGTTCTTCCCGATTTTAATCAGCTGTTGACGTGGGTTCTAGGGAAGACAATGGAAGAAAAGAGTCACCCCGCAATTTCCGGGCCTCCGGCTTCACCGTGTGGATTACCCCAAGAGACCGGGGACACCTGTTAACGGGCCGAGAGACGACTCGCGTTCCCTGACACCATAATTCCCGCTCTTGGAATTGCCCTTTCATCAGCCTTCAGCTTCTCCCTTTGCAGTGAAATCTTTGGAGCCCTCGTAATGCACTAAAATAAACACTGACATTTATTATTCCTTCATCAGTTTTAGTCAAGGGTCCCCAGTCCCCTTTCTCCCACTCGTTCAAATAAAAGCCCTGAAATAGAATAATACCCTCTATACATTCTATCTGAGTTTGTATTTTCTATCCCTTTTTATGTGTGTCCTAACCCTGGCCGGGTGCCCCCGGAGCCCTTTAAATCGGCTAAATAAGATGTACTGTTTGCGGCTCAGTTCTTATAGAGGAGTTATTCTATTCCAACTGGGGGCTCTGTTTTTCTTTACATCTGGTTTGTTACTCATGCTCTATTATGGGGTTAGAATGCCGGCTCCGTTTTTCTCACTCTTAAGGGTTGTTTTATGCATTTAGGTTTAACGTGTAACTGCCTTCCAAGACTCAACCTCTCTCCTTCCTTTCCTTAACACACGGGATTGAGCATCTTTGAGAGCCAGTTGGTTCCCTCCTTTTGTCAGGTGCAGGAATCCTCCTTGACACTTGCACCCGGAGATCCCATTTCTCCACAATTCATTCAGTTGTATTTATTAAGCACTTACTGTGTGCAGAGCACTATGCTAAGGGTTTGGGAAGAGTACAGTAAAGCAATAAATAATAAACAGAGACAATGCCTGCCCAAACTGAGTTAAAAGTCTAGAGGGCGAGAAATAAGTGGGTCTGGCTCAGAAGGGTGGGGTCCGAAGCGGCAGGTGGGGCTTGTGCAGTGGGGTGGAGAAGACCCAAAGAGTACTTGGGTTGAACCCAATTCACTCTATGGAGGAGGACATTATTTCGATACAAATAATAATAATAATGTTGGTATTTAGGCACTTACTAGGTCCAGAGCACTGTTCTAGGCGCTGGGGGTAGATAAAGGGTCATCAGGTTGTCCCACGTGAGGCTCACGGTCTTAATCCCCATTTGACCGATGAGGTAACTGAGGCACAGAGAAGTTAAGTGACTTGCCCACAGTCACACAGCTGACAAGCGGCGGAGCCGGGATTCAAACCCACGACCTCTGACTCCCAAGCCCGTGATCTTTCCACTGAGCCACGCCTGGAAGGGATTAACCTAGCAGCCTAAGCACTGGTATACCTCCATTGAACGTCGATGACCACTGGCTGGCTGAGTTCACGATGGTCAGAGACAACTTCTCTTTGGAAAGAGAGGGTAATGGCTCTATGTTCTTATGAATTTCACCTTCAGTAAAGCCTATTATTCACACTTATAACCATCCTCTCCCCAGCCCTCAAGAAAAAGGAAAACAGAAAACGAAATTGAACAAAATTCTTCTCCGTGGTGAACGTTTGCGACTCGGTAACTGCAATTGTCTAATCTGTTTTAGGCTGAAAGCGCTAGGATTTGAGAACAGTGTTTTTGTTGGTGGCGATTATAAAGCTCGTCAAGGGCAGGAATCCTGTCTACCAACTCTACTGTACTTTTCCAAGTGCTCAGTACAGTGCTCTGCACGTGGTAAGTGCTCAATATTGGATTGATTGACTCAGTCCAGCACCCTGTAGGGGTTAATATCGCACAAATAATTAAAATGATTCCACACTTAATTATCCCTTAATTCACTGTCTTCTCTTCTTCCCCCAAATGGTCTGTCAGGAGGGCATCTGGTGTCGACCTGCATTTGAGTGCAAACTTTGCCCCTGCTCAGAAGGAGATCCTTTTTCTCCATCAAAAAGCGGGTCTGGCTCGGAAAAGTGGGGACTGAAAAGGGAGGTGGGGAGTCTCACACTGAAACCCACCAACCTCCAACTCAGACCTACTTACTCAGGTTCCCTCTGAAATGGGACTTTTCCCCCTAGATGCCTCTCACCATCAGTATTCCTCCAGGATAATGATAATAATAATGTTGGTATTTGTTAAGCGCTTACTACGGGCAGAGCACTGGTCTAAGCGCTGGGGTAGATACAGGGTAATCAGGTTGCCCCACGTGAGGCTCACAGTTAATCCCCATTTTACGGATGAGGTAACTGAGGCACAGAGAAGTGAAGTGACTTGCCCACAGACACACAGCTGACAAGCGGCAGAGCTGGGATTCGAACCCATGACCTCTGACTCCCAAGCCCAGGCTCTTTCCACTGAGCCACGCTGCTTCCGTTAACACTTAGGAGAAGCAGCATGGCCCAGTGGAACGAGCATGATGAGCCTGGGAGTTCCTCAGTTTCCTCAAATAAAAAATGGGGATGAAATATCTGTTCTCCCTCCTCTTTATATTGTGAGCCTCATGCGGGATAGAGACTGTGTCCGACCTAATTAACTTTTACCTACCCTGGCACTTGGAACAATGTTTGACTCATCATAAGCGCTTAACAAATACCACGAGGAAAAGAAATGATGGCAGTGTTTTCTGGTGACTCCTGGTTATTTGAGAAGCCTGCATCTTCCCATTTCTAGTGGAAAATGTTTGAACTGTCGGACAAAGTTTGTTCAAGTACAGCTTCCAAACCAGTTAAAACATTTGAAATGACCAAGAAAATCTCTTCGGTTCAGGCATTTGATTCTTCTTTCTGGTATTTTGTAAAAAAAAAAGGTTCAGGGAGTTCGTAGCCTGATTTTTATTCGTTTAACCATGCATCAGGAGCAACCGTGTTCGATCGGAGTCGCCCTCTGAGGCCTTTTTATTCAGTTTGGAGAAAGATGAATGGGCCATTTTTCGAACATCGCTGTGCTGATGCCATGTGAGTCTCTTGTCAAATGATCGGTGGATTAGGAAGGGAACCAATGACTCTGAATGAAGGTAAGAATATATTCAGTTTGAAGAACCCCGTCAAAATGTGGCCTAAATTCTAAGTTTAGAAATGAACTGGAGTTTAATCGTTTGCCTTCTCTGATATTAAAGCACCACATTTCTTCGCTTGATTTCCTAAAGGATATGAGAGGCAGAATGAGTTTCTACAAGTAGTTGATACTGTTGTAGCCCAGTTAGCACGCTTAATTGGTTCCATGAAAAGAGTGCTAAGCAAAATAGAGCAAACACCAAAGCTTCCTATTGGAATTCATGTAAAATGCATGAATGCATTCCCAAGAGGCCCAATATTGATTAAAATGATATGAATATGGTTTTAAAAGGTGATAAAACCCAATAAATGTCAAAAAGATCCAACAGAAATATGCATCAATAATAAAAAGACTTCAAATTTGATTCTTTGTGGGTAGAAACGCAAATACTTGATATTTAAAATGTTATCTTGGACGGCCCGTTCATCAGAAGGGCAGAGTATGTTAACATCCTAGAGAGTTGTCATGATCTAAGCTAAATAAATCCCCCATTATCTAATGCTAAATTATAATGAACTGCCATCGCTCCATGTTCATCAGTCAAGTCAGTCGAAATTCTTCAAGTATTGAGAAGGAAGAGGAAAGGAGATATTTAAGCCAAAGTAAACTCGGTAGTCTTTCCTTGACATGAGATGATTGGGAGAAACGTGCCTTTAAAATTCAACAGTGCAATGTGAAAGAGCACTCATGGAAGAGCAGTATGATCGGGTATGGATAGTCAGGCCGTCCTCGACAGGAAGTTTTGAGTAACGATGAATGGTATTCACATTTCTCAATACTGTTCAAGTTTCAGGTTTACAACTCACTGGTTTCAACTTCATTTTGCTAGCTTTCCTCATGGCATTATAATGATAATAATGATTACTGTAGTGTTTGTTCAATATTTCCTATATGCCAAGCACTGTTTTAAGACCTGAGGTACATATAAAACAATCAGGTCAGATACATGCGAAATAATCAGCCCACAATCTAAGTGGGAAGGAGAAGAGGTACCGATAATGGAGATTCCCATTTGTAAATGTAAAATCCCCATTTTACAGATGAGGAAACTGAAGCACAGAGAAGCTATGTGAATTGCCCAAGGTCACACAGCAGAAAAGTGATGGGGCTAGAATTAGAACCCAAGTCCCCTGACTCCTGTTGCCGGGCTCTTCCCACTAGGCCTCCTCACTACAGGCAGAAAAATGATAGGTGCAGAAGCCAGAAGGAAAATAAGGGAACAATCTTATAAGCGTCGTTGGAAGGAAGGGATGAATGTTTAAAGTGGATGAAGAATTACCCGATTGCCAGCAGAAACAGCAGAAAGGATCGACACATCCGGTTTTCTGCCAATGAAATACAAATTGGCTATGGAAATGAAACTTCTGTGGCTCACTCTAAATCCATCCAAGCGGCTACACTGCATGTCTGTAATTGATGGAGTACACAATTCTGACCCTGGTTCAGGAGCCACTCTCCCATTTACGACACTGTCCTTATGAGAAAATGTACTTTGCCTTCCAAAATTTTGCCGAAAGAGCCGGTTTTCAGCAACCAATTGTGTCCTAAGTCTGCAGGCTGCCACTTATATCAAAAAGAAAGTAATAATAATAATGGCATTTGTTAAGCGCCAACTGTGTGCCAAGCACTGTTCTAAGGACTGGTGTAGATGCAAGGTAATCGGGTTGTCCCACGTGGGGCTCACAGTCTTTAATCCCCATTTTACAGATGAGCTAACTGAAGCACATAGAAGTTAAGTGACTTGCCCAAAGTCACGCAGCTGACAAGTGGCGGAGCCGGGATTAGAACCCACCACCTCTGACTCCCAAGCTCGTCTCCCTCCCACTGAGCCACGCTGCTTCCCTGTAGCCATGCGTTTTTTTCTGTGGCACAACCTATCTTCCTTATAAAGCAAAGATATATATGGAGGAAGGGGAGAATTTTGCAAAATTTCTTCGTCTTACCAAGGTCGCTCAACCGTAAACAAATTCTGAAAGTTGCATGTAGGGAAAAGCTGGATTCTCCCTTCCAGAGATAAAATATCAGTGCACGGTTGGGACATTTTGTAATGCAAAGATTTCAAGCAGGTGAGAATAAAAGACAGGACACTTCCCTAACCACAAAACTTCCTAAAGATAGGTGTATCTGTAAGGAATTATTTTCTGACAAGAAGTTGACAACTCACAGCTACCGGAGGGAGAAAAGATTGTATCGGCGACTTCTAGAGAGACACATAGAGGAATAATACGTAGACAAAAAGCAGATTGCTTTTCGAGCCTTGTCGAAGATTGCAATCGCGACAAAAAGCCCAGGATCATAACCAGCAGAGAGGAAACAGAACGGCCCTAGATTAGCGACCATTCTAAGCAATGGAATCAAACCCGGAATAGATATCTGTTAGTCCAAGACTACTGTGGTCTTGCTGCCTCCTTTAACCCTCTAGGGTGGAATATCTCAGCACACCGTGTCTTCATAACATCAAGTACAAAAATCAGTCGAGAGGAAGGTGATCGTGACAGGGTCTCCTTGTTATAAACAGTGGACAAGCCCTGGTCAGGTGACTAAATTTTGAGACCGGGAATCTACGCGAAGGAGACGATTATTCTACTAGATGTTCGGGACAGACCCCTAACACCCTGTCATTGCTGTCAGTAGTGTGTCTGCTTAGAATTATAATGAAAATAATAATTGTGGTATTTAAGTACCTACTCTTGTTACATTGTGCTCTTCCAAGGGCTTAGTACGGCGCTTTGCACAAAGTTCTCAATAAATATGATTGAAGAAATGAATGAATGAATACTATGGGCCAAGTATTGTACGAGGTCTTGGGGTAGAAAGACAGAGTACCCGTCCCACATGGGGTTCGCGGTCTAAGTAGGAGGGAGAACAGGTATTTAATCCCCATTTAGAGATGAGGAAACAGAGACGCAGAGATGTTAAGTGACTTGCCCAAGGTCAAAGAGCAGGCAAGCGGCAGAGCCGGGATTAGAAGCCAGATCATCTGACCCCCAGGACTTTGCTCTTTCCATTAAGCCATGCTCCTTCTCACAGTTATTAATCAGTGAACCATATTTATTGATCGCCTATTGAATGTAGGTAGATGGTATTTACTGAGCGATTCCTATGTGCAGAGCATTGTACTAAGTGCTTGGGAGAGTATAATCAATGTAAAATGCATAATTCCTCCCTTCAAAGCGTTTTTTCATCTTTTGACGGGGGCAGCCACAAAATCATTTAGTTAGGAAGAAAAGAGGAGTGGAAAGATGGTTAAGTAAATAAGTACTTGAATCGTAACGCATGGAAATCTATTCGTATAAAAAGTTCTATAGATGTCTGTAAGTGCATGTGCCGAGATAATGGCCGTATTGCACTCTCCCAAGTGTTTTGTACAGTGCTGTGCACACAGTGAGCGCTCAATAATTATCACTGATTAATAATCGGGAGAATTTCTGTGGGGAGCAGAAAATGAACTGAAGACAGCTCCCCGGAGGAGGTGAGATTTCATTCAGTCATTCGTATTTATTGGGCACCTACTGGGTGCAGAGCACTGTACTGAGCACTTGGGAGAGTACTATACAACAATAAGCGGACACATCCCCCGCCCACGATGAGCTTACCGTCTGAAGGGCCTTGGAAATAGGAAAAGCTGTCGCCTAGTTTTTATGAAGCAGGAGGGAACTCCAGGTAGGAAGGAGGATGGGAGTCAAGTGTTTGAGGCAGGAGAATCGAGAATGAGGCCTAGTGAACATGTTAGCTTGGGAAAATGAAGAGAGCAACTCGGGGTGTAGTGGGAGAGGAGAGATGAGAAGTAAACTCGATAACAGTTCAACCGATCAATTTAAATAATGCGGGAAGTCGGTCTGGTGTCCCAGAGTTACTTTTGGCCTGAATTAGAGAAGCAGCGTGGCTCAGTGGAAAGGGCCCGGGCTTGGGAGTCAGAGAGCATGGGTTCGTATCCCAGCTCTGCCACTTGTCAGCTGTGTGGCTGTGGGCAAGTCACTTCACTTCTCTGGGCCTCAGTTACCTCGTCTGCAAAATGGGGATGAAGACTGTGAGCCTCACGTGGGACAACCTGATGACCCTGTATCTACCGCAGGGCTTAGAACAGTGCTCTGCACATAGTAAGCGCTTAACAAATACCAACATTATTAATTATCTTGTTTATCCTCGTCTGACTGCTCTTGATCTAGCCAGCACCAGTTTGAGGTGCAGTTACAAAGCCCTCTGCCTGGAACTAGGGAATTTTGGAGCTGGAGAGGTGAGGGGAAGGAGCTAAATGTTGACAGTGAGCCATCTGAGTCCAGCCTGACTTTGGCTAAGTCCCTCTCTCTCTACCCGACTTGGCCACGGGAGATCGGTGACACAAAGGACGTGCATCCTCTGCTGCTGAAAGCTGTGTGCTTCACAGTGTGGACAGTTTCTCTCAGCTGTCTCACTGGGTCAGTAGGGTGACCTGAGATGTCCTCACTGATGCAGCTGTGCCTGGCTGAAACCAGGAGGAGCATCGAGAGCTGAGAATGTATGAGAGGTGGAAAATGGCTTTTGGGGGTTCTGGAGGGGGTCTGCGAGGCAGGGATCCCTCTCTAGACTATAAACTCGTCCTCTAGACTGTAAGCTCGTTGTGGGCCGGGGATGTGTCTGTTTATTGTTACATTGTACTCTCCCATACACTTAGTACAGTGCTCCGCATACAGTAAGTGCTCAGTCGATACGATTGACTGACTGACCATCCCGGGGAGGCTCCCAAGACCAGACCTCCTGTTTCTGGCACAGCTCATTCTAGGAGAATGTCCTTCCTGACACACGCCCACTTTCCTTCCAGTCAGTCCTCGTCCACAGCTAGGCCTGCCAATCAAAGGGGACAAATTTGGCACGAAGGCCGCGGGTGAAGAGCAGGGGTTAACCGTGTACCTCGCCCCACGAGACCCCAGACTGAGGCGGGGGCTCCTTGGCCCGTAGCGTCCAGATTGGGGAACGCGCTGTGACTTCCCCTCAGAGGAACAGGGCCGGATGCGAGAGATATGCAGCGTGAGGTCATGAGCATCTGACATCCGAAATGGACTCTCCCGGAGAATGTCATGAAATTCATGACCAACTGTCATGGGCGCCGAGTCGAACGGGAGCCGAATCTTGTGGCTCGCCATATTGGTCTGGGGAGAACTGATGCTTCCTCAGGGACACACTCCAAACCCCACCGGCCTAGGAAGCCTCCGTGTTAAACGTTGTCTTTCGCTTTTCCTAAGGGTCCCATTTTCCTGAATTCTAACGTTGGTATTTTGAACCCTCTTCCGCTTCCACAATTACTATAGCTCAATTATGCTCTTGCATATGTCAGGTAGACTACAGTCTAATTTAATCTTCATTACACACTGCCATATTGCAATTATACATGCTATCAGAGTGTTAACACATATTTAAATCTGTTATTCCTTTGTCACTGATTTACAAAGAGGTACCTGAAAAGAAGCAGATGTCATAATTACATGCTTATTCAGCTCATTTTTAGACTAACTCTCAAAGTAAATTGCAGATGAGCTAGGCATGTCTTCAAATGAATGGAGTGATAGTGCATTAATGCCGTGATTCATTATGGTTTGTCAATGTGCCGTACTTCTGGAATGTGTGATAAAATTATATTAATACCGCGTGCTAATGAGATTAATGAATTTGTACATGCAGGAGAAGAATGGGGCTCTTTGTTCCACTATTGAAAAAATAACATATCAGTAATTAAAAAGAATTAATCAAACCGGGTACAACCTCATTTATATTAAATTAATTTGTCTGGTTCATTTCTAATAATTAATCACTCTTTGCAAATTATAAAGTACTTTCAGGCCGGCTGAACAACTACTGTAGGAGTAGGGATTCGGAATATTTAGAACTATCAAGGTGATCCCTACGGGTTCATATTAATTAAGGTTTAACAGTTTGGAAAATTGTAGCAATATTTTATGATTCATGTAATTAAACTCTGTAGCAAAATGTCACAACCGCTAGTTATTTCTACCCCTGTGATTTATAACTTACCCTTATTTCGGAGGAAGCCGGAGTAATGAAGTCTTCTTGAACACTCAGACAATCAAAGGGAAGTGCGAGGGAGAGTTTTGGAGTTCAAAATGAGGGACCATTAGTCAAGGCCTGGGTTGTAGTCTTCCCTGAGAGATCTCTGTCAGAGTATGCACATCTACCCAATTAATATTAATTAGCACCCGGGAAGATGCTGATATGTATTTCCATAAAGCGTAGCCCCCAGCTGACGAGGAAAACAAAGCTTCTGTTGATGGGACAGGGCCTTCAAACATCTAGATCCTAGAGGTACCCCGACGGGGAGGGAACCAATCAGTCAGTCAGTCGTATTTATTGAGGGCTTACTGCGTGCAGAGCACTGTACTCAGCACTTGGGACATGTACACTATGCAGTCCAGCGTGGATGAGAGGCCTTGAAGCCTCAGGATAGGATTGACACTGTATAAGGACGAGAGATCCTGGGAAAAAGTCAGTGTTCTCCACAGCCACAGGAATCTTGGTGGGAAATTAATGATGTGTATACATCTATAATTCTATTTATTTATATCAGTGCTATTGATGCCTCTTTACTTGTTTTGATGTCTCTCTCCCACCTTCTAGACCGTGAGCCCGTTGTTGTTTTGATGTCTCTCTCCGACCTTCTAGACTGTGAGCCCGTTGTGGGCAGGGATTGTCTCTGTTTGGTGCCAAACTGTACTTTCCAACTGCTTAGTACAGTGCTCCGCACACGGTAGGCACTCAATAAAGGATTGAATGAATGAACGAATGAAATACAGCAGGATCCCACGAAGGCCCGAGAGGCCGTGGACCGGCGTCTCCTAGCTCTGAACTCCTATCGATGGCATTTTAAGATCCCAGACAAAGGCAAAGGTGACGTCGTTCAGCCGCATAACGGCATCATACGTGACATTTTGCAGAGGTGTGGCTGAGGCCACCTGAACTCTGGGGGTTTCCCCCGGAGTGGGAAATACCCTGACCTCTGTCTTGCTCTTGAGATGTTGTGTTCCTCTTTCAGGTGCCGCTTCCGAACCACGGAATTTGGCAGCGAGACCTGAAACAGAAGTAGGCTGGGAATTTAAAATATCACTATCTAAATATAAATGGGTGATATCATCCCTTCAGCCATCGCAGAACACTTACGAATGTACACAGTAAGCACTCAATAAATACAAGCGAATGAATGAATGGATACCCTCCTTAATATTAGTGCATATATGAATATTGAATTAATTACTCTCCCCATCTTCAAAGCTGATTGTTTTAAATGATAATGATGACGATGGCATTTGTTAAGCGTTTCCTATGTGCCAAGCACTGTTCTAAGCACTTTAAAGCCAATGGGGAGGAGTTTCTGTGAGATGAGGAAGTGGATGGGCAACAACTAGAGGTTCTTGAGGCATGGGGAAACATAGTCTTAAAACTTTTGTAGAAAAATGATGAGGGCAGCAGAGTGAAGTATGGACTGGAGTGGGGAGAGACAGGTAAGAAGGTCAACAAGGAAGCTGATACAGGTCCTTTTGACTCTCAGGCCCCTAGTCTATCCACAGAGCCATGTTCCTACTACTACTGCTGGTATTCCTAAAGATAACAGACATAAAAACATCAATTTCCATATCGGTACTGGACAGAGGATGGACCAGGTGAAAAATGGACTGTCTGGTATAAAATGGAATAGTGGCCACCCCACTCTTAGGTTGGGTGTGGCGGGAGGCTGAAATAGGGGCCCGGAGGTCCTATGACGCCATCAGGCCTTTGCCTGGAGTAAATTAGGACCTTGAATCCATCCCTGGAACCATAGAGAAAGGGTTTTCTAGTGGTCCTCCGGTCCCTCCTCTCACCTCTGCCATGCATGCTGTTTGCCTTGCCCCGCCTCACGCTCCCGGGACAGGGGTCTAGACCTCGGTCAAATCTAGATCACTGAAGGTCAGAAAAGTGACTCCAAACTCCATCTGCCCGGAATGGAACAATCATCAATGTGATAAATTTACAGAAGTCACACGATTCTTAATGGTGCTGATGTGTAGGGGCTTTTCTTGCCAAACAGAGAGGCTTCAGGGAGATTGGGAAAAATTCCTTTTGAAAAATTTTCTTTCTGGAACCTCAGCAGATGAGGAATTCACTCCACTTCATATGAGGGAACTTGGAGAGGTCAATCTAATAAAATAACTTCCCAGTGCCTTATTCAGAGTAGACTTGCCAATTACCACATGCCTACCTGCCCAGGTTTTATCACTTTTTTTTTTAATTGGCATTTGTTAAGCACTTGCTCTGTGCCTCGGACTGTACTAAGCGCTGGGGCAGATATAAGCTAATCAGGTTGGGCACAGTCCATGTCCAACATGGGGCTCACAGTCATAATTCCTATTTTACAAAGGAGATAACTGAGTCACAGGGAAGTGAAGTGACTTGTCCACCATCAAACAAGTGGCAGAGCTGGGTTTAGAACCCAGGTCCTTCTGACTCGGAGGCCTGTGCTCTCTCCACCAATCGATGCTGCTTCACGTGTTATCCAAATCCTGTTAAGGAGTAAACAGTATTCATTTTTTGATTCCCTCTCCGCCAAGTATGTGGAGAGGAGCCTGAAGAAAGAGAAGCCTAGGAAATAACACTGTAATCATAATGCAGTTTGTGATGCTGAGTCCATCTTACTGGATTTATTTAGAAAAGAGAAAGCTGGATCAATGCCTGTTCGCCTCCATTTCTTGGACTGCGAACCCCACGTGGAACAAGGTCTGGGTCCAACCTGATTAACTTTCATCTACTCTTTTGCTTAGAACACTGCTTGACACATAGTAAGTGCTTAAAAAATGACATCATAATACTAATTGACTTCTGAACCGGATGTAGTTGCTGGGAAGTTATAGCCTCAGTCTACCTATGGTGTTTATTGAGCCTCTAATGTGTGCAAAGCATTGTATCAAGCTTTTGGGAGAATATAAAAGAGTTAGTAGACACCATCCCTGCCCTCAAGGAGCTTCCAATCTAGGGAGACAGACATTGAAATAATTGACTGACAAGAGGGAGCTGGAGAACGTAAAGGTCAGGGGACACACACAAGCACAGAAAGTGCCTGTTTCTAATTCACAATTGCTAGTAGTGGCTCCTTTTCTGTTCTCTTCCTGCAGTCTACAACCCTTTCGTTTCATCCGACTGAGAAATTTTGCCTGGGGCTCGTTCGCAGGTAACAACTTCTCCCCAATCACATGTTGACAAATTTCACCTAATGGGCTAGGGAAGAGAAAAAACGCTCAGGGTCAAATGAAGAAGAGGTGTGAACGTTCAGAAATCAAGAGGACTGGGCAAAGTCACTCCAGACTCCATTTCACTCTTAAAGGGCTAAAGGTACTGTCGATGTGACAGCCCATAAAACCTGAGGCCATCTGTAACTATAACTACGACATTTATTAAATTCTCACTATGTGCTAAGCACTTGAGTATATACAAAGTTATGGAATGCACTATATTGTACTCTCCCAATCGCTTAGTACAGTGCTTTGCCCACACTGAGTGCTCAATAAATACTATTGAATAAATGAAGGAATAAATAGTTTCTCTCCCATCAGGGGCTCAAGATTCGATCTTAACCTTATTTTGTAGATGAAGAAACAGAGCAAGGGTCGTGAGGGCTTCTCAACCCACCTCCAGCCTTTAAACACGTTCGTGCGTTTGACCTTCCTTCCTCGGGCGGGGTTTTCTCTCATTCCTTGGGAGGGTTCCACACGGAAGGAAGAGGAGAGCACATTCTGGGCCTCCCCTACCATGCCACACTCAGTGTGACTCTTGTCCTAAGCCTCCAGGATCGCTCCGGATCCTGGTCAGCCAAGAAGCCGGAACGCTTTTCCCAGCTCCCCCAGGACTCAGTGATGGTGGGAAAAGACCAGCCCAATTTCCGCCCTTTCTGCTAGCCTTCTCGCCACGATCCTGCGGGGAGACAGGCTCAGAAGCTACACTGGCTCGGGCCCAGGATTTGGGTGAAGGGCATTTTACAGGGAGCATTTCCACTGTGTCCCATATTTTCTGAGACCGGTGCAAGTCCGGCCTCATCCCTGGCCTACCCGGAAGTTGTGCAGGTAGAAGAGGAGGGAAGGGGACACTGCTTCTCCTTAGGGCCCATCTCTGGGCCCTGGAGTTGGGGCTGGGCTCTGCCCTGCAGCTGTTGGATTGGTTGGAGTGTTCCTTCAATCTTTTCCGTTCCCCATCTCACCCTCTGTCTTCCCCTTCTCCTGCCCCAAGGTTAGCACCACCCTGCCGATTCTGCCATAACTCTGCTGCAGCCCAGAGCTCAGGAGGGCTAGCTAGGATGGTGGAGAATGTCTTTGTGAGGGTGGGAGAGGGGATGGGGATGGGGTTGGGGGGAGTGAAAAGGCCTAGGGGAGGGGACAAAGGTGTCTTTGGCTAAGTTCATTCAAACTGGGAAGCAGACTATGTTTTGCAGCATGCTGTGCCTGCTGCTATCAGTAATGATATTTCAGAGCTTCGATGCCCCCAGTGAGAGACATCCAGAATGTAGAAAGGCCAGAGTAAACAGCGTACAAGTTTTGCAACGTCCTTTTTTCTAACAAGCAAAGGGGTAGACTGAAAGAGACCCTGATGAGTGACTGTTAATCAGCAGACAGGAGACAGGGCACAGTTTTACAAACACACACACTCACTCTCTCACCCCTTACTGCCCAACCGCCACGTGCTGGTTTTCCATAAGACATATAGATATCAAATTCTATTCATGTTAGATGGTTAACAGGTTGAATGACATTAGGATAATTTAGAAAAAAGCCAGGGATTTTTTTGTTCAATCTGCTATTGGGTTGAACCCTTGCCCACTTGGCCAGTGACCCAGCGGGTTATTCCTTTTCCCCAAACCACAGCTTCCCAGCGCTCCTTGCTGACCTGGCAGTAGGTTGCGGTACGAAGAAAAGCATAGCGGTGAAGAGGTTAAAGTCATCGATCGAACCTGAGGGATTTTGAATTTCCATTACAAGGCTTCCCTGTTGGGAAATACTACATTGTGTCGAACACAGTTTATTAGAAGATCACAACTTGGGGAAAAGGTCAGCGACAATAAGTAGTTGGCATATGTGGTACATACTAATATCTGCTCTTTAAAGATCACTCTCCTACTGGTAACGTTAAATTTTCTTCTGCCTCTTTAAGCTACGCAGTGTTTTAAGGCCTAGCACCATGCAAGTCTGTTATTAAAGATTCTGCTGAATTATTCAGGGCTAAATCAAGATGTGAAGACACCTTTTTTGAGACAGAAAATTGGCAAACACACTCTAAAATGCCTTACAGCCAGGAAAAAAAAAAAAAAAACCAACCCTCCTGCTGCAGCTGTTGTAGTTGCCACAAAATTGATGGAATAAGAATTGCTACCTGAATACAAATGCCATTATTTTCCTTTCCAACCTTTTGTCTTAGGGGTCAGTACTTCTTGGGTTGAAGTCAAATTTTGTGGCTGAAACAATCCAACCCCTAAGAATCGTGCAGGTTGATCCATTCCTTTGCGACAACTTCTTAAGCACAGAACTGGCAGTATCCTGTCAACGGAAGAATTCGTTGCTAGCGGGACTACCGTCCTTCTTAATGGTGCTGATGTGTAGGGGCTTTTCTTGCCAAACAGAGAGGCTTCAGGGAGATTGGGAAAAATTCCTTTTGAAAAATTTTCTTTCTGGAACCTCAGCAGATGAGGAATTCACTCCACTTCATATGAGGGAACTCGGTGACCCTGTGGGAAATCCCGATGAGAAACACCCCGTTCTACTGCGGCATGTGTTTTCATTACACATTTCGGATAGAACTCAGTGGAAGAACTGGGGAAAGTTCCTCCCAACACACCAGTCTGTTCTCGCTATAACACAGTCCACGGTATAACAAAGTTGGCTCGAGTTGCTTTGGTGTTAGAAGAAATAGTTGTGTGCACGCATGTGGTATTCCTTCACTTCTTCCCTCTCCCTCAGACTTTCTGCCCTGCCTTGTAGTAGCGTTAATCGTCTTTATTAAACCCTTATAGTGCAGAGAGCTATATTAAACCCTGAGAAAGAATACACGCGTGGAAATTAGACTCGATCCCTGGCCCTCGCTCTACAGGATTTTGTGTTCGTTTGTGATTTTGTCACTTCGCATTTTTAACCCAGTGAAATAGCGATGAGTGGCAGGGTTGCTAAGCATTCTGCTTCTGTTAGACATAACAATAAGGAAGAAATTTGTATCAAAAAATGTCAGTCTTTGTGGCATCTTTGAATATACGTTCCCCCAAGCCCTATAATTCCCACTGAATAAATAGTTACTGTAACACAGTTTTTCCATAACATATGAGAACCAGAACCCTAAGGAATAAGGAACTCCTTGTAGACTGTCTCTAAAAGAAAAGGAGTCACGTGAGAAAAACTGAAAGCATCCATTTCAGGCTTTTCTAAGCATCTGACCTAAAAGCTGAGTATTTTTGCAAGCAGAAGTGTAATTCCTAGAAAGTTCCAGGATACAATCCAAAACCTGCAGTGGGTGAATTTAGGTAAAAATAACATCTAGGGGTGGTAGCTGCCTTCTGCCTGGTGGCTTCAGAAAAAGCAAGGATGCATTCATATATGGTTTTTTTTTTTTCCTCATCCTTAGACCCGTATCTGTCGGCTTTGGCCCAACTCTTTGTTAGAACCTCGAGGGCAGGATCTATGTTGTTTTAAAATTGTGGAAAACCCCTTAAATTTCTGAATAAACCCCACATCAGGCCCTCTAGCGATGTTTTGGACGATGAGTGCACCTGTGAGATTCATCCAGTCGGTAGACCTGACCCACCCTTGACCTTTTCCAAAGGAGTTGATGTCATTACCTCCAGTTATGGGGGCGTGGGGACCTCTTGAATGCGAGAGATAATGAAGAATTGAATCGACTCTCACTCTTCCCCAGTCTCCCTGACCCCTCTCCCAATGTATTGGTGCAGATTCCCTTCTCCTGTAGAGATCCCACCGCTACCTGCCCAGTTGGGCCCTAGAGAAAAGAGCTGTGAATCAGAATGATTACAAGGATCCCAAGAGTCACCACCAGCTTCCTAGAGGAGCCTCAGGAATCAAATATTTCCGTTCTCTTGTAGGCATGGCTAGTTTCTGCCTGGCTTTCTTGGTGCCCTGAGTACATACTTTAAGGGACCCAGGTTTTCCAATCTGGGTGTTTCTTCTGGATTCCCTCAGTCACAGGTCCCCGGTCTGTCTTTTCTCCTCTCCTCCTGAAGGTTAAGCAAAAGGCGATCTAGCCCTTGGGTTACCTGATTCCCCTCTCGTTGTCCTGTACAGCAGACTTTCCTACCCCCGTTGGCCTTTTTAAAGGACAAAGATTGCCCTTATCCTCTGCCCTTAAGTTGCAATAGCATTTCCAGTTCACTTTCATGCAGCCAAATTGTATCCAGATAGATGGGCACCCAGTCCACGAATACGTACACAAACACACACACACACAAACACAACAAACACACGATTATTTTTACAATCCAGTGCGTCAGACTAAGTCATCGCGACACGGATGACCTTATTTCAAAGAAATGTGGAACCGGAGCAGATTGATGAGCAGAACAAACTTTTAAACCAAAGTCTCATAAATAAATCGGAGACAAAAATTATCGTAGTAAAATTCAGAAAATAATTCTTATTTAAACACTAAGGCTAATGACGAATGAACGCCAGCTATAGGCTACCCACTAATGCTGTTTATTACATTCCCCTCTAACAGGGAATCCCTGGGGTTAGTTTCTGAAATAAAGATTTCATTTGAGGGTAAATCAGAACAACAAAAATGTAGTTAATTGTAAACAACAGAATCCCAAGTCCAGCTGAGTCCATCAATATGAAAACAGAAGTTAACCTCATCCTTTCAGTACTGTAAACATATTAAATGCTATTTATTGTGATTATATGTGTGTGGCCTGCCACAGCCTAAATAGCAGCATTTTCGTGACTGAAAGATATAAACATCAGAGAATGCTAACATCATTATTCCAGTTTTAAAGTTATAAAATCTAAATATTAATTTTAATAGAAAGGTTAGCAAATTGGAAACTACTCCGCACACTAAAGTCATAGCAATAACATTGAACGCTGGTAAAATGCACACATTCCAAAGAGATTAAAAATACAGGTGGGATCCAGCCAAAGTTTATGGGGTATGACATGTGTCATAAACAGAACACTTTTGCATACAAAAAGGGGTTTTTTTTCCTTTACCCTGAATGAACATGAACAGGAAGACCAAGAGAAAAAAATGAGGGCCAAAACTCGCGTTTTAAGTGAATGAACTCGAGGGCAGTTAGGGCAAGCTTAATCCATTCGCCGTGTCCCCGATGGATCCTTTTTAGAAGTTCTCCTCTCTAGAAATGTATCTAGCTAAGGTTTCCCCAAGTACGGATCCTGATGCTATCTTGGGCAGAACCCAGTAATAATAGGAACAATAGTGTTCATTTAGCTATTCCTGGGTCTAGAATCCATTGCATTGGGAAAGGATAAATGCTTAGTACAGTGCTCTGCACATAGTAAGCTCTCAGTAAATACCACTGATTGATTGAGAGAATGCACGGTTGGCAAGTAGACACGGTCCCCATCCCTTGTGGGGCTCACGATCCCTCAGGGTGTACCTTCGTCTGGTTTATTCGGGACGGCTCAGTGTTCAGCAGATGTGTTTCTGGTCTGGAAAAATCAATCGATGGTATTTACTGAGCTCTTCTTGCATGCCGAGCACTATCCTAAGAACTTTGGAAAGGACAATAAAGTAGGCGTATTCCCTGGCCATGTCGCTGAATACCTTTTAGTTCTGGTTTTTTTTTAGCAGAAATGCTCAAGAAACAAGAGTGAAAGAAGGGTAAAGACTGGGTGAACACAGAACTGTTGCTTATCAAATCCCATGGCATCAAGGCGAGGGATAATTGGAGTTTGAGGTTGAAAACCAGGTGAAAGAAACACCAGATTGAGTCCCCACCAAGGGGGTGATGAGTGTGGGGAATGTGTTAGCTCAGAAAGACATGTTCCCATCCTCGTGTCCCCAGAGGAAACAGAGTGGATGGGGGTGGGAGGCAGACAGGGTGGACAACCCTTCCTTCCCCGCTGCTTGTCCCTCTCGACTTAGGCTCCGGGCCAGATCCAGGAAATTCCCTCTCGCTGCTCGATCCGATTGAGGAAGATGGGACCCGGGAGACCCTGCAACTCTCCAGAAGACACGTCGAGGCTAGGGATGGAGGGAAGTAAAGCCCCAAGATACCGACTAACGTGGGTAGTGTTGACCACAGTTACCCTGAGTCAACATCCTGCTGGGTCATGGAGCTACAGCGTAAGTAAATCCTGAAAGGAGTAACATTTGCGTGTACTTTGGTGCACTCTGTGCCCCAGCAGGTACACGACCAGCGAGCCCGAGAGGCACTGGGCAAGCCCCTAACTCTATAATCAGTTCCGCTTTAGAGTCAGCCGATCACTTTTACTGAGCGCTTACTGTGCGCAGAGCTCTGTCCGGAGCACTGGGGAGAGTACGATAGAACAATAAACAGACACGTTCCCCGCCCACAGTGACCTTACGGTCTAGAGGGGGAGACAGACAATAATATAAATAAATTACAGCTATGTACCGAAGTGCTGTGGGGATGGGAAGGGGGGGTGAATAAAGGGAGCTAGTCAGGGTGACGCAGAAGGGAGTGGGAGAAGAGGAGAAGAGGGCTTAGTCAGGGAAGGTCACTTGGAGGAGACGTGCCTTCAATAAAACCTTGAAGCGGGGCAAGAGTGATGGGAAGATCTCGATCGTGAAGTCTCAGAGCTGAGGTCAGCCTTCCTTCTCTCCATCACATCTACTGCCCAAACCTTTCCCCCAGAAAGCTATAAAAACCAGAGGGCAGAGTTTACTTGCAAGTATTAAATTCCAGTCTCCCTCTGACTCAGAGAGTATTATAATCTAATGTCCATCTAGAAAACTGTAGTTGTTGGCTCAGATTTCACCCACCAGCAGTGGAGACCAGAGGAAAGAGGAGGAATGAACCAAGCAAGACCACTGCCTCTATCCATTATTTGGGGACCAGGGAGCGTTAGAGAAGCAGCGCGGCTCAGTGGAAAGAGCCCGGGCTTGGGAGTCAGAGGTCATGGCTTCGAATCCCGGCTCCACTTGTCAGCTGTGTGACTGTGGGCAAGTCACTTCACTTCTCTGTGCTGCAGTTACCTCATCTGGAAAATAGGGATTAAGACCGTGAGCCCCGCGTGGGACGACCTGATTACCCTGTATCTACCCCAGCGCTTAGAACGGTGCCCTGCACATAGTAAGCGCTGAACAAATAACATTATTATTATTATGAAGCTGGTCTTAGCTTCCTTCTACCGCCTTATCTGAACCCAGGCCCCCAGCTGGCTTCGGTTTCCACCTCCACCAATTCCTGCTGGGAAGCGAAACAAATCTAGACTGTAAACCCCCTCTAGATGGTAAGCTCCTGGTGAGCGGGGAATGTATCTGCTAATACGGTTCTAGTATATTCTCCCAAGCGCTTAGTAAATTGCTCTGCACACCGTAAGCGCTCAACAAATACGACTGACTTACTGGCTGAATGAGATAGGTGATAGTCATCGAGTAACCAGCGTGGGAAGTGAAATGAAATAGTGGCACCATGTTTGGAATATTCAGACATTGCAGTTTCCACGATTGAGGTGGTAAGCACTCAACGTTTGATTTATTGATTAATTAATGCTGGTCCTTAAGGGCTTCCTATGTGTTTGCACAGTTCTAAGCACTGTTTTGGATGCAAAATAATCAGGTTGGACACAATCCCTATCCCATATGGGGCTCACGGTGCAAGCAGGAGGGAGTAGGATTTATTCCCCATTTTACAGATGAGGAAACAGAGGCACAGAGAAGTTAAGTGACTTGCCCCAGATCACACAGCAGGCCAGTGGTGAGAGGGGATTAAAACCCACATTCTCTTACTCCCAGGCTCTTTCCACTAGGCCATAATAATAATGATGGTATTTGTTAAGCACTTACTATGTGCCAAGCACTGTTCTAAGCTCTGGGGAAGATACAAGGTAATCAGGTTGTCCCACGTGGGGCTCACAGTCTTCATCTCCATTTTACAGATGAGGGAACGGAGGCACAGAGACGTTAAATGGCGTGCCCAAGGTCACACAGCAGACATGTGGCAGAGCCGGGATTAGAACCCATGACCTCTGACTCCCAAGCCCGTGCTCTTTCCACTTGGCCAGGCCATGCTGCTTCCCGGTAAGTGACACTCCTAGTGGGTTCGCTGATGAGATTTTCATATCAGGAATCCCACCCTGGAGTTAGAGGTTGTGCTCCATTGATCCGCTTTCCATCTCGGCAATGCTGACAGCCAGACAGAATATATTTATTTATTTTATTTTATTTTCACTGTATCTGTTAAGTGATCACTATGTGCCAGGCACTGTTCTAAGCCCTGGGGTAGATCCAGGTAATCAAGTTGGACGCAGTCCCCTGCCCACATGGGGCTCACAGGTTTAATCCCCATTTTACAGATGAGGTAACTGAGGCACAGAGAAGTTAAGTGACTTGCCCAAGGTCTCAAATGTATTCTGGTGCCCAGGTGGACAGTGTGATAAAGTAAAGGCAGGGAAGCACAGGTCCGGCAGTCCTGATTTTAAGGGGTGACACAGAAATCGTCTGCAGAAACATCCATCTCTCAGCTACTGTTTTGACAAGGAAAGGTCGCACCAGAACGAGATGCATTTCCATCCCTTCAACATGAACCTCCTCCCTCAGGCCACGGTCTTCACCCGGTGCTGGAATATCAGCTGCACACCCAGCCAATCCAAATACTGCAAGCTCTTTTCTTGCCACCGCTAAGCTAATAAATAATAATAATAGTGGTATTTGTTAAGTGCTCACTGTGTACTAAGCGCTGTGAGATATACAAGATAATCAGGTCCCACATAGGGCCAGCAGTCTAACTAGGAAGGAGAACAGGGGTTGAATCCCCATTTTGCAGAGGAGGGAACTGAGGCACAGAGAAGTGACTTTCCCGAAGTCACACAGCAAGTTAATGGAGGAGCCCGGATTAGAATCCAGGTCCTCCGACTCCCAGGCCCATGTTCTTTCCCATAAGCCTCCTGACCGGTCTCCCGACCTCCGGCCTCTCACCCCTCCACTGGCTACTTCCATCGCTTTGCATCGGACAACATCTGCCAACCATCTTCAAGACCCTCCTCCTCCCGGCCCTGCCTTACCAGTCCGCTCTAGTCACCCGCTAGTCTCCACCCCGCCGTCTTCATTCCTCCCAAACCGACTTTTCAAAAGGTACCTCACTCTTGACCATCCTGCCCCGGCCCTCTCACTTGTTTTAGAACTCCCTCCTTACCCAGAGCAGCCAGACCACAACTCTAACCACCTTCAGATCCTTCCTAAGATCCCACCTCCTCCATCAAGCTTTCAATCAATCAATTAGTCATACTTATATAGTGTGCTAAGCACTCGGGCGAGTACAGTATAACAGAGTTGGTAGACGGGTTCCCTGCCCACAACAAGCTTACAGTCTAGAGGATTTTCCCCCATTAATTTTCCAGCATCTTGGATCATATCATCCCTTCTGCCAACTCTAGTTGTTATGAACCCATTTACGCCGTCCTTAACATTCACGTATACATGTCCGCTTTATTTATTTTTTATTTCTCTAATTGTAAATACATTTGTCTCCCCTACTGAAGTCTGAGGTCCTCGGAGACAGGAAACACGCCACTTAGTTACGTTGTACTTCCCAGCACTGAGCCCAGGGTATTATACCAAGTGAACACTTGAGAAATCCTTCTGGTACTACAAAAGCGAAAGAAAATCATTTAAGATATGTAAGAATTTATAAATATTTGAAATTTAAGATGAATTTAAGAGATGAAGGGTGGACACATACTTCCC
Organism: Ornithorhynchus anatinus; assembly: GCF_004115215.2. NCBI lineage: Eukaryota > Metazoa > Chordata > Mammalia > Monotremata > Ornithorhynchidae > Ornithorhynchus > Ornithorhynchus anatinus. Next base: position 6,896,258 of record NC_041738.1, on the reverse strand, counting down.
CAGGAGCCCTCACTTTGCAGGACTAAATCAAAAGGAAGGACATGAAGGTCAAAATAAAAATCACCAAATGAGAGACTTACCCTATCAATCAGTGAATCAATAGCGTCTATTAAGCACCTACTGAGTGCAGAGCACCGTACTAGGAAATCTTTTTTTGCATCCCTTCTGTTGCCTAAGCCTGTATCCTATGCGCCAATCAGCGAATCATGTTTATTGAGCACTTAGGAAGCATTTGAGAGAGTACAGTACAGTTGGGAGATTTGATCCCTCCTCTGGAGGAATTTACAGCCTAAAAGACTGTACCATGATTACGGTATTGCCCAAATCTAGAGTATTTCCCCAGTGTCAGTCAGTCAGTGAATAGTTTTATTGGAAATAATATTGCAGAGACTGTACTAAGTGCTTGGGAGAGTAGAATATTACCACATAACAGACATATTCCCTGGCCACAATGAGTTTACAGTCTAGAGGGAGAGGGGACCTTTGTATTCCCCTTCTAATTCCTTGAGAACTCCGGCAGGGCATCTGATCCCTGGCATTCGGCATATAAAATAATACTACTTATGGTACTTGTTAAGTGCTTAGTGTGTGCCAAGCACTGTTCTAAGTGCTGGGGTAGGTACAGGTTAATCATGTTCGACGCAGTCCCCGTCCCACATGGGGATCACTCTCTTAATCCTCATTTTGCAGGTGATGTAACTGAGGACCAGAGAAGTAAAGTGACTTGGTCAAGGTCACACAGCAGGCACGTGGTGGAGCCTGGAGGAGAACCCAGAATCCTCCTGACTCCTAGGCCCAGGCTCTATCCGTGAAGCCACGCGGCCTCTCTAGCCTCATAACGGCATCCGATCCTGCCCCGTACCGGACAGCGGCCGGGCGGCCCGAACCCACGTTCTCCTGTACCCAACCGGATGCTCGGGCGCTTTAGCGTAAGTACCACAGAAAATCAGTTCCTGCCAAGTTGGAAACGCAGAGGCACCCGATCCTGTCTCAGGCCGTCTCAGGGAACTTGTCGGCCGGGTTTGACCCCGCTTAGCTTCTTAGATCTGACAAGATTAGAGCCTGCGGGGCCGAGGCCGAAGGCTTTGAGGAGAGGCACCAAGCGCTCAGCACGCCAGGAGGGGTTTCTCTCTTTGGATTTCCTCCCTGGGTCTGCTGCTTTCCGACCCGTAGCTGGGCTCACTCACGAGGCCTCCGTCCCCTCCACGGCCCCCTGCCTCGATGACGCTCGGCGGGTGGTCCCCGGCCGGCCCGGCAGGAGGATCAGGGGAGCTGGGGACGAGGGAAGGGGGTCTCGTTGAGCCTGATCTCTGGCAAAGCACAGGGAAGCTCCAGCTGCCGAGTGAAGACGGCTCGCTGACTTTCCATTGGAAATCGATTGCCTGACGTCAGCGGCGCCTCTCTCCGCATCTCCCCGGCCTGCAGCTTCCCGATCGTTTTAGAGTCCGTTCCTGCATCCGGACAGACCCAGAGGTGAGGGACGGATATCGTCCTGATTGGAGAAAATCACCGGATAAAGTGATTTTTTGATTAATGGATTGGTTAAGCACTTACTGTGTGTCAGGCACTGTATTAAGCGGTGGGAGAGATGAACGCTGATCAGGTTGGACACAGTCCGTGTCCCACGTGGGGCTCACGTCTTAATCCTCATTTTACAGACGAAGTAACTAAAGCACAGAGAAGAGAGGTGACTCGGCCAGGGTCACACAGCATACAGATAGCGGAGCTGGGATTAGAACCCAGGTCCTTCTCACTCTCAGGCCCGTGCTCCGTCGTCTAGGCCACGCCGCTTCTCATTTACAAGCAGTTAGACCGTAGCTGCCCCATATATAAACGTGTAGCAGGACTCACCCTCAAACATCTTGGTTGTAAACATTTCTTCTCTGTAAATCCCCTCCCTCCGCTCTGTTTTTCCAACTTCAGCTTCTGAAACATTTCATCAGGATAAGAAATAAGCCAATGAAGGATAGGGGTTGGGATTAAAGCAGTCGATCAGCACCCCCCCTCCTACCTTACCTCACTGATTTCTTACTTCAGCCCAGCCTCACACTCTGCTCCTCTCGCACCAGCTCAATTTTGTCTTGACACCAAACCCCTTGCTCACAATCTCCCTCTAGCCAGGAGCTCCCTCCCTCTCCATATAATAATGTTGGTATTTGTTAAGCGCTTACTCTGTGCAGAGCACTGTTCTAAGCGCTGGGCAGATACAGGGTCAACAGTTTGTCCCATATGAGGCTCACAGATAATCCCCATTTGACAGATGAGGTCACTGAGGCCCAGAGAAGTGAAGTGACTTGCCCACAGTCCCACAGCTGACAAGCGGCGGAGCCGGGAGTCGAACTCATGACCTCTGACTCCCAAGCCCACGCTCTTTTCCACCGAGCCACGCTGCTTCCCCACCTTCAAACCTTTATTAATCAGAGTTGTTGAGGGCGTACTGTGTACTGAGCACTTGGGGGAGTTCAATATAACAATATCGCAGAGCCGGTAGGCACATTCCCTGACCAAAATGAGCTTACAGTCTAGAGGGGGAGACGGACATGAACATAAATAAATAAATTACGGATATATACATAAGTGCTGTGGGGCTGGGTTGTAGTCAGAGCACATCAGGCACATCCAGAGGCAGGGTGTGCCCGGGGGGGGGACGGCAGCGGGCTGGAGGAGATGGAGGTACATTGAGTAGGTCGGCATTAGCGGAGCCAAGTGTAGGCTGAGAGAACAGCGAGCTGAAGGTGAGTGTGTGCTTTAAAGCTGATGCTAAGGAGTTTCTGTTTGATGTGGAGATGGAAGGGCAACCACGGGAGAGCCTTGAGAAGTGGTGAAACATGGACTGAATGTTTTTGTAAAAATCTGGTTGACTACGAAGGACACATCTCCTCCAGAAGGTTATCCCTGATTAAGTCGTCCTTTCCCCGGCTCCCTCTCCCTTCTGTGTGGTCTACGCGCTTGGATCTTGGGACATCTAATACTGCCCCACCGTCAACCCCAGAGCACTTAGGTACATATCTGTAATTATATATTATAAATTGTTTATTTATATCAATATCTGTCTTCCTCTCTAGACTGTGAGCTCACTGCGAGCAGGGAACCTGGCTACCGGCTCTGTTGTACTCTCCCAAGTGCTTAGAACGGTGCTCTGCACACAATCAGTGCTCAATAAATGCCATCGATGATGACGGTGGTGCTACGTAGATCCGCACCTGACACGTCCACTGGGACACCGGCAATTGCCCTGTGGCTCTTTCAACTGGACTCCCAGGTTTGCTTATTCCTCGTTTCTGAGAAGACCCGGTGTTTTCAAAAGGCGCCAAATGGTGTCTTTCTGGCCCATTAACTCTGCAAAGCCTCTTCCCTTCCCACGCTATTAAAATCTTTGCCCCCTTTTCGCTTCCACAGTCGCAGTGAAAAATTGTCACCCACGTGTGAGGTCCAAACCCAAACAGCTGACAGCTTCATTTCCAACTGGTAAAATTCTTTCCAGTAGTAGCCTTTCCAACTCTGAACAGGTGCCCATCAACCTTCTGGAGGAAACATCGCTGTCACTGAGGTTCCCACTAACCTTTAATGATAATAATTGCAGTATTTGTTAATAATGAGAATGGTGTTTGTTAAGTGCCTACTATGTATCAAACGCCATACTAAGTTCTGGGGTAGATAGGAGATGATCAAGTCCCGCATGGGACTCGCAGTCCAAGTAGGAGAGAGGAGCAGGCTTTAAATCCCCATTTTGCAGATGAGTGAACTGAGGCACAGAGCAGTTGAGCGACTTGCTCGGAGTCACACGACAGACGAGTGGCAGAGTCAGGATTAGAACCCAGGTCCTCTGACTCCCAGACCCGTGCTCTTTCAGTAAGACACCCTGCTTCTCACAGACCCTGCCTAGACAAGGCATGGTTCGGCAACTTCTTTAAACACAGTGTGGATTTCTCCCCATCCGAACGTAGATGCCGGAAACCAGCAACGAATGTGCTCTCTTTAGCCCCTGGCAGGGTTTAATCTAATTTCAGAGCCATCCCCCCTTAAATTTAATCAAATCTGCTCTATTTTTCTGGAAACCCCTTAAACTGGGTTTGTTTCGACTCAATATTGCTCTTCCTTCTGATTTCCCTTTTTCCTTCAATCCACGAGGAGCATGCAAAGCGAGCATCCAGGGCTGGTTCCCTCAACTCCATGATCGTTTTTTCTTCCCGAATTTAGTTTAATAATAATGTTGGTATTTGTTAAGCGCTTGCTATGTGCCGAGCACTGTTCTAAGCGCTGGGGTAGACACAGGGGAATCAGGTGGTTGTCCCACGTGGGGCTCACGGTCTTAATCCCCATTTTACAGATGAGGTAACTGAGGCACCGAGAAGCGAAGTGACTTGCCCAAAGTCACACAGCTGACGAGTGGCAGAGCCGGGGTTCGAACCCATGACCTCTGACTCCAAAGCCCGTGCTCTTCCCTAATTTCTGATGTACGTACATTCCCCCTCATCGTGTCCCTCTGAATAACAAATTAGAGGTCTCCGGGGAGTCAGGGCCAGAAGTCAGATATGGGATATAATTTATGATATTTGCAGCCTTTGGGGGAAATGACTCATTGGACCAATATAAGCAATGATAACTCAGTTGAATATGACTTCGATGTTAAAAATAAGGTATGTTTATATGGGAATAAACTTCCTCAGCTCGTTGCTCTTCTACTGTACATTCACTGGTTCTCCGCATACTATGACTCCCCTTTGGTTAACCTTTTAAATTCCACTGGGGTAGATAGAAGCAAATTGGGTGGGAAAGCGTCCATGTCCCACGTGAGGCTCACGCTCTCTCTCCCCATTCAACGGATGAGGCAACGGAGGCCCAGAGGAGTTAAATGACTTGCCCGAAGTCACACAGCAGACGAGGGTCAGAGCTGGGATTAGAACCCATGACATTCTGACTTCCAGGCCCGCGCTCTATCCACTAAGCCGTGCTGCTCTTGTCCGAGCTCTTACTGTGTGCTGAGCACAATACCAAGCAGGTGGAAGTGCCCGGTAGAGTTACAGAGACATGATGCCGGCCTTCAGAAAGCTCACCGTCTAGCGGGGGTAGCTTCCGATTGAGTATTTTGCCTTGCAACAGCAATCACACTGTGCTGTAGCCCTTCCCTAGCAGGAACGTGCCTGGGCAGACGGGAGAGAGCGAGATTAGCACTGATCGAAACACTGGTACTAGAATCAGGTCCTTTGCAAAGGCTCCAAGTCCCGAAGTCTTCGGGACTAGAGCGAGGCTCATCCATCACTTACGACCAAAGACTCCATCAGATTTGGGTTCCTTCGAGAGGCAGCGGTGGCCCAGTGGAAAGAACCCTATGTTGAGTCGGGAGATCTGTGATTTTATCCCAGCCCTATCACTCGTATGCCGGGTGAACTCGGCCGGATGGCTTAACTTCTCTGTACCCCAGTTTTCTCATCTGTATTAAGGGGATAAAATGTCTGTCCCAGCCTCCCTCAGACTGGGACACCTGTAGAGAATAAGAACTCGACTAAGGCTTAGCAATGTGTTTGGCATGTACCATGTGCCTAAAGAAAACCGCTATAATAATGGTAATTGTGGTATTCGTTAAGCTGTACGCCAGACAATGTACTAACTTGTGGGATGGAAACGAGATAATCCAGTCAAACACAGACCTGTCCCACATGGGGCTTGAAGTCTAAGTAGCAGGGAGAATAGATATCGAATCACCATTTTACATATGAGGTAACTGAAGCACTGAGAAGTTAAGTGACTTGCCCCAGATCACACAGCAGGCAACTGACAGAGCAGGGTTTAAAACCAAGTTCCTCTGACTTCTGGGCTTTTTCCACTAGGCCACACTGTTTCTCTACTCTTCTTAGGATTCCAAATATTTTATTTACCATAGTGTTCATTCCACATCGTGGGGAGGAGGACGGGGTTCAGCAAATTTTCACTGAAGTGATTTGAAAAAAATCAGGTTTGTATTTTAGACTAGAGGTGGGCAGGGCTCCTTATGGAAGGGAACTTGTCTGGTGCTTCTGTTTACCTTCTTAAGAGTTTAGTATCAGTGCACTGCACTGATTAGGTGTTCAATAAATACCATTACTATCACTACAGAGCTAGGACAAGAATTAAATGCAAGTGGGATGAAGGTTCCATGAGAAGACCCCACGCGATCCAATTATAGATAGCCCTTAAAGATACTTAGAGATAAAAAAAAAAGGCTCATATTCCAGGGGAGCGCTTTTCGCAATAACATGTTTGTTTACTTGATGATAATGGCTTTTATCAAGTGCTAAATATGTGCCAAGCACTTTACTAAGCACTGAGGTAGATACAAGAAAATGAGGTTGAACACAGTCCCCAAACCCTCATGGAGCTCACATTCTAAGTGGGAAAAGAGAACGGGTATTGGATTGCCATTTTACAGATGAGAAAGCTGAGGCACAGAGAAGTGACTTGCCCACGGCCACATAGCAGATCAGTGGCCGAGCCAGGATTAAAACCCAAGTCCGGCGCGTGCTTTCCCCCTAGGCCACGCTGCTTAATTTTCAGAAATGTGGAGAAAGAGGGCTGATCTGAACCGGATAATCCCTTGCAATCTAATTTAAAAGTCTCACTGGGTTTGCCCAGTTTTGTGGCCTCCCAAACTAAAGGTAGAGGCAACCATGGGCCAGATCTCACTAGCAAACAATTTAATTAACTTCTTCAGCTATTTCCCCCACAGCTGGTGATTACTTGTGCTATCAGCGGCACCTTAAAGTATTTTATCAGTCCTCTCATTTTGCAGCATTTTGTTTAATGCTCTTACCTGTCATAAACCCTTACAGCGGTCTGCAAACAACGAATAATAAATAATTATTATGTGTGTGACTGATTTACTTGGAAAAAACATGAAAGGCCACTAAACTGGAGTTTCTTGCCCCACATAATGTGCGGAAAAGAAATGAGCATCAGTAATCACTGTCAACAGTTTCTTGTAACGAAGAATTGAATCATTTATCTGTCCTGCATGTGTAAATTATCATCATTTTCTATTCCCAAGAAAAGGCCTAACAGCAATTTATGTTATAAAAGTAATAAGATATGAGGACTTGGTACAAAACACCACTTATTTTACCTGGGAATGGTTGATATCAGTGTAAGACAGAATTGCTTTACTTACTCATTTAGACAACTAACTCATCTTTTGTAAGGGACTTCCATATTTATGTAGTTTCTCCCCTACTTTCCTTAACTGTGCTGAGAGCTCATGGCTGGCTTATTACATTTAGGAGAGAAGCAGCATGGTCTAGTGGATAGAACAGAGGCCTGGGAGTCACAAGGACCCGAGTTAGAATCCCAGATCCTTCATCTGTCTGCTGGATGACCTTGGGAGAGTCACTTCACTTCTCAGTACCTCAGTTCCCCCATCTGTAAAAGGGAGATTAAAACTGGGCGCTCCATGTGGGACATGGACTGTGTCCAACCTCGTTAGCTTTATTCTATGCCAGGGCTTGGTACAATGCCTGGCACATAGTAAGAGCCTAACAAATACAGTTAGAGGGAAGGAGAGGACTTTGATCTTCTAGTTTTATAATCTATAGTTTTATAATCTAGTCTTCGATTGGACTATAAGCCCGTGATTGGACTGTAAACCCGTCATAGGGCAGGGACTGTCTCTATCTGTTACCGATTTGTTCATTCCAAGTGCTTAGTACAGTGCTCTGCACATAGTAAGCGCTCAATAAATACTATTGAATGAATGAATGAATGAATAGTTTTAAGGATACTTTCTCCCTTTTTGAGCAACCAAGGGACCGCCATGGTACATTTGAGTCTGTCCTGCTGAATAATAATTTAAATTTTGACATCCATTGAGTCCATTATCCGAGCAAAGAGATGTTCCCCGATCCATCGTGTCTTCTGGGGTGAAATCCTGAATTTGTTTCCAGAAAGTAACTGAGTGTTAATTTTCCTCACTCATCAGTCTGGTCACTCATTGTTTCCAATGATGCATTTTCCCCTGAGGCTGAAAACCCACTGAATTTCTCTAAGCCTCAGTTACCTCATCTGTAAAATGGGGATTGTGACCTCGAGCTCCACGTGGGACATGGACTGTATCCAAGCTAAATAACAATTCAGCTAATTAGCTAATCAGCCTAATCAGCTTGTATCTACCCCTGTGCTTAGAATAGTGCTCGGCACAAAGTAAGGGTTTAACAAGAACCATTTAAAAAAAAATACTGCTGAGCTCCTCCCTCAACCCAATCGACTTTGCATTCTATAAAATGTTTGGAAGTTTCTGGAGCCTCATTTTAATAATAATAATAATAATGTTGGTATTTGTTAAGCGCTTACTATGTGCAGAGCACTGTTCTAAGCGCTAGGGTAGATACAGGGTAATGAGGTTGTCCCACGTGAGGCTCACAGACTTCATCCCCATTTTGCAGATGAGGTAACTGAGGCACAGAGAGGTTAAGTGACTTGCCCACTGTCACACAGCTGACAAGTGTCATTTTAGTGGAAACTGCCAGATTTCAGTATACCACGTAGCTCTCTTTTGTAGTTTTTGATGGCTTATCTTTTTTGTGGAGCCACCTTCTATGGGAGAAGCAAAAGCTGTTTACGGCCTAGGAAAAGAAAAATATGAGGCAGGATGACCGCGGGTGACTAAGCAACCTTTTCTTAAAGAGCACGTCTAGGAGAATTGCCAAATTAGGCTAGGCCTCTGAGGGCCATGGTCACCTTCCACACCTCTCGTGAATCTTTGATCTAAATTCCTTGGACTAAAAGGAGGAAAGGTTCCTTTCTGTTATATTGTACTCTCCCAAGCACTTAGTACAGTGCTCTGCACATAGTAAGCACTCAGTCAATACCACTGACTGATTGATTGGGTTGGAAGCTGGTTGAGGCTTCTGGAGATTGGCGAAGTTCAAGAGGAAACCCCTGGAAGGGCAGGTAGGGGAAGTGGGTAACTCAGCAATCATTAATGCTTCCCCATCTCCTGAAAGAGTGGTTTTAAATCCAACAGCAATCGAGCAAGAAATCAGATAACTCTTTGGGGAAATCTGGACCTAGCTTAGTTCATAAAACGAGGAAAGGGGGAACCATCTAGGAAAGGTGCTTTAGAATTAGTCCTAATCCAGGCAGTCATTCGTATTTATCGAGCGCTTACTGTGTGGAGAGCACTCTGCTAAGCACTTGGGAGAGTACACAGTTGGTTCAGTGGATCAGTGAATCAATGAATGGTATTTATTGTTCGCTTACTATGTGTAGAGCACCGTACTACTACTACTAATAATAATGACGGTATTTGTTAAGCGCTTATTATGTGTGAAGCACTGTTCTAAGTGCTGTGGGGGGGATACAAGGTGATCGGGTTGTCCCACTGTGGGGCTCACAGTCTTAATCCCCATTTTCCAGACGAGGTAACTGAGGCCCAGAGAAGTCAAGTGATTTGCCCAAAGTCACACAGCTGACAAGTGGCGGAGCAGAGATCAGAACCCGTGACCTCCGACTCCCAAGCCCGGACTCTTCCGTTGAGCCACGCTGCTTCTCTTGAGTCGTAAGTTTAAGATTAAACTCTTGAGAGAGAACAATCCAACAGAAGTAGCAAATAAGTTCCCTGCCCATGACAGGCTTACATCTAGAGAAGAAGACAGACGTGAATATGGCTAGATAAATAATTTATAATCATAGCATGCCTATGCTGTACCACTATTACTTATCAGGAGGTTGCCTCAGTAACCATTATGGTCTTTGCCGTCCACAGATCCCAGTTCATTTTAGGGATTCCTGCTGAGTCTATCCGGCTCTTGGGCTGTCATTCATTCATTCATCCGTTCAGCCATATTTATTGAGCGCTTACTGGTTTTTTGGGGGTTTCTTTTTAGTATTTATTAAGCGCTTACTATGTGCAGAGCACTGTTCTAAGCGCTGGGGTAGACACAGGGGAATCAGGTTGTCCCACGTGGGGCTCACAGTCTTCATCCCCATTTTACAGATGAGGGAACTGAGGCACAGAGAAGTTAAGTGACTTGCCCACAGTCACACAGCTAAGTGGCAGAGCTGGGATTCGAACTCATGACCTCTGACTCCAAAGCCCATGCTCTTTCCACTGAGCCACGCTGCTTCTCTATGTGCAGAGCACTGCACTAAGAGCTTGGGCGAGTACAATACAACAATAAACAGACACATTCCCAGTCCACAATGAGCAGTCAATCATATTTACTGAGCACTTACTATGTGCAGAGCCCTGCACTATATGCTTGGGGGAGCACAATAAAACCTAAATGGCAGACCCATTCCTTGCCCACGACAAGTTACACTGGTGGCATAGATCAGGAAGGTGGAACCAGGCCTGGAATTTAGGTCTCCTGATTCCCAGAGACAATTTAAAGATTCTTCTCCTACCTCCACCCCAACAGTGGAAGAAGGAAAAACCAGAAACCAGGTACATTTTTGCTTCCCCTACCGATAATTTAATATCTATCTCTCCTGCTCGATTAGGAGCTCCTTGAGGAGAAGGGATTTTGTCTACACACTCTACTGAATTTCCTAAACATTTAGCAGGGTGCTTTGCACCGAGGAGCCGCTCGATGAACCTCACTGATTGATTGGTTGTTTGGGTGGCTAATGGGCACCCTCACAAAAACCCACACACCTCTCTGGACCCTCAGCACAATGCAGGGCTGTGAAATGGAATCGGCAGAACCTAAAGATGCTCCAGAACCTTTTTCTTCTCCCAACTTCCTGTATACAGGAGGTACAGGGGGCTTGATGGTGGGAACAGAGGAGGAAGGAGGCCGAGCATTTGAAGTTAAAAGTCCCAGACATGAAGGTACCGGAGGTTGTATCTATACCAGGCAGGAGAAAGATTAGCCGAAGGAAGAACCGTCTAGTTCAAAACTAGGTGCATGGTCACCCTAAATGAGCTCCTAGCCAGGGTGGGAATCTAGCTTAGTATTCTTCCTGGACAGGAGTAGGCCTCTAGTTCTCCAGTGTGGCTAGTTCAGTAGTAATAGTATTTATTAAGCACTTACCGTGTGCAATGCATTTTTCTAAGTGTTGGGAAAGAATACCCAGGTGGGAATTAGACACAGTCCCCGGCCCTCGGGACTCACAATAAAAAACAACATGGTAATAATAATGTTCACTGTGGCATTTGTGTTAAGCACTTACTGGGTGACGAAGACTGTGGTAGATCCAAGATAAACAGAAAAGATACAGTCTCTGTCCCGAGTTGGGCTCGCGGTCTAAATTTATTTTGCCCAATCCACCCTAATCCTGCCCCCAGAATCCCAGCGCTGCCCTTTGCCCCAGGAAACCCTGGGAAGAAGCGGAACTGATCGCACACTCCAGGTACCTCTAATGCTTGTGGGAGAATTAAAAAGAATCAACTGGGCTTGAAGAAAAAAAACAAGAAAGATCCAGTGTTTAATGCCTGATATTTCAAGGGATAAAGAAAAGAGAACAAAACTGTCTCAGAACATGAAAAAAAATACTGTTTCCATTCTCCTCAAAGGAAAATATTTACAAGAGTTTTATTAAAAATTACAACTTCAGAGCTGACTCGGGAGAAAGGACAATTAAACTGTTCAGATAATTCTGTCGAGAAAAATTAGCGGTGTTATTGGGAAGGCTGGTTGTTTCTGAAATATCCATGGCAGAAAGGCCTCTGTGCAGGGCCGGTATTGATTCTGAAACAATCTTACACATGATAAATGAGAATGCGCTTAGGAGAGGATTCAGTCATGAGAGCTCCCAGATCAATCAGCTTGTCAACAGGCAGACTAAATTCAATTTTTATTCTTAGTAAACTCTTATTTGGTGGCAGAGCATTGTGTCTTTGGAAATTGCTTCACCAAAGGGGGGCGGGGGATGATGAGATCAGACCTGGCAAAGATAATCTTTCCAAAACAGGTTAAAAGTTAAGGTTTGTAGCTTATGACTTAGAGGGAAGGAATCTGATTATATAGTTTGCAGGGCAAAGCCCGTGGATTATAATCTAAGGGCCAGTCTTTGTCCTTGGTATAAAATGCACACTAAGGGCCGACTTCACTGAGTGACTGCTTCTCCAGTGAGGTTCAAGCCTGTGGGGTGAGCAGTCTCTTGCTGGAGAAGGAAATGTCTAGAGAAAGCCATCCCCACCTTCCTCTCCGGTATCATGAAACTCTAAAGGAGCCTTGTTCCCCAGTGCATTAGCTCTTTCTGGAGAATAGACTGGCACTCTAGAGAAACTACGTCGATCTGTCTGGGGAGCCTTAGAGGGAGTTGGAATTCTGATGTTGACATTTCCAAAACGTTCTCACCCTCTAACCCTTCATCTCTAGTCACCCAAAAGAGTCATTGCAGTTTTGAAATGGTCCCACTCCTCTAGAACCTCCAGTGGTTGCCTATCCACCTCTGTATCCAACAGAAATTCCTCACCTTGCCTCCTCCCACTTCATCACTCTACTCCTTTACTACAGTCCAGCCCGCACATTTCGCTCCTCTAATCCTAACCTTCTCACTGTACCTCATACTCCTCTATCTCGCCACTAACCTCTCGCCCACGTTGTGCCTTTGGCCCGGAACGCCCTCCCGTCTCATATCTGACAGACAGTTACTCTCCCCTCCTTCAGTGCCTTGCTGAAGGCGCTTCTCCTCCAAGAGGCCTTCCCTGACTAACCCTTCCTTTCCTTCTGCCTCACCCTGACTTGCTTCCTTTAGTCCTCTCCCTTCCCAGTCACACAGCACTAATGTACATATCTTTAATTTATGGATTCATATTAATGTCTGTCTCCCCCTCAACTGTAAGCTCACTGGGGACAGGGAATACGTCAGTTGTATTGTTATATTTTACTCTCCCAAGTGCTTAAGACAGTGCTCTGCATGCAGTAAAAGCTCAATAAATATGATTGATTGACTGACTAGCCCCAAGGCACTGCCAGTGGAGAAGCTTAAGCACCAAGTTCAGAAATAATAGTAGTAATATTATTTTTTATAGTATTTTCAGGCATTTACTATGTGCCAGGCATTTTACTAAGCCCTGGGGCAGATACAATCGAATGAGGGTGGACGCAGTCCATGCCCACAAGGGGTTCACAGTCTTAATCTCCATTTTACAGGTGAGGTAACTGAGGCCCAGAGAAGTAAAGTGACTCACCCAAGGTCACACAGCAGACAAGTGATGGAGCTGGGATTAGAACCCATGTCCTTCCGACTCCCAGGCCCGGTCTCTATATACCATGTCATGCTGCTTCTCTAGGCCATACTGAGACTTTTTCCCTTAAAGAAAAAGCTGAATTCCCCTTCAGCCTGGGAACCTTCATCTCCCGAAGCCCACCTTATAGTAAACAAAGTTACACCATTAAAATTCTTGCAGGGTTTTCCCCCTTGACTCCCTCTGGAGGAAAAAAAAAAAGAAAAAGGAAAAAAAATCAAAATAACAGGAAACCTCTAACAAACAAAGTGCTTTGGGAAATATAGTGTTCTGCTGCTTGTGCAGTCTAAGATGAGAAAGAGGCAGATCTCGTTTCAGTGTTGTGTTTTAATGTGAAAAACTATCCCAATCCCTTATCCGTTAAACTATTAGCACATGAGCATCACTATGGGACTTAATAGTGCTTTCTTGCATGATTAGTAAAAACCTGTTAATTCTATTTATTTCTAAATACAAGAAAAGTAGACCAGACATGTATGTCAAGCTATTGAAATGCTAAAAGCCAATAATGCCATCTGACAATACTTTTCAACAATAACTAATTATTGCATGACTCCTCCCTCCCATATATTTATTAAGCTGTCTTTCCCCTCTAGTCCCTCATTTTGGACTGAAATTGAAAGGCCAACCGTTTGTCAGTCTCCGTCTTCATCATCCATATTTGGGCGGCGAGGGGAGGGGGTGTTTCTTATATTTGGCCTAATTGGAATATCACATTCCCGGTCGAAAGCGATATTAGGTTACATTTAGGAAACAAAGAATATTATATGTTTTCCTGATTTTTTAAAACCAGAATAAAACTGCACATCTGGTCTATTTTAGTTGTGGGATATGTAATATCTCCATCCTTCCCAAATGCTGCCTACTGTAAACCAAAATGAACAACTTTAGGAAGTGTTTCTTTTTCCCTGAAACCTGAACCTTCCAAGAAAATGCTTGACAGATGGATTAAAAATGAATGTGAAAAAATCAATAGGTATCGGAACAAAGAGATTTGGGATTTTTTTTTTTTCAGACCACAGGAACTGTTATAACTGGTAGATGAAATTCTTCCACGGGGTCAAGTGATTTTGACTCCCTCCGGGCCCCTAAAGGGCTGACTGGCCGATCTGAGGCAGAGTCAGCCATCCCACGATGGCTATGACCTTCAAGGTTACGGGTGGGAGGGCTGTGGTCCGGTCACTGTTACAAGACCGGACATGCCCTGGACATCTTAGTGACTGGACGGCCCCTTATCGGCCAGGAAAACTCAAACGGTTCCTCCATCTCTCCTTTTGAGAACGGGGCTACTTGGCTGAGGACAGGTATCCCTACCTGAAAAAAACGTCCTCTCCAGGGAAAGCCACCCTGTGAAGAGAGGAAGAGCTGGAGTCAGCTGAATGGGAGAGTCCTGATTTATTGAATTCCTCCACTAAGCCTTCAGCGGGAGAGGTAGCAAGCCGATGCTTACCGAGCCGGGATCTTACAGGGTGTTGTCGGCGGGGTCTGACCCCCACATTCATTCGTTCAGTCAGTCGATCGTATTTATTGAGCGCTTACTGTAATGCAAAGCACTGAGTGCTTGAGAAAGTATAATATTACCAAAAACAGACAATTCCCTGTGCCCACAATGAGCTTATGAGGAACAAGGACCGACCAGAGGGCCATCCTCTTTAGAGTAAAACCAAAATTTTACAGGTGCCACACTCCTCCTCAGCTCAGTAAAGAAAGAGGCAGCATTCTTTAATGGAAAAGAACTGAGGCTGGGTTTCAGGAAATCTTTCAATCTGGCCTGCCGGGTGACCTCGGACAAGGCACTCGACATCTTAGAGCCTCGGTATCTTCATCTGTAGAATGGGAAAAATGCCTGCTCTCCCCCCCCACCCCACCCCCCCCCCCACCAAATTGTGAGCCTTTGCAGGATGGTTTTTTTTTCTGTTTTGAGCTAATCCCGGCCCTGCCACCTGTCTGCGGTGTGACCTTCGGCAGGTCACTGTGCCTGTAGTCTCTATGCCTCAGTTTCCTCATTTGTAGAACACGGACCCAATTCTACTCCCTCCTACTTAGACTGTGGGAGCCATGCGGGAGAGGGACTGGATCCAATCTGATTATCTTGGATCCACCCCAGTGCTTAGAACAGTGCCTGACGAATACCACTGTCATCATTCGTTTATCTTTTTTTTTCTAAATGTATTTGTTAAGTCCTTACTATGTGCCAGACACTGTTCTAAGCACTGGGGTAGATACAGAGTAATCAGGTTGGACACAGCCATTGTCCCACATGGAGCTCACAGCCCTAATCCCCATTTTGCAGATGAGGAACCAGAGGCCCAGAGAAATTAAGTGATTTTTCTAAGGTCACACTGCAGACAAGTGACGGGATTAGAACCCAGGGCCTTCTGCCTCCCAGACCCCTGCTCTATCCATTAGGCCGAGCTGCTTGTATCTACTGCAGCATTTGGGAGTGTATTATGATTAGTAACTACTCATTATGTACAATAATTGTTATTAATAAGGCAATGGCTTCATTGCCCTTGTCCAGGGACTCAATTTGCCAGAAGTCCTGAGTCCTTCTGATACAGTGAGGTTCTACAGAATCATCTGATGGCTTTTTACTGGATTTCCAAGCCAACGTCATCTGTATTAGAAAGGGAGCTCCCGGGGCCCAGGTTACAGATCTAAAGAAACTGACCAAGAGAACTGTTGTACTGACAAAAAAAAGCAGCCTCCATTAACTGGACATAAAAGAATGTGGCCATCCACAGATCTGTGTTCCCCAGTCCATACCACCCATTCCACTATCGTTACTGGAGACTTCCAGTCTCTTTTCTTTTGCCATTGCAAGGAGGGATGGAGAAGAGCTGAGCTTCCAGCTCTCCTTCCCTGCCAACCTAGCAGAATGCAGGGACCGAATCCACTGTTTGAGATTCACTAGAGCATGAGTCTCTGAACCCCCTCTAGACTGTAAACTCATTGTGGGTAGGGAATGTGTTAAATTATTATATTGTATTTGTGCTCTGCACACAGTCTATGCTCAATAAATACGATTGACTAACTGACCCTCTGGAGCTCCACCCCTTAGCCCCTTCCTCTCCCTTCCTCTCTTCCACTAAATTTTGTTTGTGTTTTTAGTTGAAACATAAGTTCATCTCTCTTTCAAGTTCAGGTGCCCCGAGATTATTTATGATGAACAATCAATCGATCAGTTTTTTTTTTTTACCGAGGACTTTTACTCTGTGCAGAACACTATACTAAGCCGAGTGGGTAGATATGTTCCCTGCCCACAAAGAGCTCACAGTCAAGGAGTCCAGACATTAAAATAAATTCTGAATGTGCACATAAACGCTGTGGGGCCGAGGGTGGGGTGAATATCAAGTGCTTAAAGGATACAGATCCAAATGCATAGGTGAAGCGGAACAGAGAGGGAGGAGGAGAAATGAGGGCTGAGTCGGAAAAGTCCTCTCGGAGGAGATGTGATTTTAATAAGACTTTGGCAGTGGAGAGAATAGTGTTTGAAGTGGGCACTGTGATGGTACCAACCGCTCCAGAACATGGCAGTGCAGGCGGAGGCGACAGCATGACTGACCGATGCGGCCTAGGGAAGCCGGAAGGTCTCCCATCCTGCCTGGATTTCAATTTCGGGCCCGGCCACTGCCTCAGTGGCGCAAAGCAGCAGGATGGAGCAGGCCCGGAGGGAGCCTCGCGCTCCGGTAACCAATCTCCCAGAGATCGAGAAGTTAAGAAATGAAATGTGAGCGACGAGATCGCGCCCCCAGACAGGGCACGGGAGGGCACCAGAGCCTGCTAAAACCAAACGAATCCGACGCAGAAAAATCAATCCAAAAAAGAGAAGTCCAATGCAGCACTTCACCTGCACAGCAATAGGCTGGTTTGATTTTGGGGACCGTGAAGTAAACACACAGGCTATTCTTCAGGTTGGTCTCTACCCCGATCGCCTCGGCAGGCTCGACGTCCAAATCTCCGCTTCCTGCCACTGCTGGGGTCCGCACGGCCTTTGTGGGTCATGTCTTCTAAAAGGCGAAGACGAGACCCGATTTGAGCGGAATTATTTATCCGGAAGCCAGGGCTGACTTTTAGAGAGGGGCCTGCGTTGCGGTTAGCATTCTTCTGAGAGGTTGCGCCTTAAAATGCATATTTAGCTGATCTGTCCTCTACTCTGCGTCCCTGTGGCCTTACCAGGTGGGCTGACATAACTCATAAGAAATATTAGCACGAGCTGTTTATCACAGCATCCGCGAAACAGGCAAGTAATAAAAGTGGGCGCACGCTCACCCCATTACCACTGAAACAGATATCACAAAGATTATTCAGTGTCAGAAATCTAATTTTGTATGATATCTCTATATATTTTCGCTGTTAATTTTTCTCTCCAGTATTAAGGAATTAATATGCTTTGAATACCCCTCTAGCTACAATAGAAAAACTACTACTTATTGAGTCGCGCTGCCCAAATCCATTAGACAAATTTCCTTTACAGCAAAGCGTTGATGAATGAAATGTCCCATGCTAATGTAAGAATAATCAATTTAGAATGCTTATGACAATTAACAAAGCAGGAGATAAGCCGGGGACGGCCCGTGCTTTGTCAACCTCGATTTGGATTAAACTTGTGCTAATGGGATCATTTTTCTTCCAAAAGGTATTCTTTTTGGGCAGACCTATCAATTAATATGAATTATGCATGTAGAAAAGTACTAATGTCATTAATTAGACAAATTAATTTTTATGATGCATCCGATGGACTTACACAAGATGGGCTTTGATATCTTCCCTACACGTTTGAAATAAATGAAGAGTTTACATTGGGGAGGTTATTAAGGACTCAATCAGGATTAATCAAGGATAACCCAGTGGCAGGTTATTATAAGATTTCTTATGTTCCTTATGGTCTCCTCTGCCAGCCTGGTCACCGCCTTTTTGGTAGAGTGCAATTCCAGATTAATGGGGATACGGTGGAGATGATTTGACGCGTACTCTTCCTGAGAAAGGGACCCAATTCTACCCCTCAGATCGTAGGTTTTTGTTCCAAAGACAGAAATATCCGTCAATCAGTAATATCTACTGAGGGTGTGCTGAGTGAAAAACACACTAAGCCCTTGCAGAGTGCCACAAGGCACACGTTTCCCTGCCTTCGAGGAATTTACAGTCTAATGGAAAGCAAGCCGGCTCTGAACCCAGGTTCCCTGCTTCCCCAAGTTAATATAGAGGTTTGGTCGACCGAAACGTCGCAGCCAATCACAAAGGGGAGCACCAGGAACAAAATTAATCGATCATTCAATCAGCCGTATTTATTGTTTCCGGGGTGCAGCACGCTGACCTAAAAAGCTTAGTAGAGTGCAGTACAACGGAGTCGATGAGCACAATCAGCGTGGCCCCGTGGAAAGAGCACAGGCTTAGGAATCAGAGGTCAGGGGTTCGAATCCCACCTCTGCCACTTTTCAGCTGTGTGACTGTGGGCAAGTCACTCAACCTCTCTGTGCCTCAGTGACCTCCTCTGTAAAACGAGCATTGATTCATTCATTTAATAGTATTTATTGAGCGCAGAGCATATCACAATTTAGATTGCGAGCCTCACTTGGGACAACCTGATGACCCTGTATCTACCCCAGCGCTTAGACCAGTGCTCTGCACATAGCGAGCGCTTAACAAATACCAATATTATTAATACCTGCCCTCAGAGAATTTACCATCTAGACAGGAAAGGTGTGGAGCCAGTTTTCCTCACTCCCCCAAAAGCCCACTCAATCAGTGATATTTATCGAGTGCTCACTCTGTGTAGGACACTGCATTACTCACAGGCGAGAGTACATCAGAGCAGGTCGACGTCCCCTGTCCGCAACGAGCTTACCGTCTAGAGCTTACACTCAATCTCGCCGTACCCCAAGGATATGCCACCCAGGTGGGTGGGGAGGACTGACTGAACCTGAAGGACGATGTCAAGTAAAAAAAAAAAAAAAAAAAGCCGCCCCGAGGGAGTTCAGAGCAAAGATGCTGAAGATCTTTATACCCACTTGAGCCCCACCTCTTGAGTCTTTTTCCAGCCACTTGCTTTGCCATTCTTTGGTCCCTGCAATAAGTCATCTCTCACCAACTTGATGACTTGTCACCCAGTCCTCTTCCAGCGAAAGGAACGGAGCAACATATTGGCACAGTCTGTGAGAGCTGTCCCGAAGCAGATTTTTTTTGTGGGGGTCAACTCACCCATCCCTCTAAATAAACTCCCGTGTATGCAATTATAACTAATATATGGGAGATACGGATAGGGTGGAACAGATGTTGGAACCAAATGAGTGTACACAGAACAGCAGAGAGGAGTATAAAAATCCAAGTTTATATGGGACATCTGGCTAAACCTAATCCCATTCTAATTTATAAGGCTACAGCATCTGGACTTCTATTGTCAGGCTTCGGTTTTTCAGACAATTATTCTTCCCCCACCTCTACCTAATGCGATAGAACATGGCCACCATCATCGACCATTGGTTTTTGCTAATAAAAATCTCAGTGATAAGTACCCGGGATTATCCAACAGGTTCTGGCACAGAGCAAACCTCAGGATTCTGGGCTTTCTGTGTTCTTTGTTAGGAACCCCAGTTGTTTTTAGAGAAATAGGAGGTAAAAGGAAATCAGTTTATTCTTTGCGAGTCAAAAAGGCCTAGGATCCAGCTGAAACGACCCAACTTCACAGTCTCCACTGGAGTCAGCATTATGTCGGTAGGCCCCATCGCTTGACTGCCAGAGAGCGTTCTGTGTAACCCACCTCACTCATCTCAAACTCCAGATGGAGCCAGCACAGAGTGCCCAGCATTCCCTGGGCAGCAGCTGTTTTTATTATTATTACTACTATCATTATTAGAATTGAGTGCTCCACTCTTCTAGGCGCAGGGGTGGATAAAAGTCGATCAGGTCAGACACAGTCCCTGTCGCACCCAGAGCTCACAGTCTTAATAGGACGAAGAATGGGTATTTAATTCCCATTTTATAGATGGGGAAACTGAGGCACAGAGAGTGACTTGCCCGAGGTCACACAGGAAGCATTCGTCAGAGCCGGGCTTAGAAGCCAGGGCTTCCGACTCCCAGGTCAGTGGCCTTTTCAACAGGCCGTGCTGCTTCTCAATCACCCAGACAATGAGCCCCCACCGCGAAGCACACGGGAGGTCGCAATCTCACGTCTGCCCTGGGCCAAACTTATACCTTTGCTTTCTACCATGCTGAATTTGAACCAGTGGTTCCTGGGGTCACATCATCCTGGGATCAGCGCTTAGAACAGCGCTTGACATATAGCAGGCGCTTAACAAATACCATCATTATTATTATTACCATCTGGTTAAAGAGCAGATAACGAGTGCGGATTCTGTCCAGTGATCCAAAGTTTTATAGCTACCTTCTTTTTAGACATAAGGGGCGGATATTTTGGCAAAGCCAACACACCTCCCCTGGACCTATTGTTTCCCAACGTGGTTTCAAATCTGAAAATTGTCCAGGCATTAAAAGTCCCCCCCAAAAATGGAATCCGACTATCCACTCATGGTGCAGAGACTTCATACCATTTAGTAAACTGGTCCTGCCAACGGGAACCATGGCTTAGCCACTGCTGGAGCCAAGAGTTTCATTTACACTGGGATACGACCCCTAGCCTGACCTTTCAGCCGTAACACAAGCTCTCCTGTAGCCAAGGATTCTGAGTGGAGTATTTTGAAGATTCAGTCACATGTTTCTAAATTTTACATTTCCTCCAGAAAAACACTTTCTGAATTAATAAAACTCTTCTGGGACCCACAGCCATTAATACCCGTTCCCTGTTCTGCCTGCACACAATATTTTATTATGGGAGTAATGTGCAAAAATCCCCTATTATGAAGTCCCAAATATTTACTTTCTGGAGGTTCTTGGGTTTTATCAGGGTTGATTCGTACTGTCAACAAATTACCACAATGTGCAGAGTAAATGACTGAGGTAAAAAAAAAATATACACCCTTTCAGGCTGGCTTGGAAAGATCTTCCAAATTCTAGGGATCAAGTCAATAAGTAACAAAGAGTTAACCATCTATTCACGAACTACCACATAAAGTGCAGGATATAAACCTTGTAAATCATTTATAAACTTTTTATTGCTTACTAAGCAAACCTGCTAAGAAACCATTGAACATGCATTGATTGACTTTTACTTTTTAGGGACTCTGCTTTTCTGCTGGAAGCAATTTCAGTCGGTCTTTTGAAGAGTAAGGACAATACTTTTATAAAGTCAGTTGCAAAACGGAGCCATTCGATTCTGGTCGGGGCGAGGTAGGAGAAACTCATCTCTAACAGTTGTACAATAAATTTCTTCTATTTATTCCGTCCCGACCCGCAAATACAGTGGAACGAAAGGCTTTCAATCCATCGACGATATTTACCGAGCGTCTATTGAGGACAAAGTCCTGTACTTTGGGCTTGGAGACGTGTAATAAGGGTGAAATACTCAAGATGCTGACAGACTAAAATAGGGGAGACAAACCAACAGACAAAACAGATCTCCAAGCCGTAGTTGGTGGGGGGGAAGAACAAGGATATTCCAGGTAGGCGTACAGATAGGTCGAAACGCAATAGCTTAATGAATCATTGAATGCGCCGTTGGGTTAGTAGACACCCACAAGAGCTGAGAGAGGACAGGGAACATGTCTATCAAGTACATTATATTGTACTCTCTCAAGCGTTTAGTATGATACTCTGCACAGAGTACGCGCTCGATAAATATGGTTGATTGTGTATTAAATGTATGTGCTTAGATTTTGAAGTGTGTGGGTTGCAATACGGATACTTTCTGTTCAACTACTGAGTTTGCAGACTTCTGGGACCTGTAAAAGGAAACTGTGACTCACCTCACTGGTTATGCAGTTTTTGTTCCTAAAGGTTTTTTTTGGGGAAATAATTGAATTTGTAACCGATCAGGAAAATGACAACTGATGATTTGTTCATTCAATACATTATGTTCCCACCTCTCTTAGGATTCAAGGCACAGTTTTACCTCTCTCTAATCATTATGGCCTACGATCTGTATCACCAGGGTTGCAACAGGAGGCTTCCAGTTGCGCTCTCCTCCACAGACCGGTGGCCTCAGCGTGAGATTTCCCGTTGAAAAATTTCCAGATATAATCGATTGATCAATCAATACTATTCATCCAGCTCTTAATCTGTGCTGAGCCCCGTACTAAGATGGGAGTGTATCCCAGTGGATGAAGCCCGGGCCTGTGAGCCAGAGGACCTGGGTTCTGATCCTAGTGAAGACACAGTAGTGGTTCTTTAGCCATTTTATTTGTTTAACATATTTTCAGAGTTGAAAACATTTCATAAATCAGAACCGTGGTATTTTCAGAACCTCTTAGCAACCAGCAAAACATGTTTTTGTTGGTTTCCATTTTTGACAGTGCTTCAACTTCAGCTGGTGAGACTTTAGGGACAAAGAAGGATAACTTCTTAATTAGGGCTCCTGGAGAGGCCTAGTGGGGCATTAAGAGAAGCAGCGTGGCTCAGTGGAAAGAGCACGGGCTTGGGAGTCAGAGGTCATGGGTTCTAATGCCGGCTCTGCCGCTAGTCAGCTGCGTGACCTTGGGCAAGTCACTTAACTTCTCTGTGCCTCAGTTACCTCCTCTGTCAAATGGGGGTTAAAAAAAAAACAAAACCGTGAGCCCCACGTGGGGCAACCCGATCACCTTGTATCCCCCAGCGCTTAGAACAGCGCTTTGCACGTAGTTAAGCGCTTAACATATACCACATTTTTTTTTTTGATATTTCTAGCTGCCCCAAACAGTTTTGTCATCATCATCATCAGTGGTATTTATTGAGCGCCTACTATGTGCGGAGCCCTACCATCAAGACTGCTTCCTGTTGAAACACTGAGTGGAGGAAAGCCTCTCTGGAAGCTGGTTTCGCAGTCTAAATTGGAGGGAGAACAGAAGTGAAATCCCCATTTTACAAGTGAGGACCCCGAGTCACAGAGAAGTTAGGTGACTTGCCCAAGGTCACACAGCAGGCACCCGGGTCCTGCACCCGAGTCCTCTGACTCGCTAGTCTCCGCTCTTTCCACTAGGTCACGCTGCTCCTCGACCTCCCTAAATTTTGTCCTTCCCTGAACTTTAGCTTCCCTAAACTTTGCTCTCCATTAAATACTGTTTCTCATCTTTAATTCCATTTAATAGTATTTATCCCCTGACCCCTGTCCCTTGCTCAGCCACTGATAATTGTGGTATTTGTTAATCATTTACTCTGTGCCAAGCACTGGGCTGAGTCCTGGGGTAGATACAAGATAATCGGGTTGACACAGTTCCTGTCCCACGTGGGGGCTTACATTGTAAATAGGGGGGAGAGAGAGGTATGTAATCCCCATTTTACCCAGGAGCAAACTGAGGCACAGTGGAGTTAGGTGACCTGCCCGAGGTTACACAGCAGGAAAATGAGCCAGGATTAGAACCCAGGTGCTCCGACCCCCCAGGCCCAGGCTCTTTCCATTAGACCACACTGCTCCTTGCTCACCCAGAGGATGGTACAAAATGATGGCTTATATATTGGATTACAACCCAGTGATGCCTGCTGCTGTTGAAGGCTCATAGATACGGAGGGACAGTAACAACAGACTGCACCCGTTCTCCCCCCAGCCCCCTGGGCGTGCCTCTGGGCAGAGGGGGGATTGGGCAAGAAAGTGTGAATGGTTCCATGCAAATCATCACCCCTACTATGCAGACAACTGCTAAGAAGCAGTGTGGCCTAGTGGTTTTACTACGGACCTGGGAGTCAGAAGGACTTGGGTTCTGATCCCCTCTCCTCCTTTCATCTGCTGTGAAACCTTCGGCGAGTCACAACTTCTCTGGGTCTCATCTGGAAAATGGGGATCAAGACTATGAGTCCCATGTGCCGTTTGGGGCCTGGACTATGTCCAACCTGATTAGCTCTCTATTCCAATGCCTAGTACGGTGCCCGGAACCTAGGAAGCGCAAAAACAAATGCAAGCGCATCACCCATTGGTGGTAGGAAATAGATTCCCCCTCTTACCTGCTCAGGCCAGAGCACGGCTCATCCGAATGACAAAGCCTAGAGAAGGTGCACTACAGTATTTTCATGGACAGAATGTGCAAGACTGAAAAAGGTTCTTTCCACGACATTCATTTCCACGGGTACAGTCTCCACTTCAGCGGTGTCATCATCAGACTGGGGGACGACTGTCATTTATTACACTCCCCGTCTTTCCTTAAGCTGGCAGGGCACCGTCAAAGCCGGTTGGAACAAAAATGTCCCTTCCTATTAGGAGCCAATAAACTAAGTTTGTTCCTCTGGCCAGTGTTGGGGATTTATAATCAAATCAGCCAGTGTGACTTTCACCTCATTTCACATTTCCTTAGGAAACATTTTCTCGGCTCCGCTTTCTGAACCCGTGAGAGAGATCCCGGTTTTGTTCGAAGGCATTTTTCTAATTGAGTCGTTTTTATTGGTTCCACATTTTACAGAACGTAGCTGGATTTTCCAGTTGGGTAGTGTTTATGTTCAGAATGTTGGGTTTCAATTCAGAAAGCTCATGTTCCTAATATTTATCTTAATTCATAACGACCTCGGGCCTGGCGTGCAGTCAGGGGATTACCTGACGCTTTGGCGGACCGTTCAGGTATCTGGGATTGCTTTTCGTCACAAGAGGACACCACCTGGTGGATCCCCACATTTGAGGTACAATCTCAGATCGGATGGAAGATCTTTAGCGGGGCTAATCCGGGGGCACCTAGCCAAGAATTCTATCTCTGAGAGAGGCACCAAAGGGCACTTAGAGGAACAGAGTGGTTCCTGTTTACACTTGCAAGAGTTTTACAAGCTATCCATACTTCAGTGGTATTACACTGGGCTCCGAGTTGTCCGCCATTTTCCCTCTCCTAATGATCAGTGATTTTTACTGAGCCCTTCCTGAGTGCAGAACACCGTACTAAGTGCTTAAGAGAGTGGGGAAAACACTGCGTGAAAGACATGAAAGAGTGCAGGATACCATACTAAGGGCAGGAGAGTGCAGGAATATTCTTTCATTCACCTGAGACAGTAATATGGCCCAGCGGAAAGAGCCCGGCCTTGGGAGTCGGAGGTCATGAGTTCAAATCCCGCCTCTTGTCAGCTGTGTGACTGTGGGCCAGTCACTTCACTTCTCTGTGCCTCACTTCCCTCAACTGTAAAATGGGAATTAACTGTGAGCCTCGCGTGGGACAACCTGATGACCCTGTATCCACCCCAGTGCTTAGAACAGTGCTCTGCACATAGTAAGCGCTTAACAAATACCAACATTAATAATAATAGTAGTGGTGCCTGTTAAGAACTTATGCGCCAAGCACTGTTCTAAGTGCTGGGACAGATACAGGTTAATCGAGTTGGGCACAGTCCCTGTCCCACGAGGGGCTCACCCTCTTAATCCCCGCTTTACAGATGCGCTAACTGAGGCCCAGAGAAATTAAGCGACTCGCCCATGGTGACACGGCAGAAGTGTGGCGGAGCTGGGATTAGAACCCGGGTCCTTCGAACTCCCAGGCCCGCTCTCCATCCACTAAA
This sequence comes from Ornithorhynchus anatinus, assembly GCF_004115215.2. Classification (NCBI taxonomy): domain Eukaryota; kingdom Metazoa; phylum Chordata; class Mammalia; order Monotremata; family Ornithorhynchidae; genus Ornithorhynchus; species Ornithorhynchus anatinus. The sequence goes on along the minus strand of NC_041738.1, from coordinate 6,870,538 downwards.
CCATGTTGCTTCTCGTGGACGGAGTAAAAGAAGCAAGACCTACATTCCCTTTCCACAAGGAATTTACAGTCTGGTGTCCAACAGAGAATATTCTTTGTAAATTATGGAAACATAAGCCAGTATGTATGCCAGAATAAAAGTTACTCATAACTTTGGCCTTAGTCATCGTATGCCTGCTGAAATAATTAGACCACGAGAAGCCGTAATTCTCAAGGGGGCTAGCTAGGAAAGGACTGCAGAGGGCTAGCGGTGCTCTTTCCGAGGGTAACGACTTTGCCAACAATTATGGTTTTACTCTGTTAGATAGCGTAAAGGTCGCAAAAACGTACGGCGGCGCCAGGTCCTAAAGGGAATAGCTCAGCAAGGCTGAGGTGGAAGTATGGAAGTGGAATGGCTTCGCTCCTAGACTAACTCCACACACAACGTCTTTTCTTCCTACTTGGGCCAACTTGTGCCATTTTGGGAATCACGTGATGCCAGACCAGACTCATGGTTAGGAAAGGACGTTCCTTTATATTCCCATCACGTTATAACCCAATCCTGTAATGAAAACATTTGCTCCAGAAGGACTTGCTATATAGGGTCAACAAGAAGCAGAACGTATTGTTGGACCGAAATGTTTTCTCTTCATCCCAAAGGCAACAAAACTGGCCTTAATAAATGCTGTGAAAACATAAATTCTCTCACATTCCCTGAAATGGGATCGGTCAGTCACGTCAAGGGCTACAGAAGAACACAGACCCTATAGTTTGCGGCAATAGAGACTGGAGTCTTTATTCTGGGGGACGTATAAATGCTTCCAGAGGCTATTAAGAAATGAACACCTACAACGAGTAAATAAGAGAACAAATTTCATAGTTGTAATTATCTTATCATGTTGGCATCCTCCTCCTTTACCACCTAGTAATAACAGATTAATTCAAACGTGATTAATGTAGAGAGCGAATATAAGAAGCAAAACAAACGAAAATCACAGCAGCACATTAGTGCGCAGTTACAGGTGGGGACGTGCAGCCATTATACATCTCACTGGGGAACTGGACCACTTCCACCTAGTCCAGAATTCTGCTCTATTGAGAGAGACACACAGTTTCCAAGAAGCGGTGTCTCCTAGTGCGAAGAACGTGGACCTGGGAATCGGAGCAACTGGGTTCTAAACCTGACCCTGCCACTTGCCTGCTGAGTGACCTTGGGCGAGCCGCTTCACTTGCCCGAGCCCCATTGCCTCACCTGTAAACCGGGGATTCGATACCCGTTCACCCTCCTACTTAGACTCTGAGCTCCATGCGGGATAGGGCTTGTGTTTGACTTTAGTATCTTTTTTCTACTGCAGCACCTATGTGCTTGGCCCACAGTAAATCCTTAACAAATACCACTATTATTAACGACTGGGACTTTTTCAGAAACCTATGGATTAAACTTAGAACGAGAAGTTGAATTAGTCCATCGGTAGTATTCATTCATTCAATAGTATTTATTGAGCACTTACTATGTGCAGAGCACTGTACTAAGCGCTTGGAATGTGCAAATCGGTAACAGATAAGAGACGGTCCCTGCCCTCTGACGGGCTTACGGTCTAATCGGGGGAGACGGACGGACAAGAACGGTAGCAATAAATAGGATCAAGGGGGTGAACATCTCATTCATTTATTGAGCACTTACTTTAGGTCCTAAGCCCTTGGAGGCTGCCTTCCTCCGCCTGAGTTCGAAGTAATGCTTGTGTTTACAGGGACCTGAGAAAGGGGACTGCAATTTCTTTGGAGTTTAAAGTGGATCAAGGATCACCACTGAAAAAACTGCTATTATAGGGCAGGGGGAGTTGAATGGGCTTCAACACAATATCAATGATTAAACAGTCTTTTTGTGGTATTGTTTTGGAAAGGATGGTCTTGGAGGAGATGGAAAATTTAGAAGCATGTGACTCATTCATTAAAATACCCCAGTCAAAAACTCAAAAGAGCCCGTCATAGAGAAAGAAGGGTAGGATCACTTCCCCGCCAACATGAATGAAACTCTCAGTTCTTTTGACGCCCTGGTTCCAGCCGGGGGCATCAGATTAACCCACATAACAGCGTGGTCTCAACACGAACAATGAGTTGTAGGAATCCGTGATTTTTAGACTTATATAATATGGCCAAGTTGGGTGCGCCAGCATCCAAGAAACTTATAAATACAAATTTTTTTTAAATTATAAATAAATAAAAACACCTTCACATCAAGCTGAAAATCTAAAAGGCTGTACTGGTATCCAACCTTCTGTGGTTTTGAGACATGGACCGATGATTTGACGGCACATCTGACTTGAGCAGTTTCGTGGGAATCTCCGACAAGCCGCAAGAGGAGTAGCAGGACCCAGGGATAGCACATGACCCCGGGAGTCCGAAGGACCCGAGTTCTCATCCCAGCTCTGCCACTTGCCTTGTGGGTGACCTCTGGCGAAACACTTCACTTCTCTGTGCCTCAATTTCCTCATCTGAAAAATGGGGATTAAGACTGTGAGCCCCACACGGGACCTGGACTGTGTCCAACTTGATCTGCTCCTGTCCACCCCAGCACTTAGCCACTGTGTCTGCCGTATAAAAAGTCCATAACAAATAGAGAAGCGGCGTGACTTAGTGGAAAGAGCAGGGGCTTGGGAGTCAGAGGAAGTGGGTTCTAATCCCGGCTCTGCCACTTGTTTGCCGGGTGACCTCGGGCAAGTCACTTCACTTCTCTGTCCCTCAGTGAGCACATCTACAAAATGAGGATTAAGACGGGGAGCCCAACGTGGGACAACCTGATTACTTTGTATCTACCCCAGCGCGAACAACAGTGCTTGGCAGATAGTGAGCGCTTAACAAATACCATAATTAGTATTATCATTAAGTCTCGTTCACTAAGTCTTCGGCAAACTTCTAGCTAAGGAGCTTAGAGAAAACACGGGGTATGCTCCGAAGGGGGAACAGACTGACAATCTATACTGATCAATCAATCAGTGATGTTTATTGAGTGCTTAATCTGTGCAGAGCACTGTACTAAACTCTTGGGAGAGTGTAATACAACAGCAGCGTGGTCCAGTGGAAAGAGCACGGGCTTTGGAGTCAGAGGTCATGGGTTCGAATCCCGGCTCGGCCACTTGTCAGCTGTGTGACTTTGGGCAAGTCACTTCACTTCTCGGTCCCTCAGTGACCTCATCTGTAAAATGGGGATTAAGACTGTGAGCCCCACGTGGGACAACCTGATTCCCCTCTGTCTACCCCAGCGCTTAGAACAGGGCTCGGCCCATAGTAAGCGCTTAACAAATACCAACATTATCATTATTATTATTAGTTCCCTGCCCTGAAGGAACTTACAGTCTAGAAGAGGAGTTTACACTATTATTTCTTCTACTAACAGCATCACGTCTACGCCGTAACAGTTCATACTATTAATAATCACTACTATTACTGTTATTTTTCCTACGACTACCCGATCTCGCCTCCGTCTTGGTAGTCCATACTACTGGTAAATATTCTAAGTCAAGTTGGGTGCGCCAGTATCCATGAAGCTTATAGATAAAAAAATTTAAAAAAATTATAAAAAATAAAAACACCTTCACATCAAGCTGTGATGTGAAGGTATTAATAGATCTGCAGACTTTTTAACTTCACTTGCGCACAGAATAGGTTATTAATCGATCAATATTGAATGTTTGCTATGGGAAGAGAACTGAACTAAGCACATGGGAGAGTACAGAGAGTCATTTAATTGCTCCATCTCCAAAAGCAAGGGAACTATAGATGAACCAGACAGGGACATTTTAAATAAACAAAAAAGATATTTTTAAAAAATAAGAAATGATACATAGAACGAGACCCCGAGGTGACTACATGTAAAATAAAAACCAGGCAGTAGTTGTCAGGAAGGAAGTGTGGATTTATGGAGTCATCTGGAGGTAAACATTTTGCTCAGACTGCTGCTGATTTCTGTGCTCGAAGCATATACTCCGTCAACAACACGTACAGGGGAAGAAAGATTTAATGAGAATTTTTTTCTTCACGATCGAAAGTGGGATTTTCACACTGTTACTTCGCTTTTCTGCATCAACTTTCAGCCCACTTAATTATGCTGTGGTAATTAGTGAATGGCCTCAGTGGCTTGTGGCCTGTTTTCTCTGTCCCATTTCAGGAAAATATTTCCCCACAATTCTGGGACTGGATTGGACCTAGACAGAAAATTCCCCCAAAAGCCCTTTATTTCTGACTAATATTTCAACAGAGTACTTACTGGAGGGCACTTGCCGAGAGACGGTTGCGTACTCACGACTGGAATTATTTCTTCTCAGGGAGCCAAGAGGTTGAACCAAAATGCCACATGTCTATTTAATTGAGAAAAGTGCTAGCTGTCATGTGACTCTTCATTTCAGATGTGGGAGAGGAGAGAATGCCTTGCTGCCATGATTTTACCACAGTGAAGTTTGTCCTCTAGCAGAAGTCCAGGATCCTAGAAGAGTATTCATTGGCTGTATCGATCAGTCAATCAATCGATGGTATTTATTGAGCACTCTCTGTGTGCAGAGCACTATACTAAGCACTGGACGAATACAAATAAATTCCCTGCCCCCAAGAGCTTACAGTCTAGAGGGGACTTTAGTAGCAGCACAAGGAACGGCTTTCTACCTGAGACCTTGGCCATAGCTGACCCCAGGCCACTAATGAGAAAGAGAAGCAGCGGGGCTCAGTGGAAAGAGCCCGGGCTTTGGAGTCAGAGGTCTTGAGTTCAAATCCCGGCTCTGCCACTCGTCAGCTGTGTGACTGTGGGCGAGTCACTTAACTTCTCTGGGCCTCAGTTACCTCATCTGTAAAATGGGGATTAAGACCGTGAGCCCCACGTGGGACAACCTGATTCCCCTGTGTCTACCCCAGCGCTTAGAACAGTGCTCTGCACATAGTAAGCGCTAAACAAATACCAATATCATTATTATTGTTATTAATGACTCTGTTTCCAGCCTCACCACCCGCAACCATTAACACGAATTCACTGCATTACAATGAGAAGACGCAGGACTTGGGAGAAAGAGCTCATGGCTGAGGATCAGAAGAGCTAGGTGCTAATCCTAGCTCCGCCCCATGTTCCCTGTGTGACCCTGTGCAAGTCACTTAACTTCTCTGGGCCTCGGTTTCCTCGCCGGTAAATTGAGGATCAAACTATCTGTTCTCCCTCTCCCTCGGGCTGACATCCCTGGGGGGGACAGAGACTGCGTCTGACCCCATTATGTTGTATCTACCACACGTTTAGCACGTATTTGGCATATAGTAAGCACTCAGATATTATTACTATTAATAAGAACATTACTAGTATCATTACTGAAATAATTATATCATTATTACTATTATTACCGCAACACGATTTTCCTCGCAAGAACGCTCTACAGGAGAAACGAACGGGTAAGCGAAATTTCGAACAAAACTCCAGCCTAAATCATCCTATGATGTTGCTCAGCTTTTGGCCGATGAGTCATCCGTACCTTTAGCGCTACGCTACCTTTCATTTATTTGGCAGTCACACAGGAGGGCTTTTAAATCTAACGCCCCAGACAATAACAAAGCAGAATTCCATGAGCGATTTCAAAGGAAGGGACACGACCCTTTTAGGTGTGTCATGCTGACTTATAGTGGCAACACGCTGGAGTCTCGCCGCATTACAAAGACTTAAAGTTTGCTCCCCTTCGCGGTATTCCAGTCTCACCGGTCGATCGATGTATAATATGCAAGGCTCGGCCTTTCTTGAAAAGAATACGGCTGTGTGTGGTGTCCGGGGGGGGGGGGGGGGGAGGAGAGGAGGTAGGGGGTATGCGTATATATGGGACTGTGCACACACGTATCCACAATGTATATGTGTGTTTTCTTGGCCATGAAAGCATAGTGAAGATTATCTGCCTTCAACCTGGTTCCCTCCCTAATATTTACATTTGTTTCCCATACGCAACTGAAGAAAATGAATTCAGCTCTTCTCGCTTTCTGATCTTGAGACCTTCCCTCAACTTTCAGTTTCCAGGTGATACAGTGGACGGGGCTTATTATCATTGTCAATAATTCCATTTGGCAGTCGGCTGCTAATTCTTTTCATGTACTGATGATTAATCAGACAAGCCTATTTACTAATGTATCAGAATGCATTAGAAACATAAGGTAATAGGGGACAGAACATCAATTCAAATATAAATGAACTGCATTTACATTGGATACCTATTGACTCTTGTCAGAGAATGAAGTAGAAAATGTAATTTACTTGTAAACCATCAAAATGAAAGAAAATAGAATTTCCACCTCTATCTTAAAACATAACTTTATTGCCTGCACTGCATGCCTAAAAGGAAGGCACTGGTAAATTTTAAAAATAGAATTGGCCCCTATTCATTCTGCTTCAGCCGACTCTGTCCTTCGCAAAGCTCTGGAAAGTTCCGGATGCAGACGTGGTGAGTGAAAAGAGAAACGAACCCCCTTCTGGGTCACCTGTGCATTTCGGTCTGCTCCCCTTCAACGCTTGATCATTCACCCCACCCCCTTCCCAGAGTGATAAAGCTCACAGCCCCAGTATGACACGCAAATCAATCTTGCTACTAATTTAGAGTGTGAGGCTTCGGCACCGAGCTAAAACCTAATGGCACCCCAGCCTGGGTTTGAATGCGACGTCGATCATTCAATCATATTTACTGAGCACTCGTTTGTGCAGAGCACTGTACTAAAAGCTTGGGGAGAGGTTTGTTAGACACTTTCCCTGCCCACAGAGAGCTAAAATTCTAGAGGGGGAGGCAGATTTAATATGAATAAATTACAGACACGGACGTGCCGTGGAGCTGAGGGACAGGGGAATGAAGGGAGCAAACCCAAATGCAAAGGAAACGCGGAAGGGAGTGGGACAAGAGGAAATGAGACCTTACTCGGGGAAGGCCTCTTGGAGGAGATGTGCCTTCAATAAGGCTTTGAAGGAGGAGAGAGTGATTGTCGGATATGAAGAAAGAGGGGGTTCCAGTCCAAGGGCCGGATGTGGGCGAGAGGTCGGCAGCGACGTGGTTGAGATTGAGGTACAGTGAGTCGGTTGGCATTAGTGGAGTCGTGTAGCGGCAGGATTGTAGTAGGAGAACAACTAGTTAAGGAAGGAGGGGGCGAGGCGATTGAGCGCTTTGAAGCCCGATGGTGAGGTGAGGTCTCTCTGTCGCCGCAGGATGAGTAAAAGGCAAAAACACAGATCCCACTTTCTCAAAATAATCCATACCAGAGGTGGGAGAAAAGAAATTCCCTGAAGGGAAAACGTATTCATAAGACTTGGAAAACGACCAAACCTCCTTGATAATTCAACTCTGTCTTTCAACGATTGTGCCTGGTTCCTATCTCCCTGATAATCTTCAGAGTCTTCCTCACGTCCAACACAAATCTCTCAGCTTTCAATTTAAACCTATATTCTTGACTTGGTTCTCCGAGGACATCGTGAATGGGCTGCCTTATTTCGGAAGGAAGTATAGAATGGTTTGGTCATCAACACACCTAAAAGCAGGGCATTGGACAGCTAAGATTTCAAGTTTCTATAACTTTATATGTATGTTGCTTAGGGACTTTTCAGTTTAATTATTTGACATCAGGGAGCGGGTAGGTTCGCTAACCTGGATCCCAAGCACCTAATGCCTAAAAACACCAATAGAGCCGAAATACGTCCGAGGTGGTTTTTTTCCGAGCCATATTATAGTTCCTACCGTACCATTTTTCTTCCTTTTTTCTGCTCTTTGTCAGTTACTGAAAGGTCCTCAAAGTCAGGGAACAAGGGTCTCACCTCCACAGTAGTATCCACTAAGTAGTCAAAATGTTCTGAGCACCGTTAGATGTAAAATAAACAGATCTAATTCCATTTTAGGGATATTGTACTCTCCCAAGCATTTAGCACAGTGCGTCGGTAGGTGCTCCATAAATATCACCGACTGATAGCTTGAAAGGATTTAGATTCATCCCTTGACCATGCCTATCCAAAAGGAGCTATGGAATTATTCGAAACCAACATTCCTGCCTTGCAGGCAGGAGTCTAACGGGATTCAGGACCTATCCATTATCTCCCAGAAAAAGGGCCCCTTCCTCCAACTGAAAAACTTTCACGAGCCGAAAATTCTGCGATTAAGGAGAGGAAGTTTAAGACGACATTTTTCACGCTCAGAAACACAAATTAAAGGTGCCCGGTATACTCCTGACATCCAATCTGTCAGAGACTGTCTGAGGGAATAAGTGGGGAGAAGCTGACTCTTGTTCATAACATAACAATTTGGAAAGTGGAGCTTTAATCCTGGGAAATTTTTTTTCAGAATTTGACAACCTTCTCCGTTCCCCCGGGTCAGGCTCTTTTCTAGAATGTCTAATGCTGTTTCTTAGGTGGTGTTCAATAGAAAGCAGTCTATAATGCAATGCGCTCTCTTTATGTGATGTTTAGATATGAGATTGATCTCAGAGGACACCCTGGAGTTCTGAAAGTAGGATTATTGGATTTTGTGGCTTTCTCAGATGTCAAAGATCTTTAAACAGTGTCTTGCAAAGTTGCTACATCCTGCCTGTCTGTGAACCGCTTATGAACCCATCAAAGAAGGCAGTCTCCATGTTAATTAGTCTTTAAGGGGGAAAAAAAAAAAGAAGCTTCTCCTCGCCATCAAGTTAAGAGCGAGAAGCAAATTCACTTTCATACTGTGAAAAAATTATTTCATTTGTTTCTGGATCGATAGGTCCCTCAAAGGGAGACTGCTGACTGAGTAGGATTCAGAACTCGTAGTAGCTGGGTAAAAAGATCATAGGTCTCTCGTTTCGACAGCTTTGGGCTCCAACTGACTTTGGTGAGATCAGCAAACTTACAGGTTGGATTTCTGGGCTCCTGGGCAAGGGCAAAGGGGAAAAAGGACAACTCTGATGACCTACACCCTGTACGGATTTCAAACCTCATCCTCGTGACAAGGATCCCGTCCTGGCCACCCTGCGCCCGATAGGAATTCTCATTCCTCCATCGTTTTCAGGTATCTGAGCTTTAGAAAGACCGGTCAACTCTCCTGAAATCAGAACCTTGTCAGTACCGCTAAATGGTAGGAAAAGTCAGATTGAAACGCATTCCCTCAGGTTTCAGGTGGATGGGGGATAAGAAGCAGCGCGGCCTAATGAATAAGGCATGGGCACCACTGTCTTCTGTGTGAACTTGGACAAGTCACTTCATTTCTCTAAACCTCAGGTACCTCATCTGAAAAAATGAGCATTAAGATTGGGAGCCCCGTGTGGGATAGAGACTGTGTCCAGCCTGATTCTGTTGTACCTACCCAGGACTTGGCACAGAGCTTGGCACATAGTAAGCGCTTAACAAATACTATTAAAAATAAAAACAGATTGGGAGAGATGGTGGAGGGAAGAGGGGTGGCTCTCAGCTAAGCTCGTTGTGGGCAGGGAATGTGTCTTTATTGTATTGTACTCTCCCAAGTGCTTAGTACAGTGTTCTGCAGGTCATAGGTGCTCAATAAATAGGACTGAATGAATTAATAATGGCGGGGACTCTGTTTTGTATTTTTGGGGGGGGGTTTTAAGGTATTTGCTTAGTGCTTATGCTGTGCGTGGAAGTGCTTCTCAACATGGTCTAGTGGAAAGAGCATGGGCCTGGGAGTCGGATGATCTGGGTTCTAATCTCACTTCCACCAACTGCTTGCAAGGTGATCTTGGGCAAGGCACTGAACTTCTCTGTGCCTCACTTCTCCTGTTCTCCCACCTACTTAGAGTCCCATGCAGGACAGAGAATGTTACCAACCTAATTGGCTTTTATCTAACCAAGCGCTTAAATCAGTTTTTAACACATAATAAGCGCTTAAAAAATACCATGAAAAGAAACCATCTGGGCTATCAGTGGAAGTAAAATCCCCAAATGGGCTACCAAAGAATACTGGATGTTCCTGGCTGTCTGTAAGAAAAGAAAAGCACCATTCCCTAGTAGAAAAAGCATGGGTCTGAAAGCCAGAAGACTCGGGTTCAAATCCTGACTCTGACGCTTGACTGCTGTATGACCTTGGACAATCGCAACTTCCTTTTACCTCAGTTTCCTCATCATCAAATGGGGATTCAATACCTATTCTCCCTCCTACTTGGGCTGCGAATCGCATAAAGGACAAGAAGGGTATCTGACCTGATTGACTCGTGTCTACCCTCATGCTTAAAACAGAGCTCGACACATAGTAAAATCCTAGCAAATACTTTCGTTATTGTTATGCTGCTTCTACTACTAATAATAATGGTAATAAAAACCAGACAGCATCTGTTCTGGTTTGTGTTGCCATTCACATGCTTGGATGCAAGGGCCTAGACCCATCCATTGTCTCTTAGAAACTTCCAGGTCCCGAACTCTATAATAATTGACATTAACCATTAACAGAAAGGCTGAATAGCTTGATAACTCCCTAGTCCCATCAGGTAATTGGAATTGCACAAGTATGTGCCCAATATGGCCAGGGCTGTGGATCCTGTATTGGCCTCTGGACTGTAAACTCCCAGTGGGCAGGGAACCAGTCTATGAACTCTGTTATGATTTATTCTCCCAAGCCCTTAGTACAGTGGTTTTTTAATTATATTAAGCTCTTAGTGTGTGCCAGGCCCTGTACTAAGCGCTGGGGTAGAGCCGAGCTAATCGGGTCTGATACAGTCCCTGTCCCACACAGGGCTCACAATCTCAATCCCCATTTTACAGATGAGGCAACTGAGGCACAGAGGAAGTGAAGTGACTGGCCCAAGGTCTCACAGCAGATAAGTGGCAGAGCTGGGATTAGAATCCAGCTCCTTCCGACTCCCTGGCCCGGGCTCTAGCCAGTAGGCCACGCTGCTTCTCATCCAGTAAATGCTCGGTAAGTACCACTGATTGATTGATTGATTGATAAATTGGCCTTGCCAACCATAGACTAACTGATCGGGGAATTTGGCCATCCACGGCATCTTCTTCGAACATGGAGGAAGACTACGTAAGCAGCGTGGCTCAGTGGAAAGAGCCCGGGCTTGGGAGTCGGAGGTCATGGGTTCCAATTCCGGCTCTGCCACTTGTCAGCTGTGTGACTTTGGGCAAGTCACTTAACTTCCCTGGGTTTCAGTTACCTCAGCAGCAAGATGGGAATTAAGACTGTGAGCCCCACATGGGACAACCTGATCACCTTGTAGCCCCCCAGCGCTTAGAACAGTGCTTTGCACATAGTAAGCACTTAACAAATACCATCATTATTATCATAGTCGAACAAAAAAAATAGAATGACCATATTCAAAGACACTCTCTCACCTCCATGACCAATTGACTGATTGAATTATTGTACTCTCCCAAGCACTTAGCACGGTGCTCTGCCCAGGGTAAGTGTTCAGTAAATGCCAATGATAGATTGATTAATCCAACCTCCCTACGGGTTGTCTCTCTCCTCCCCTCATGCTCAGGACCCTCCTTTGCCACGTTCAGAACACCCAACTGAGACCTTTTCACCCTGGACATAAGGGGCAATGTCTCTGTACCCTCCGCCAGTAACAGAGCACAACTTTAGCGGCCCTGTCCCCACCGTTTTTATAGTCACCACTTGGCTAAAAATAGCCCATCAGGTAGCCGGGTGGAAAAGCCAGCCCTAAAAGGATGGGCCCGGGTGGGCTTTGGCATTTAAAGACCCTCTGGAGCCTTCATCCAGTCCTGAATCCATCTACCACCTCGTTCAGGGAGCCTCCCCTGATTTAAGTAGAATTGGTGATCTGCTGCTATATTTCTTTAAACATCAATTAAGTAAAACACTAGAGAGAGAAAGTTTCCTGTTTGCTGGTCTCGTCCGAGCACGGGTCCTACAGGTTGTGAACCTGTTCTCGGTTGTTCTCCAGTACCCTCGTTTCAAACTTTGGGAGTATTTATGGAGCTAGCTTGCTTTTTCCCACAGTGGCTGAGAAAGATCCTCAAGCACAGTTTCTTCGCCTCCCCGCCACCACCTCCCGACATGAGCTTCACACCATCGAAGACCATTCATTCATTCATTCATTCAATCGTATTTGTTGAGCACTTATTGTGTGCAGTGCACTGTACTAGACGCTTGGAAAGTACAATACAGCAAAAAAGAGAGATAATCCCTGCCCACAGCGGGCTTACAGTCAGCCAATCGTATTTACTGAGCACTTACTATGTGCATAACACTGCACTCGGCCCTCATAACAATAAACAGACACATTCCCTGACCACGATGAGATACCTCCTTGTTGGGTAGGGATTATCTCTACTTGTTGCCAAATTGTACTTTTCAAGCGCTTAGTAGAGCGCTCTGCACACCGTAAGCGCCCAATAAATACGACTAAATGAATTAGTAGTCCTCCAAGTCACCGGGACCATCCTTTGAATTTCCCTTGGTCCAGCTGCATACTTGATGTTTAATTCATATCCTCAGAGAACACAGCAATCGCATCGCTAAACAGGCTGGGGTGTTGATTTATAAGAGAGTGGCTTGTGTCTGTTAATTAGAGAAATAGTATTTGTCTTTCAACCGATGAAAAACAATAAATTAGGGGGGAAAACACCTCGAACTTGATTTATGAACCGTTTTATTTTATTTCATTGATGCCAGTGCCAAAAAAAAAAATGAGGCAACTCTAGAAGGGAATTCTTCTACCCCAAGCCTATCGCCGTGTCAACAGGATATCTACCCGGACACGTGGATCCCGGCCTCCCAATCCACTTTCTGACAGAGATCCTCTTAGGCCCTGCCCAAATTGGCAGGAGACATTCAGAGCCCTGGGCATCTCAGAGTCGAGGTGCCTGAGAACTAAATAATAAAGGTACGTTTGGAGGCAGTGAGGTTTGCCATCACCTGGCATCGGATATGGAGATAGAATTGTCCGTTTTTTTAATTTTTAAGACAGTACTGATTTGTGAATTTGCTTACGAGTGCATCTGTGGCTGCAGAGGCCAATGGTGGACTTAGAATCCTGGCCAAATTGTCCACACAGAAAGGTTCTCCCCCGATGTATTGGTATGCTTGATATTCGTAATGCCCATCTCTGTTTTCTCTTTTGACTTGTCTCTTCTTCTTTACGGAGCATACTCAATTCACTCCTCCTTCAGCCCCAAAGCACTTACGAAGACATCAGTAATTTCTTCATTTATATTAATGTCCGTCTCCTCCTCCAGACTGGAAGCCTGTCGCCTACCAACTCTGTTAGATCGTACTCTTCCAAGCACTTCATACAGTGCTCCGAACACAGTAAGTGCTCAGTTAATCTGATCGATTAATAATTGATGGATCAGATGCACCACTCCTTCCTTACCGGGAATACCACATGCTGGCTTATTCCCTCTTCCTTTTGCTTTGACTATGAATTTGGCTGTGTACCACTGAAGCCATCTGACACTCACCTCAGCCCCGCAATACTTATGCAGATATTCTTATACTCCAATACTTCCCCTATCCCTAATCTTTTAATGTCCATCTCCCCCGAAGGCCATATGTTTCTCGTGATTAGAGATCGCCTTCCATCAACTCTGTTGGATTGTACTTTCTCAAACACTTAGCACAATACTCTGCACTCAGCAAACTCTCAATAATTACAGTTAATTGACTTATTGACCATCCTCGTCAATTGACTCCCAGTTTTCAGCAGGGATGAAGCTTTTCGGGAAGTTTTGTTTTTCTGTGTCCTTAAAACATTTCTTCTGCCCTGAAATTGGTTTCCTAATTTAGTTTTCCATAGAGCAGTTTGGGTGTCGTGCTTTTTCCTCATCTGTCCCACCCAGATTGTGTTAACTGCTTCCCATTCGGTTGTCAACTTCTCGAGGGGAATGTGTGTTTTGCTTCTGTTGTAGATCTCTAATTAATTTATTACTATTGACTGCGAGCTCGTGGTGGGCAGGGAATGTGCCCACTTAAATCTGTTATACTCCCCCAAATACTTAGTACAGTGCTCTGCGCAGAGTAAGTGCTCAGTAAATTCCACTGATGGATTTTTGCACTCTTTCAAGTGCTTACTGCCACGCTTCACACTCAGCAGACGCGAAGTTAATATCGCTGATTGACGTGGACTGCCAAAGATAGGAGGTGGAGCGCCTGAATGAGTTCCTTAAAACAGCCTTACATTTATTCACACAGCCAACGTGAAACTAAGGACAGAAGAGAAGGCTTTTTAGATTTCATATGTCCCAAGATGCCCGGTAACCCGGCTTCAAAGAAAAGTACACCTTCAAAGATGAATCAAAACTGGCTCTAAAGGGGCCTTGGATGTCAACCAGCTCTGGATGACTGTGGCATAAATTAAACGCAAACTTGAATTCCCTCGCCAAGTGTGATTAAGTTTGAAAAAGAACAGGAGACGCATTTTTCACTGAAAACAAAAATGGAAAAATAGGCCCATTCTGCCAAATCTTACACTCTTCTGCTTATGTTGCTGGATCCTAGTTAGGGGCTATTTCTGGTTTCTGGTGTCGTCATGATGTTCCTCAGTGAGAGGCTGTTTACAAAGACAACGTGGAGCTATAAGTTGGTTTCCTCTCCAATAGTTCAGGGCAATCAGGTAGGCTGTGCCTAGACTTGGGACGGTCTGAGAATGATGACTCTGGCTTTCCCTACTTCTGGGGTTAAATCTGTCTTTTGGGATGTTCTCTCCGCTGTGCCAATACCCGGCTTCTAAAACTCCTGTGGCCAGTTTGGTGGAAAGTGAAGAAGGAAGTGAAAGATTCACTGCTCTGTGCCATTTGCGTGGTTTGTTTTACTCGGGCAGAAAAAGGACTTGGTTTTAAGAAAAGAAATAAGGGAGGCACTGTAAACGATTGGAAAAAGAAGAATTTGGACTCGGGAGACCTGGTATTGAAACCCGCTTCTTCCTCTGGCCTGCTGGGTGACCATAGGTAAATCACTTAACGTCTTGGGGCCTCAGTTTCCTCATCTTTAAAATGCTAAGAATAATAATTGTGGTATTTGTCAAGTGCTTACTATATGCCAAGCACTGGAGTAGATACAGTATAATCAAGTCCAGTATAAGGCTCACAGAGTAAGTAGGAGGGAACACAGGTATTGAACCCCCATTTTGCAGATGAGGGAACTGAGGAACAGAGAAGTTAAGTGACTTACCCAAGATCATAAAGAGGACATGTGGAGGAGCCTGAATTAGAACCCAGGCCCTGTGACTCCCAAGCCCGTGCTCTTTTCACTAGGCCACACACAGCTTCAAAGAGTTATCTTTTATCTACTCCAGAGCTTAGGACAGTGATAGGTGCATGGGGAGCACTTAATAAATGTAATAATATGGTAATAAATCACCTATAAAAACCTGTGAATATCCCAGCTTGCCTCTGCCCACCGGTCTTTATCTTTCTAGGAGCAAGATCCTTTCGGCTTGATCGCCATCACCTCCCCCGGCCCCGCAACAGCACACTCTCTTTTCCTCCTTCATTTTTGTGACTCCTCAAACAAAATGCTTGCAGGAGTGGCACGCTCTGGGGCAGAAGTCTGACGCTGGCCCTTGCGGCAACCTCCGGAAGCAGCTACTCGACGATTCAAGCGGGCGGCTGACGAGTTTCAGCATCAAGGCTGTGTGCTTCCTGCCACTGGGAAACACAAACGGGCTGGCCTACAAGATATAGCCCGGGTCATGGCTCTAGACTGTAAGCTCACTGTGGGCAGGGAATGTGTCCGATTACTGTTATATTGTACTCTCCCGAGCACTTAGTACAGTGCTCTGCACACCGTAAGCACTCAATACATACAATTGAATGAGGGTAGAAATCCCCATGCAAGGTCGATGCAGAAAGGAGAGGGAGATGGGGAAATAAGGGCTTAGTCAGGGAAGGCCTCTTGGGGAGATGTGATTTCAATAGATCCAAAGAGTGGCCGGGAGTCACTTCTAAAGGGTCAACCTTCTCAGTTGCCCCAGGGGGGGCTGGGAGTTGTAATCCTATTAGTTCAGGGGATGATCACACACGTGCATGACTGACTCAGGCCCCGGTGCCCCCACCCCCACCCTCTGACCAGAAACCCTGATCTTGAGAGACGAGGAGAGGTTTGATGGGGGAGGTGCCCTAACCCGGCCAGCTTTGGGCCTGACCAATCCAGCCGCCATGAATCCCATATAACAGATCAGTGCTCCACCAGTCACACCCCCCGCCTCTCTTTGGAAGACCGAGTCCTAGAGCATGACGCAGTTGTGGGTTTCCTTTATCGTTTTCTAAATCATTCAGAGCCGGTGTGGCTCAGTCAATTAATTTCATCCCATGGCCCATTAAAAAGGAAAATAGCAACGTGATCCTCAGAAGCAATTCTTCCCAGCTCCCCCGGGGAACTTTAAGATCTCCCGCTCCCCCAAGTTCGGCCTATCCTCGCTTCCCTGGGCCGGCCAGAACTTAAAGGTAAAGAAGAGTGACCACAGGCCCTGTCCACGCGTAGAGAAACGTGAACCGGGGAGAGGGGGTTGTCTTCTCGTGGGGACATCAGGTCCCGTTCCCACCTGTGTTTGAACCGAACTGAGCGTATTCAGCAGCGACAGACCTCTCTAGGGACCAGAACGTTGCCAGCATTCCTGAGGTGAACCACACCGCTACATCATCAAGCTTCCATGACCTTCCTCGCTGTCCGTTAACCTCGGCAAGTGGCCATAGGGCCCTTAATGCAGTGATGTGGCCCTAGACTCTGCGTTTCATTTCATCCCTCCTCCTTTTTTTTTGTTTTAGGCTGGTGAGCCCCCCCCCACCCCCCCGAAGCCCAGGTACCGCGACTATTTCCCATCTGGATACTCTTTCACACTCCTTAGTACAGCGTTCTGCAGACAGTAGCACTTAATACATACTCCTATTTATTGCTAAAGAAGCCTAGACAAAAGCGATATGAAGGGTCGGGCTTCCAAGGAGACAGCGCAGTATAAAGGAAAGGGAGGAAATCTGTGGATTCTCACGAGAGAGGTCGGGATTTGAGGGCAGTGGTGTTTAGGGTCTTTTCCTCCACTCAAGCCAGTGGCAACGGGAACCTACGGGACTCCCATCCCCTCCTTCTCCGACTGGGAGAGGGCAGAGCAGTAGCAGCAAGAGCCCATTTCCCTCTCATCGTACAAGTCATTGTCTCGACCTCTTTGGTTGTTTTGGGGTTTTTCAGCCTTCCTTGTGTATCTGTGGCCAATTCCCCTCCCCTCCTTCTTTCTTAGATGGTGAGCCCTTTGTGGACCAGGGACCAAATCTAATTTTCACTGCTGTAGTTTTTCCCCAGCCCTCAGTACAGAGCTCTGCAGCCAGAAAGTGCTTAATAAATGCCATTAATACTATTACTATTTTTATGGTATTTGTTACGCACTGACTTTATTCCAGGCACCGGACTAAGCACTGGGATGGATTCGAGTTAATCAGGTGGGACACAGACCCTGTGCTCACAGTTTTAATTCCCATTTTACAGATGAGGTAACTGAGGCCCAGAGAAGTTAAGTGACTTGCCCAGAGTCACACAGCTGACAAATGATGGATCCGGGATTAGAATCCATGACCTCTGACTCCCAAACCTGTGCTCTTTCCACTGAGCCACGCTGCTTCTCTAGAACAGTACTTGGCACATAGTAAGCGCTTAACAATTACTATAATTATTATTATTATTATTGATCTGAAAATGCCACTGCCAAACCTAAATCCAAATCATCTATACTTTTACCCAGACTGAGATACTTAGCATTGGAAGTCAGAGTTATTACTTTAGCAATTGGAATAGTAATTTCATAATCCCATTCATCTTTCAATCAATCAGCGATATTGATTTACCGCTTACCGTG
Organism: Ornithorhynchus anatinus; assembly: GCF_004115215.2. NCBI lineage: Eukaryota > Metazoa > Chordata > Mammalia > Monotremata > Ornithorhynchidae > Ornithorhynchus > Ornithorhynchus anatinus. The sequence goes on along the minus strand of NC_041738.1, from coordinate 6,852,779 downwards.
GGATTATCATGTCTATTTCATGAATGGAGAAATAAAGGCCCAGAGAGGTCGGGTGGGTGGCCTGAGATCACATAGCAAATGATGGAGGATTCAGGGCAAAGGCTCAGAGAGTCTCATTTCCCCATCTAATGTCTCAGCCCCTGGGACATCAGCAGCTCTTTTTCACACAAGAGTTTCAATCAATACTCAATCGCATTTACTGAGTGCTGACTGTACGCAAGATCCCGTCCTAATCACTTGGGAGGTTCCACTCGAGCTGGTAGACAAGATTCCTCACCTCAAGGAGCTTACAAGCTAACCCAGGAGACGGACACTAAAATGAATTGCAGGTAGGGGGAAGCAGCAGATTTTAAAGATATAGACATATGTCCCGTGAGGGTGGGAGCTCCTTCATTCATTCATTTATTCAGTCGTATTTACCGAGCGCCTACCGTGTGCAGAGCACTGTACTCAGCACTTGGAAGAGTACACTATAATAATAAACGGACACATTTCGTAGTTAGAGGGTGAATGCCTAAAGGCTTAAGAGGTGAGGACTATAGTGAAACGTCTGCTGGGTGACCTTGAGCAGCCACTTAACCTCTCTGGGCAATGGGTATCGGTTGGCTGGTCAAGGTCTTTCTGAAGGCACATCTCCAAGAGGGCTTCCCAGACTAAGCCCTTTTTTTTTTTCTTTTCTTCCACTCCCTCCTTGCATCATCTTGACTAGTTTCCTTTATTTACCCCCGCCCCCCCCACCAGCCTCAGAGCACTAAGGTCCATATCTGTAATTTACTTATTTGCATTAACGTCTGTCTCCCCCTCTAGTCTGTAAGCTTGTTGTAGGCAGGGAATGCGTCTGTTATATTATTATACTTTGCCCTCCCAAGCGCTTAGTACAGTGCTGTGCACACAGTAACAGCTCAATAAATACAACTGACCGACTGAACGTAATTCTTGAAGTGGAAGTAGGGGAGGAAATAGGGCAAAAGGCCCTCTCCCCCTGAGCTCGCTTCATGCGGTTATGTCAGAAACCCCGTTTTGTACATTCGCCGCCGCCGGGCGGACAGACGGCACTTTGAAGATGCTGGCTTAGGCCCTTGAGGACGCTTGCCTTCTGGCCCGGGGTGGGGTGAAAGAAGAATCGGAGAGAAGGTGTTAACTTCCGCCTCAGTGTCCAGAATGCCACACCAGACCTCCCCCGCCGAAACCCAATTCCTCAAGACTGGCAACCGTCCATCAGACAGGTCCAGAATTGAATGAATCTGGCATGCGACGAGTCCCCAGTTGAGAGGGAGTAGCATTCCGATGGACTGTGGTAAGACACCGTGAGTCTGTGGAGCGGCTGCCAGCAGCAGACGGAGGCTACGGGCCTTATTCTCTGCATCCGCCACTCCCCAGGCTTTCATAAACACTTAACATTTCATAAAAGTTACAGTTTGACACATGATTTCTAAGCTGCCAAAAAGTGTACTGTGAGCCCGGCTCCTCCTGTCCCAACATGTTTTATAAACATAATAAGCTGGGGCAAGCCACCAGATGTTTTCCCAACTTATTCTTTTCATAATTTAAAATCTGTTCACCCTGATGTGTTGTATTTTTTTTTTTTTTGCTCTGTGCAAGTTTTCAACCGTAGGAAAGGAAACTGAAATATTATCCGCGTGGTGCTATGCTGTTACACCTAATTTCTTCTCAAGTTCACACAAAACTGCCGTGTCTCTAGGAAGCTTAAAAAAGGCAACGGCAGAGCAAGTGAGGAAATATGTCAAGAACTTGTAAATAAACAGCTGGCTTGCAACATATGTATTTTCTTCTCTATTTTTCAGGTGCCACGGTCCTACAATCCATATCTGCCAGGCCTGTAACGCGCAGCATAATTTAACTGTAATTGATAATGTAAGGGCAGATGGAGAGGAGTGCCCGCTTCTACTCACATCCTCTGGGGATGCTGCGGAAATCGAAGCAGATGGTCCAATTGCTTCTTATTTATGTGTTGCTGCTCGGTCCTCTGCCTGCAGGATAATGGATCATTATTGCCTGCTGTGCACAAACACCAATATGCTTTTAAATCTGGTTCTCAAAGCTTATGAAAAAGCACTATATTTCATATTAATTTGTGAGGCCGCACTTAACAAGGGCCGCCGACGTTAATTTATGATTTGTTAGAGGAAAAAAGTTCATCCGGAGATGATTTCCCCCTCTTCTCCTCCCACGGGATAATCAGCGGTCAGTGATGACCGGCAGCAAACCCTGCATTGATATTTAATTGACTGATCAGACTCTCCAGTAAGCCAGCTGCTAGATAGTCACAGGATCTGACTGCTAAAAATACAGTCTTTCTGGCAGCTTAGTTTTTGTCCTCATTAATGTGGGCTTTTATTTGCGGGAGAGTAAGCCTTAGAAATTCTCCCGCATGGTAATCTGTTAGCTGCCTGGTGGATGCATTTCTCTCTCCATCTCCTTCTATCTTTCTCTTTCCAATTCTCTCTCACGCTAGCACTTCCTCTCTCAAGCTCTCTCTTCCTCATCCTTTCTTCCTCTTGCCCTCCTCTCCATTTCTCTGCTTCTCCCTTTATATGATTCTCTCTATCCCTCTCTTTCTGCCTCTTCATCTGTCTTCATCTCTCTTGCTATCTCTTCCTCTCAAGCTTTCTCTCTTTCACATCTTTTCCTAATCCTCCCTCCCTCCCCTGCTGCTCCTCTCCCTATCTTTCCATTTTGCTTCAGTATTTGTTTTCAGACTTGAAACTGTATTCCTGTTTCCTCAGAGCACTGTTCTGTGCCTCACCCTTGCCTCGATTTCTGACTCCGGGGTCTCTGTGTGGATTCCCTCCCCCCCCCCCCCGATCCTCTGCCTCAAGAATCTCTGAATCCAATTCAGTGGAGGTGGGGTGGGGTGAAAAGGTCAATCGATAGTATTTATGAGCACTTACTGTGTGCAGAACACTGTACTAAGTGCTTAGGAGAGAAGCAGCGTGGCTCAGTGGAAAGAGCCTGGGCTTGGGAGTCAGAGGTCATGGGTTCGAATCCAGGCTCTGCCTCTTGTCAGCTGTGTGACTGTGGGCAAGTCACTTAACTGCTCTGTGCCTCAGTTCCCTCATCTGTAAAATGGGGATTAACCGTGAGCTTCACATGGGGCAACCTGTTTACCCTGTATCTACCCCAGCGCTTAGAACAGTGCTCTGCACGTAGTAAGCGCTTAACAAATACCAACATTATTATTACAGGAGAATGGAGCTGGCAGACACGATTCCCACCCACAATGAGCTTGAAATCTAGAAGGGGAGACGGACATTAACATAAATAAATTACGGGCATGCACCTCAATGTTGTGGGGTTGAAGGAGGGGTAAATGAAGGACGCGGATTCAAGCGGTCGAAGGGGAGAGGGAGAAAGATAGAGAGGACTCAACCTACAGCAAAGAGGAATGCAGTCACATAATAACCGCCCACCCCTCCAACCCAACATAAATCAGGGGCAGTATGGCCCCCATAAATGACCCTTCCGCCTTTGAGGTGACATACGCAGACCTCTCCGGGCAGAGATAGAAGGACCACTTGGGGACTACGATAGTGTCAGTCGGAGCAGTCGTTAGGTTCGCGTCGGGAGCTCCGGCCCCCGCTGTGCTGCCTCTTGCCGTGCTCCCCGAGGGAGTGACATCCAGTTCGGCAGCGAGTTAGCCCAGCAAGAATAACCAGAGGCGGGGGAAGAGAAACTATTCGATCTGCTGCCGCTACTTTCTGAGCTGGGCCAGAGCTGGTGCCGCTGTCCTGGAGCACAGAAAGAGGCAGCCTCCCATCCCAAAACACATTCTCCACTGGAGTCATTTCCCTGTTCTCCTGCTCTGGGTCCGCTGTTCCTCTGCTCCTTCAGCCCTGGTTCCAATTGATAGTATTAACTTGTGCAGCGCTACGCTAAATGCTTGGAAAAGAAAAATAAACATGTCCTCGAGGAATTTACAATCTGACAGGGAGGCTGAGAGAAATGGGCCATTCACATCAAACTACAGTTACTGAAAATGCCAGAGTGGAGAAATAAAATTGATGAATAAATAAGTATAAATGAATCGAAATCCAGAGTAGGGTGCATGAACATGAAATGTAAGGGTGGCTATTGGATGGATCCAACCTGGAAAGGTGAAGATTACTCAGGGAGTGCTTCCCGGAGGAGGTGAGCTTTTAGGAGGACTTTGAAGATGCAGAGAGGTATGGTCTAGCAGATTTGGAGGGAGAGGGCACTACAAGCTGGAGGAAGGATATGAGCAAGATTGACAGGAATTAGGCATAGTGAGAAGGTTAGCTTGCGAAGAGTGAAGCATGGAGATGGGTGTTGGGGGGGGGGGGAGGTCCCAGAAACTATTCCTGGAAGGGAATGACTGTGAGAAGCTTTGAATAAACTATAATCAGGAATGATAGTCCCACTCTTCCCGTAAACTCCCCCAAATCTGGACTCTAACGGCAGACAAGAAGCCTGGGGATTCAGAAGTACAAATGAGGGAGTGAGGAGCCCTGATTTCAGGACACCCTCCCCCACCCAACACACACACACACACACACACACACACCTTTGATTGGCGTGCCAATGTAAGAAATCGCCTCACTTCCAGTGAAATGTGATTATGGCTTTTGATTTGTTCAGGTCTTTAAACTTCCCAGTTGAAGCTATTTTAACAAACTTGCCGGTTGAAGACGCGTCTTCAGATGGTACGAAAATACAAATGTCATCTTCCCCACCAAAAACCAAGAAATAAAAAACTAAAACAAAGCCACATGTGGCAGCCTTTGAAAGCATTGCATCGCACTGACATGAGTTAATTGCACAGTAGTCATAAGTTAGACACGGTGTTCATGTAAATTTTCCCATTTTCCGAAAGTTTTTTTTTCCGTGGGTGAAAATATAGAATGCTTATTGTTTGTTGTAGAATAAATTTAAGCTTCATTAAGCTTCATTGTATTACGGTGAAAATGAACTAGTCACAAGTATACGAGTTGTCCCCATGCCCTGCTTTACCTGGGGCAGTCCTGGACAGTTTAGAAAATTGTACAAATGCCCTGGAAATTGAACCGTCCCTGCTAATGTAACCCGCTTCGGAACCTCAGCTGCTCTGGGTCCCGCACAACACCGACATCCACATCCGAGCTAGACCGTCCTCGGTTCACACACAGTTAGACCCAAAGCTTCCTGGGACTTAGACCTTAGCTGTCTCTGGAAAACCTGAAGGAGCTTTCCACTTACCTCCCCTGCTTCCCCAGTTCCGTGGTTGCTTTCAGAAAACGGTGCTCTGAGTCCCTGGATTTAAAAAAACAAAAACAAAACTGCAATCAGACTGTAAGTTCTAGACCGTAAGCGCCTTGCGAGCAGGGAACATGTCTACCAACTCTATTATATTGTACTCTCCCAAGTGCTTACTTTATGCAGTGCTTCGCACCCAGTAAAGATTCAATAAATATGACAGATTGATTGATCAGAGATTTGGAAAAAACTTGAGGGGGTATCAGGTCCTCGAAGAAAACGTCTACGGCTTTAGAGTGGATGTGGACACCTGGGGAAAAATCACATTCTGAGCTGGTTGGTATAATGGATGGAGAATTCTAAATTCAGATCGATAGCAATTGATTCTCTAAAGTACACTAGGCTCAGTACAAACATTATAGCACACCCAGTAGCTCCTCTTCCCTGCTTTGCCCCATGGGCATATGGGAAGAGAATCAAGGGAGTGGACTTCATTCAATAGTATTTATTGAGCACTTACTATGTACAGAGCACCGTACTAAGCGCTTGGAATGTACAATTTGGCAACAGATAGAGACAATCCCTGCCCAATGACGGGCTCACAGTCTAGTCCAGGGTGAGAAGAGGAAGAGGAAGAGACGACCCCCTGGGTCTCTCACCCACTTCCTGCTGGCTCCAGTTACAGGTTTTTTAGAACTGTAGTTGGGAGGGTGATTACAGATGACCCCGAGACCAGGCTGGGATTCCAACAGGGGTCTTTTCTAATCAAAATCGGGTCTCCCTATTGTGCAGCAGGTTTGGGGCAACCTAAGTCTCTCTCCAAGCTTACCAGCTGGGGACAGTGCCTACAGAGGTACATGCCTAACTTCTGTGTTGTCCTACTTCTGGAGTTTTACACGTGGGTTGCTATCGTAAGAAGCATCTCCCCCAATCCGTCTCCCTTTCTCTTTCACGTGGCCCAAGAGCAATTATAGAGAAGGGGGTGAAGGGAGGGAGGGGCTAGAGGACCACGTGGGCAGGAAATTGTGGAGCAAAGAGAGGGGTTGTCAGGATCTCAGACTGCCCAGGACCTTTTTCCTGAAATCTCAGTCTGGTCCCTCCCTTCTCCCGTGCTTGGTCCTGCAAACTGAGGCCTGGTTTCCGGGTGCTCCGGGATCCCCCGAAATCCCGGGCCCGTCGCTTGTGCTTGTGGCTGCGGCGTTCCCAGGCAGACCATTGCTGCCCAGTTTGCCTTGGCATCCGATCGCCACGGGAAACCCACCCCGATGGCCACTAAGGGAGCGTGCCCTGGCTGGGGGCCAATTCCAGAAATCTGGAACCTGAGAAAGGAAAAGAGAAATCAATCAGGGAATCTAATACCGATGACAGCGGCACTTTCCCCATCGTGCACTAGAAACTGGCAGACAGCCACGGTCGGGGGAGACAGCTGCAGTTTCTGAACTACACCTGAGCTTGCAGATAGGTTCCGTGCCGCCTAACTTGAGCTACAGCGGATTCGGGGGAGAGGGATGATTCCATTTCTCACATCTGGGCATTTAAAGGGACTCAAATCAACACAGCTTTTATTATTAGCTTTAACAACTAATGGTGATGATGATGGTATTTGCTAAGCACTTACTATGTGCCATACACTGTCTTAAGCACTGGGCTAGATGTAAGATAATCAGGTCAGATACATCCCCGTCCCATATGGGGTTCCTTATCTAAGTAGGAGGGAGAAGAGGTATTTAAGCCCCATTTTTTCAGAGGAAACAGAAGTACAGAGAACTTAAGTGACTCGCTCAAGGTCACCCAGTAAGCTAGTGGTAGAGCCAGGATTAGAACCCAGGTCCTACGATGGAAAACGGTGCCTCTTCTCCCCTCTGGGAGTACCAGGTGACAGACAAAAACCTTCAGGCATCCGGGGAAGTTCCCAAGTTCAACTCACCCTGTCCCAGCGTCCTTGCTTTATTGTAACTTACCAGCTTGAAGCCACTCAGCCCTGAATAGGACCCTATATTCAATATATCTGTTCTAATCCAACCTCCCCTCAGCCTGAGGTCTTATTGGCGGTGGACCGACGGAAAGTGCTAATTCACTATTAATTATCCGGAATATCAAATATCCCTCCTGAATATTAATCATAACTCACACCCGGGCACTAAGTGGACTTCCAAAAGGTATTTAATTTCCCTCCCCTCAACCAATAATAAGCACACGATAATGAACATGTGATGAACTGGATCTAAGGAACCGTTTCAGTAAAATAGATTTTCCAGGGTCTCCCTTGAAGTGCTCAAGGGCTTATGATATATCCTAAATTCAAGTCTGTATTTTATGAGGCTTGGGAATAATAGATCAGCTGGGCTGAAGCCGGTGTTTTTCAGGGTAGGGAAGAGCCCATCACCATATTTTATAAGTGCATTTCAGACTGTGTCATTGCAATGAGTTGACAGTAACAGTCCAGGAACACTGGTGAAATATCATATTATCTCATCAAACCAGAGAGAACGCTGTTCTGATCTCAACTGCATATCATTCTCCCAGGTCCTCGGAATAATAGAATTTATTAAGGCAATTTGTCACGGATGAATAGGTATCTAAGAAATGGTCGTCCTGCCCTACTCCACCTTTTACATTTGGTTTTGTTTTTTCCCCCACCCTGATCTGCACAGCCTTTTTCTGAATGGTTACGGAGTCAGCCCCGATACCCTGAATGGAGGTATTCAGATTTGCCTCAAGCCAGAGAAAAGGAGGTCAGATGTTTGGGAGATAAAGAAAACCATTATGAGAAAAACCGTGTCAGGTCTCTGGACAGCTCCCATCGTCCAAGTTCCGCCCAAGCATCAGGAAATGCACTTTTTTTTTTTTTAATGGTATTTGCTGAGCACTTACTATGTGCCAGGCACTATACTAAACACCGGGGTAGATACAAGCTTAACTGGTCGGACAAAGTCCCTGTCCCGCATGGGGTTCCCAATCTTTATTCTCCACATTACAGATGAGGTAACTCAGGCACGGAGAAGTTATGTGACTTGCCCAAGGTCACACAGCAGACAAATGGCAAAGCCGGGATTAGAATCCAGGCCCTTCTGACTTCCAGGCCCATGCAGTATCCACTAAGCCACGCTACCTCTCCCTCTGCCAAACCCCCAAAACACACACACACACACACACACACACACAAACCCTCCCCAACTGCCCCCCCGATAACACCCAAGAAGGACACTTTGATAATTCTTTCCTTCCGCCAATCCAGAACCTTTTTTTTAACAGAGGGAGGGGCAGGGCACAATCTCCCCATTTTCCCCATGGGAAAATGGAGACCCCCGAAGTCACATAGCAGGTCAGTGGTGGGGGGGGCAATAATGGCCCGATATCCCAGGCAAATGCCCTCAACTCAGAGACAAACGTTAATACTGAGTTCAACAGTGTGTCCAACCTGATTTCCTTGCATCTACCCCAGTGCTTAGTACAGTGCGTGGAATATAGGAAGAGCGTTACAAATACCACAATCATTATTATTATCACTATTAATAAACCCCCTGGGCCAAAGACTACTTCCTCCTAATAAACTAGGTGCTCTGTGAGTAGGATTAACTCTCTCAAAGCCAGCTGATTTCCATTTTCTAATATGAAGACCAGAAGGATTCCACGGAGAGGAGAAGCTTTACTGAAGAGTAAACTTGGGTCCTTCCCTTTAGGGCTCACGGACCTAAATTCGAACTCAATGGTTAAAACGATATTTTCAACATAGCACAAGCTTTGTTTCGCTTATGCTGATGGATGGGGGAAGGAAAATGGAAATAAATAGGTTATGAGTCCTGAAATACATCTCCTAAAGGTCTTCAAGTACCTGTTGTGCCTAGAATTCTATAGTCCTAAGGCCCCACTGCAAAGCAGAGGAAAGCAGATGAAGAAATGATTTCATGGAAAGTCTAGAACAGAGCAACCAAGATGATCAGTGGGATGGAGCAAATTCTGCGTGAAGATAGACTGAAAAGATTAGAACTTTAACTGAACAAAAAGTCTAGAAATGAAAGCTGGGAGTGTAGGCCTAATCTATGCTAACACAGTCAAGGAGGATGTGGAAAGGGCAAACCTACAATTTATTGTTCAACAAATCACAAAACATCTGAGTATTGAGGTTTGAAGATGGCAGGTTCATAAGCACAAGGACTTAAATCGATCAATGGTATTTATTGAGCACTTCCTGTGTGCAGAGAACTGTACTAAGTACGTGAGAGAGTACAGTCCAATAGAGTTGGCAGACACAGTCCCCGACCACAAGGAGTTTATGAACTAGAGGAGGAGTTAATAGTCTAGAGAAATTTATTATCGCAGGAAGTTGTATCGGGAATTTCTTGAGGGGTTGGGATAAACTCAGCTAGAAGAGGCTAAGAATGGGCTTCTAGAAGGTCAGAGATTTTTGTTTTGTTCTGTTTATATTTTATGGCAATTGTTAAGCACGTTCTACATATCAGGCACTGGGGTAGTTGTCAGATAATTATGTTGGACAGAGTCCCTGTCCCTATGGGACTCACAATCTTAATCCCCATTTTACAGATGAGGTAACTGAGGCCCAGAGAAGTGAAGTGTTATGCCCAAGGTCACACAGCAAATAGTTGAAGATGGATGTTCAAAATAATAATATAATAATAATGGAATTTATTAAGCATTTACTATGTGCCAAGCACTGTTCCAAGCACTGGAGTAGATACAAGGTAATCAACTTGTCCTACGTGAGGCTCATAGTTTTAATCCCCATTTTATAGATGAGGTAACTGAGGCACAGAGAAGTTAAGTGGCTTGCCCAAGGTCACACAACAGGCAAGTGGCAGAGCTGGGAATAGAACCCACCTCCACTGACTCCCAAGCCCGTGCTCTTTTCACTAATCATACTGCTTCTCTGAGCGACCACCACACTGTTCCCATTAAGCATCCTTTACAATCACCGTCAGGAAGAATTTTGTGCTGAATGGATCACTGGTTTGACCAAGCAACAACACCATGAATGATTTTATGAGGAAATTGAATTGGATTCAAATTTAACTTTCAGGGGTCAACTGTGTCAGTTGCTTGGGTATTTCTAAGAAGCCCCCTTAGACTGCAAGCTCTTTGAAGGCAGAAAACATGACTTGCCTCCGTTACTGGCCATTCAATCAATATCACTCTTTAACAGACAGATTATACTGAATGCACTTATTCTCTTTTCACTGGTCTCAACAGATCTTATCGGATGGCATTTGTTTCTCATCTCATTCCTCCGGGCTCAGAGGCAGCTCAAGGCAACAGGAATTTACCCAGGGAATGGAGTCCCCATTTGGGGAGTGCAAGAGCTGCAGTGATTTAGTTTCACTGTTGATTCTAGGACATGAAAGGGGGAGTTTTTCACATATGGGGGCGTCCCTGGCTTCTACCTCGGTCCCATTACACCAAAACGGGAAGGGGTCTGGCTATCCCTTGCCCGGCCCCAAGGTGAAAGAACACTCCCCTCTCAGTCTCCCGTTTTCTGCCTGGACTGGCATTCGATGTCTGACTGGTTGCAAAAGGACCTGAAGCAGCAACTGTTAAAAGCCTCCCACCCAGATCTCCGGCACCCAAGGATTATCCACCAGACCGTTTCCTGACTGTGTCCTTAGGAAAATCGAAGCTGAAGCCATTTGGTCCCGGAACAACGGAGGGATTCTCACTGAAAGCCGAGGAGAGATTAAATCTGAATACGGTGCCTGTGAAGCATTCTCTTTAGGCCTCCTTTACTGTGAAGACATTCAAGCTTGTGAGTCGAAACAGAAAGCTTGTGGGGAAAACTAAATTAAACCTGATACTTGGAAGGGGAGAATGGGGGGGGTTGGGGGAGAGAAGTCTCTTGAATAATAAGGCCCGGTCTTCAAAACGAGCTTGTGCGATTACAGATCCTATCCTTAGCAACCCAGCAAGGAAATCTGCTCCGTCGTATATTAGAGGGAATTTATTTTCGCATCATTTTGGAAAATAATAGGGCTTTTGGCAGTTTGTGTGAGCCTGGTATGGGAGGTAGGTTCAAATAGGTCAATGAGTACCTTTTCATTGAAAACATACTTCTGTCCTGAGTCAAAGGTTAAGTTATTCTCGGGCCAGAAGAAGCAATCAATCATGTTTCATTATAGGATGGATCTGGCCATGAATAGGGTTTAGCAGAGATGGATAACCCAATAGGGCTCCATTCTGTGAGATTTTGAAAGTAGCCGTCATCTCTGTCCCTCGGTGAGTTGATCAACTGCCATTTTGCCATCCCCAAACACACCCCAAAGCTATATACAAGGAGGCGGGACTTGTTGATTGGCAGCCCAAGGGCTAGGATGTGTTCAGAAATAGGTCAGAATTTCCAAACTCTCTGTGTGAATCTCCACTCCCTTGGACCGAACAGCTCCGTCGCTCTGAGAGGTTGCCCATCTCTAACTTGCGTCTTTGGGCAAGAAAATGACTCTGAGGAGGCTATGATCCGTGGGCCAGTCCCCTTAAACGAGTCGTTGTGGTGTTAAATAATGCAACAACACTCTACCCTCAGGAAAAAAAGAAAAAAAAACTTGAAGTAATGGGAACTGTATTTCACACAGGCAAAAAAAAAAAAAAGATATATTATTCGGTAGTGAGCTCTTTCTTATCTCACTGTTGAGAGAAAAAAATGGTAAATAAATGACAGAGAGCGAGAAACCATCAATCATGTCCTCTGTCCTCTAGTGTAACACTGAGGTGGCAGAAATAAGCTGGCTACCATTTGGTTCCAAAACGGTTACGATTTGCCTACTTCTCCCCTGAAAAAGCAAACAAAGCAAGTTCGTTTTTCACAAGAAACAGCAACGTTTATTCCAGTCTGAAGTCATCCAGTCAGGAGAGGGCTTGACTGAGAGAACCTGGTGGCCTAGTCACCTCATTTCTCTTCCCCAAGTGATGGCTCCAGTAGGAGTTTCGGGGTGACTTCTGTCACCCGTTAAGCTTTTCCAAACCTAGCTTTATTCTTAAGGAATTCCTCCTTCCCCCCCCCCCCCCCCCCGCTTTTCACCTCTGCTTTCCTCAACAAGCTCATCTTCTGGTCCTTCAGTTTAAATCATCTGAGAGCCTGTAGAGCCATCAGACATTTCCTGACCAAAGGATGAAATTGTTCCTAATGTAGGGAGAAAAATAGGGAAAAGACATGGATGAGTGGAAAGAGCACAGACCTGGGATTCAGAGGACCTGGATTCTAAGCTCTGCTCTGCCATTCATCTGCTGTGTGACCTTAGGTAAATCACTTAACTTTTCTGTGCCTGAATTTCCTCATTCTGTAAAATGGAGATTCAATTTTACACCCTCCTACTTATACTGTCAGCCCCATGTTTGGCCAACCAAAATATCTTGTATCTAACCCAACACTTAGAACAGTCCTTGGCACATAGTAAGAGCTTAACAAATACCATAATTATTTTTTATCATCATCATCGTTATTATTATCACTAGAGGACGGAGGCTGATAGGGAGTTTCAGCCATTGGATAAAAGCACACACACGTGGATAGAGCCATTTTTTCCACTCCGAATTGTGTCCCGTCCAGAGATGTGCTTGTCTGAGGTTTGCCATTAATATTAGCCAAATCAGAGTGTAGAAACATTTCCTGGCAGAATTTTTGATGCCTGAAATATCTGTAAAGCCATTTCTCAAGTCCTTCTTCACTCCACTTCAAGCCCTTCCCACTTCACTCATTGACTTTGTGTTGTGTTTCCTCTATCGTTTTATCATCACTGGCTGACTTAACACCCTGATAAACTGATCAATGAATCAATCATCGGTATTTTTTGAGTGTTTATTGCATGCAGTACCAGGCACTTGGGAGAGGAGCAGTAATTATATTTATTAAGAACTCCTTGTACGTAGAGTGTTGCAGGTGACAATTAGACTAGGGATCGATTCCTTGGGAGTACAATAGTTTGAAATTGGAAGAAACTGCCCCTGCCCACAAGGAACTTACAGGTGAGACAGACATTAAAATAAATTACAGAAAAGGGAAATGGGAGAGTAGGAAAACATGTATGTAAGTGCTGAGGGGCTGAGGATGGGGTGACTCTCAAGTGCTTAAAGGGGTATAAATCCAAGTCTACAGGTGACACAGAAGGGAAGGTAAATAGAGGAAATGTATGATTTGCTACTTGTTACTCTTGCGCTATCCCAAATGCTTAGTACAAAGCCTAACACTCAGAATGCCTTCAATCAGTGCCTTTGATTGATGGTTTAAAAGAGTGCGGATTTAAGCCGGTTGTCAGAATTCAATGGGGGTTGCTGTGATGAGGCACTAGGTGTAGTGGTTAGAGCAGCGGTCTGGGAGTCAGAAGGTTGTGAGTTCTAATTCCGACTCTGCCACTTGTCAGCTTTGTGACCTTAGGCAAGTCACTTCACTCTACTTCAAATTCCTCATCTGTAAAATGGGGATTGAGACTGTGAGTCCCACATGGGACAAGGATTGTGTCCCACCCCGATTTGCTTGTATCCACCCCAGCGCTTAATACAGTCCCTGACACACAGTAAGTGCTGAACAAATGCCAGAATTATCATTATAATTATCATTATTATTAGAAAGGTCAGAATATCTCCAGGCCAGTCCCCAGATTCAGCGATGAAGATTTTCTCACACAATTCTGGAATTGCTATTTTGTGACTATCGTTTCTAGGGCTACGATGCATAGAAACAATTGTCATCGGGCAAATGATCTTAACCGGTCTGAGCGTCGTAGTGACGGTCCGTAAGTTTGGGAACCAAAGTCATTTTTTTTTCCTCCTTGGAAATGCTTCCATCTCTTGAATATTGCCAGAAGTGCCGTGAACGAAGTGAGAGTCAGATGGTGAGTCCCCTGACAAATACAAATTACCAGCAGTCCCGAAGCCTGGAGATGCTGGTCCGTGGTAAAGCCATTGACGGTGAGATCCCTGACCTTCATGCACTGCCCCCAAAATGAAACACTATCCTCAAAGAAAGTTGCTTAGGCCTGTTTCTCTCAAGCGACCCCATGTGCTGTCTGCTGTTCTCTCAACTCTACTTTGACAGCCTGCTTACTGAGCAGGGATTGTCTATCTGTTACTCAATTGTACATTCCAAGCACTTAGTACAGTGCTCCGTACATAGTAAGCGCTCAATAAAAAATACTGAAAATTTGTCATCTGGCCGTATTAAACTCAATATTTCCAGCCCTGTGTGTTTCTTGTTGCCGGAACAACAAGCTCACAGCTGCAAGACACAGTGGCCATTAAATTCATTCAACGAGGGGCTTCTGGGAGCTTCCGCTGCTGAACACCTCCCCTTGACCCGCTAGGCAGCAGATCCAATTAGAGATTTGGGTAGACGGAGGGGTAGATACCGGATTGTGACCAAGTTTGCCAAAGATTTCACCGTTAAGGCCAGATCACATACTAGTTCCGGCAGTGTGGTCTTCGGGTTGCTGAATATTAGAGGAATTCGTTTCGTTATATAAATCATTGAATCTTTTCCAGGATTTAAAGGTGGGGGTGGCCGAGAGAAAAGGGGAATGGAGCCTTCAGGCCAGGGATCATGTCTATAAACTCCCAAGCTCTTTATATGGTGTTCTGATCACAGTAAGGGCTCAGTAAATAATACTTATTAATTGACTGATGGCAAAAAGATCCCAGATCCTCTCTGAGGCCAGAATGGCCAGTCTACCATTTGGAAATGAAACGTGCCTGCTAACTCTGTTGTATTTTACTTTCCCTAGTTTTTAGTAGAGTGTTCTGCACAGTATAAGTGCTCAAAAAATACCCTGTTTGTTGATGATGGGCTTCGAGAGCAGGCTCACATCCTAAGCCTCTGTATGCCACAGGCAGGGCCGGCTTCCTCACTCGGGAACTTTCTCAAGCCTTCCTTGATCAGAGGGGACTCGGGGTCCCATTCCGTCCTGTCCTGGTTCATTGCTAAAGAACTGGCCAGAATCTGGGAGAAGGGATGGGCCAGAAAGAGTCCTAATGGCCCTAGCAAACCCAGACTTTGTCTGGGAGAATGGATAAGTGTAACTGGGGTGGGGAATTATGATTGCTATTTAAAAAGCGAGCTTCTGGTGGGCAGAGAATGTAGTATTCTGTTATTCTGAACTTCCCAAATGGGGACTCAATAAACACTCCTCCTCCTCTTTCTCCTTTTACTACAATTATTTCTACTACCACTAGGCCCCAGGAGTCGGTCTGTTTTTTCTTTTGCGCTAATGGACTGGCCGACTTTTCTTCCCCTAAGACAGTTCTTGTCTGGGCAAAACCGGCAGTAGCAAAGCAATAGAATTGCCTGGCTTTTCCAGGGTGGGAGCCTGCTGGCAAAAATTGGAGATGTGGTCAGTTCAGTAGTGGGTTAGTTCACCTGTGCTTTCTGAACTCCTCAATCGCTGGATCTCAGAGAGGTGCTTATAACCTCAAGATAATAACTGTGGTATTTGTTAAGTGCTAACTATGTGCCAAGGGACTGTACTATCTCAGCTCTTAGAACAGTACTCGGCACATAGTAAGAGATTAACAAATACCAATATCATTACTATTAGTATTACTAAGTGCTGGGATGGATACAAGCAAATTAGGTTGGACGCAGTCCCTGTCCCATGTGGACTCAGTCTCAATCCCCATTTTACAGATGACAAAACAGGCACAGAGAAGCAAAGTGACTCGCCTAAGGTCACATAGCAGACGAGTAGCCGAGCTGGGATTAGAACTCACGGCCTTCTGACTCCTAGACCCATGCTCTAGCCACGACTTCCAAAACTCCGTAGGGCAGAGTTTTCCTTCTGGAGTCTTGAATTCCCAAACCTCCAGGGTGTGGGCATGAGCGACCCATGTGAACTGGTGCTACAATAACCTCCCGGCCATTCGGTGGCATTAGAGACCTACAAGAAGGGAGTGAGCCAGTCTTCTCCACCATCTGGGCCAACTTTATGTTCTCCTTCCCTCCCTTCTTTCCTCCCTCACTTCTTTTAGGATCTTCTGTGCTGCTAAGTGGCAAAATGCTTGCTCCTCCTTGGATAGCAATGATGATTCACCCCCATGGGCTGGGATTGTGTAAAGCAAATGAGTCAGATGTGGCCTGTGTCATTCAAAAACATTTTGAAGTACGGTTGTAAAGGAATGCTGGATCCCAAAAAATGCTTTCTAGAGTTGGTGTCTAGTGAACTTTAAACCCAGCCGGTCATCAATCAATTAATTGTATTATTGAATGCCCACAACGAGCTTGCAGTTTAGAGAGGGAGACGGCCAGCAATATAAATACATTACAGATATATACATCCATTCAGGGAAATCTCTTTATAGGAATGAGCCAGTCTGGCTTCATTCCTGGGAAACGTTCCCTTTGCAGGAATGAAACTGGCAGAAACGTGGAGAGCGGCCACCCAGAGGCAGAGCTGATATTTTTCACTGAAAAGCATCCCTGAAATGCAGGAGTAGTGGCAGAAGCCATGGAGAAATCATTTTGAAAAACCCAGGCCAAGCCTATTGGGTCCCTCCCAACAGGGATTGTTTTAATTAGCTGAAATGTCCCATCTGATCGATCACTATTAATTAGCTAGTGACCATGCAAGACAAGTTAGGCAATCCATTTGGCTGACTAATCATAGGACCACCTCCTAAACCCACTGCTGCCCTGAACTGAGTGAAAACATCATTCCCCAGTGAAGCAAATTCATCATGAATTACTTTTAAGTCAGATGGTATCATGCGCAGGTGGCAAATTCCCTCTGGGAGAGACCATAGATGAAACTCCAGAGAGAGCTGGCTGGGAAGAAACTGGTTAAAATCATTCCATGATAAAAAAAAAAAAGCCAAGTTCATCCAGGGTTCTGCCATGACATTGGCATCACTGTGGAGAAACACTGGGAAGTAGTGTGGCCCAGTGGAAAGAGCCCAGACCTGGGAGCCAAGGACATCGGTTCCAATTCTGGCTTATCCGCTATGTGACCTCGAGCAAGTCCCTTAACTTCTCTGTGCCTCAGTTTCCACCACTGCAGAATGAGGATTCCATACCTGTTCTTCCTCTACTTAGACGGTGAGCCCCATTTGGGATAGGGACTGTATCCAGCCTGATTAACTTGTATCTACCCAGTCCTTAGAACAGTGCTTGATACGCAGAAATGCTTAACAAATACCATTAAAAAAAACATTGCAATGGTTGCCCTCTTTCCGAAAGTTCAGGGAGGCACTGGCCTCGCTAATGTTTCTTCCCATTTCACTCTTTACTCCTCCTCTCTAGTCCATTAATTTAGCCAAACCCCTCTTGAACCTCTTCAGAGTTTTGGCTCGCTCAACTTCCTGTGGTGACAAAGTCCACATGCTCACCACCTGCTGGGTGAAAAAGCTTTCCCTTTAGTTTGTTTTAAACTTTCACCTTCAAACAGCACCGGTTGCCTCCTTTTCATGATCTGATGGGATGCCAAAAGAGATGATTCTCTTTCTCTCTCCACCCCTTTCATGATTTTGCGAATTTTCATCATGGACCTTCCGAGCCTCTATCCTTGCACAGAAGGAGTGTGGGCAAGTGGAAAGAGCAGAGGCCTGGGAGTCAGAGGACCTGTGTTCTAATGTCGACTCTGCCACTTGCCTCATGTGTGACGTGGAGCAAGTCACTTAACTTCTCTGTTTCCTCATTTGTAAATGGGAATTCAGTACTTGTTTGCCTCCGACTTGGACTGAGAGTCTCATTTGGAAAAGCGACCGTGTCCAATCTGATTTATATTGTACCTACCTTGGCACTTAGTGGTCGTGTGAATGGCACTCATTCTTCTCTGCCCCTGCCGTGGTGGTTGTATTACCTCCTCCCCAATAAGCAGTCCCCTCTCAAGGTCGCACCTGGAGAGTTTCCAGGACTCTACCAGCCTCGGCTACGGGAGGGAGAGTCAACCAGAGGCCTACCCGTTCCATTCCTAGCTTGGGCAGTGGCTAGCGAGTGGAAGGCAATCTGCTCCTGGTCAAATCTCACCCGTGCTGGGCAACAGTGGCAGGGGAGAAAGTCGAGGGCAGAGACTCGAGTTGATAGCGCCCAAGAGGGCGATGGTAAACCACTTCCAATTTTTACCAAGAAAACTCTACGGATCCACTACCAGAATGATTGTAGGTGGAGGTGGGGCATTATCGAAGAGACGTGTCCACGGAGTCGCTATGGATCAGAAAGGGCTCGACAGCATGAGACAAGACAATAACGCAGTGACTAGAACAGCTTTCAGTATTCCAGAAGGGTACTTGATGGGGGTGTGATAGTAGGTGGTGTTGAATTAGGCCCCCAACCTAATGATTGACACCTGCGGGTTACACGACACAATCTGACCCCGGCCTGCTTCCCGATCAGTTCCGGGGGAAGGGCCGGGAGGGGGGAGGGGGGAGCTTCCCCCTGGTCTCAACGAGGGGGGCTGCTTGGGAGGACGGGACCGGCGATAGACAAAAGACATAAGGAAAAGGAGAGTGGCTTCCTATTAATTCCTAAATCGTTGAAAATGGTAGAAGAGCATAATGTAAATATTCTTAAATTCTCTTCCCTGTCCACCCTTCCTCCACTCCCCAGATTCAATTCACTGCAGAGCGAGGTCACCCAGGGTCTCAAAAACTCCCACCTCTATCATCCCCTGGTCACCAGATTGGGCCCCTTCCTCATTTAAACTATGAAGACAGACACGAGAAGAATCATGGCACAGGGGAAGGAACACAGGCTTGGAAGTCAGAGGTTGTGGGTCCTAATCCTGGCTCCGCCACTCGTCAGCTGGGTGACTTTGGGTAAGTCACTTAACTTATCTGTGCCTTAGTTACCTCATCTGTAAAAAGGGGATTAAAACCGTGAGCCCCACGTGGGACAACCTGATAACCTTATATTTACCCCAACGTTTAGAACAGTGCTTGGTACATAGTAAGCACTTAACAAATCCCATCCTTATTATTAAGACAGTCAATGAGGAGATGCTATGAATTGCGCATTTATCGGATCGCCTCGATGGTTTCTACCTGATATACGTTCCATATCACAAAATGTACCAATCTGATGTAGAACCTTCCAGAACCCCTGCTTCCCTAAGACACCATCCACATTTTACCGAGGCGGGGAGGGGCAGCCGCCAGAAGCTGGAACCGAACCATCAGTGGAGAAGTTTCTAGTCAAAGAATTTTTTACCAGCTCTGTTATATCGTACTCTCCCAATCGCTTAGTACATTGGTCTGGATATAGTAAGTTCTCAATAAATACACTCGACGGATTGATTGAACCACCTAGGGCTTCTCACCTGCAGGACCTACTAAGTAGGAAACCTGAAAATAGTTGGCAATCTCTACTCCCTTACTTGAGGAGCTTATCCACTCCCATAACTTTAATTACTATCTCTCTGTGGAAGAGATGCGAATCTCTCTCTCTAGCCCAGATTTCTCCCCTTGTCTGCAGGATCGCATTTCCTCCTGTCTCCAGGACATCTCTACCTGGATATCCCGCTGATACCTCAAGCTCAATATATCCCAAATTTAACTCATCTTTCCCCCAAAATCTCCTTCACAGTTGATAACACCACCATCCTCCCCATCTATGAAGTCCAAAACCTCAACATTATCCTTGGCTCCTCTCTTCCTTCTCAACCCCCGTAGTCAGTCTGTCCACAAACCCTGTCGGTTTTTCCTCCGTAACATTTTGATCGGTGGTATTTATTGAGCACTTACTATTGGCAGAACACTGTATTAAGCGCTTGGTATAGGACAATGCCGTAGAGTTGGGAGACTACAACAGAATTTGTTCCCTGAAATTTCCCCTGCCTCGTCACATAGACGACTATTACATCAGCCTCTTCACTGATATCCCTGCTTCCATTCATTCATTCATTCCATAGTATTTATTGAGCGCTTACTATGTGCAGAGCACTGTACTAAGCGCTTGGAGTAACAGATAGAGACAGTCCCTGCCCTTTGACGGGCTTACAGTCTAACCGGGGGAGACGGACAGGCAAAAACAGTAGCAATAAATAGAATCGAGGGGATGAACATCTCATTAAAACAAGAGAAAATGAATAGAATCAAGGTGATGTACATCTCATTAACAAAATAAAAAGGGTAATGAAAATATATACAGTTGAGCGGAAGAGTATAGTGCTGAGGGGAGGGGAAGGGAGGGGGGAGGATCAGAGGGAAAGGGGGGAAAAGAGGGCTTAGCTGAGGGGAGGTGAAGTGGGGGGTAGAGGAGGAGCAGAGGGACAAGGGGGAGCTCAAACTGGGAAGGCCTCTTGGAGGAGGTGAGCTTCCCTCTCCATTCCTTAGTTGCTGAACACGGCTGCCTTGGGAATTAAAAAAAAGAAAAGTCCTGATTCACAACACCCCATTCCTCAAACACCTTAATGGATACTTAGACCACTGGTTTTAATGCACTCAATCAGCTCTCTCTTATTTATCAAACACTCTTCTCCCACTTTGCCCTGGCTTGCGCTCTTCGTTTCTTCCAAGCTTTCTTAATCGCTGAGACTTGTTCTCTCCTCCCCTCCACTCCTGACCCCTTGTTCAGCCCCTCCCACTTGATTGAGTCACCCTCCTTCTTCAAATCTAGTCAACCACATCTCTCCCCATTTTCAAAGCATAAATATCACATCTCCTCCAGAAGCCCTTCCCAGATTAATGTCTAATCTCCCCTTCATCTAGTTCCCCTTCTGCCCCTCTAGCATTTATGTACTAAAGTCCTCACAATCTTCTGCTGCACTTTGGTACATATCTTGCATACCTCGTTACTTAAGCATTAACTCTGTGCATATTCCTTTCACTTTCTTCCTCATATCTGTAATTTATTTCAATGTCCTGATAGACTGTAAACTCCTGGAGGACAGGGATTGCGTTTGCCGATTATACGGGACCCTCGCAAGAGTTCGGAACAGTGCTCGGCACACAGGAGGAGCTCAAGAAGTGCTATTCGCTGATAATTTTATGGCGCTCTTATAAGAGATTAGGATGGTGTGCTACACACAGCAGATGCTCAAAAAATACTATTGACTGCTTGATTGATTGATTGATTGATTGATCCTCACACTTCTCTCTCCAATCACACAACCCCTAATACTTCCATGGCTGATTTTCAGAAACAGTTTCTACTGAGGTTTCAACTGAAGTTTAAGCCTCCAAACCCTCTTTGCTCAACTACTCCGTTTTCTCAACACCAGCTACGCTTCCCCAGAGCTGTTACGGGTAAGCATTTGTACCAATCTGGTTAATACTTGGGATTTGGACCCGCAAATTGGGCTGCTCTAATTAGATTAGTCCATGAAAGAATTCTTTGTTTCACACGTCGGTCTGGATAATAAGATTCTGAGTTAAGTATTTACTCTTGTTACCTCTGGGGTAGATATTTGCTGTGGTCTGCGCCTCTATGAAAGGTTTTCTATGTGGGCTCAGCAATGAATTTATGATGAAGCCTTAAGCCCGCTGTTGCTTTTGTAGTTATGACAAGGCTAATGAGAAGGCCCTCAGTCTGAGCTTGGGCTTTTAACCCCGTTTGCTCAGCGTCAGCCATGGGGTTGGGACTGAGGGGGAGAGGTTAGGAGTGTCCACACTGGACCAAAAATGGCCTACTGAAGCACCTCTCCCCGTGCTCGGCTAGAAAACTGGATTAAATAGATGTCACGTGGCAAAGGTCACGTCCCCAGCAACGACCTCTGACCTTGGTGACGGGAGGCCGATTCACCCTCACCCCGCACCACTTTGTTCCTACAGCTTTCCTGGGGATCCTGAAAGAACACCCCAGCCTGCTATTTATGACCCGTCTGTGGATTAAGACCCCGGGAGCTTAATTTGGGGCAATGACTTGGTGTCAACATGCCCCCCGACTGCCTTTCTTGGCTCACCGTCATCTGTATATTGGGATCTGTGACCTTTGGACATTTGATATTTACCCCCCTCCCCCCCGCCCCCACAACCACACAGCACTTTGGTACATATCTTTAAATTATATATCATACATTACTTATTCATTCATATTAATGTCTTTCCGCCCTTAGAGTGTAATCTCATTATGGGCAGGGAACATGTCCACTGACTCTCTTGTATTGTACTCTCCCGAGAGCTTACGGTGTTCTGGGCATAGTAAGGGCTCAATAAATACCACTGATTGATTGTCAAATTCATCAAGTAGGCATACATCCTGCCTTTCCACTCTGCCAAAACTCTTCCCAGGCCAGTTATTTTAATATGATTATCAGTAAATCATACGTGGAGGGATTGAACTCTTAAGAGCTGAGAATTTACATTTCGTGCTTCCTCTCCCCGCTTGAAGCCCTTCCAGCCTTCCACATGAGTGCACCAAACCGCAGCCCCACAGACGTTTATAAATATAGACTCTCCCAGCAAGAGGAAGATCTTCTCACAGAATAATAGTAGTGAGCCGGATGGCCTTGGTGCTTCAGTCTTGTCGCTTCATTTGCTCTCCGTGGCAACAGCCATTAATTTGCTTTTGGTTTACAGCGTTTCCCACTTGGACCAAGACAATATGGACCCAAAACCTCTATTGTCTCCCAGCTTCTTTCCCCAGGTCCTCCTTGAGCTGAGATCTCTAGCAGAGATGTAAAGCTCCCTCTGGAACGGATTAGAGCCATTTACAATTATGTTGAGAAACAGTGTGGCCAAGAGGGAACAGCACGGCACTTGGGGCGGGGAGACCTGGGTTCTAAACCCAGCTCCGTCTCTTGCCCGCGGGGTGACACTTGGACGAGGCACTGAAATTATCTGTGTCTCAATTTCCTCACCTGCAAAATGGGGATGAAATCTCTCTTCACCTTAGTGTGTGGCCTCCAAGTGTGTCAGCCACTGTGTCTGACCTGATTGTCTTTCATCCACCCCAGTGCTTAGTACAGTGCTTGGAACATAGCAAGCGCCTAACAAATGCCATGATTATCATTATCCAGGGTGGATATCATTAAAGTGTGATTAAGGTGATCTGGGCCATTCACCTGCCCTGGCAAAATATGTCCCTAACATTGTCCCAGGCCCAGTGAAAGATGAAACTCTTACTTAAAAATTAAATTTCAACTTGGTGGCTCTCCCTGCGAGGAACTGGGAGGACTTCAATTGGACTGTGGGCCGTACCTCTTTAAATGCCTGGTAACCACATGTCATCCAGTGGTTTTCTTTAGCAAATCGTGCCAGTCAAAACCATCAATTAGTGCACCAATGAAATGAAGGGCATGAGAACAATCTTTCACCTACAAGCAGTAGAGAATGCTGCCGGGTACCAGAGAATGAATTCATTTATGAAGGACATTTAAAAATCTATCTCCCATCTCAGTTCCCTCAAGTCCTCCTTCCATCAGATAAAATATATTTAAAGCGCATAAACGTATTAAAACTACCTAGCAAATGCTTTCGGGTAAATAATCGCAACACAAAAGAACGCCATGCTTTTTATCATTAGATGTATTTTTGCTCCTCATAGTTTATAGTTTGCTGAAAATACTCCCCAAGCAGCTATCTCAGTATTTTCACAATGGAATGTTCTGTTCTACCCTCACAAGCACATAAGAGACATACTCCATACAAATTAGAATGTGCCTGTCATTTTATGAAGTCTTTCTGATCAAGTCATAAAGGTCTATGAAACGCGATAACTCCAATCCAGAATCAGACCGGTGACTCAAAGGTGAACTTAAAATGCACAAACGTATTAAAATTATGTAGCAAATGCTTTCAGTTAAATAATGTCATCACGACAGAACCAACTTGACTGAAATGAAAGGGAAAGTAGATGAGGGGACGAGATCTTATAAAAACTAATTCATCTCTAAATTCCAAGGATGAAACAATGAGCAAAACTTTTGCAGAGCTCTCCGTGGGAAGGGAAAGTGTCTATCATCTCCACAAATTGTACTCTGCCAAGCACTTTTTATAGTGGCCTGAACACAGTATGCCCTCAATAAATAGGATTCATTGATTGATTGAGAGATTCCTTATGGCTGTTGCCGTTGGAGTAGTTTCTTGAGAGACAACTTGGTGAAGAAGGGTGGATTTGGGAGATTTTTTTTTATAAGAAAATCCCGCAGGCTAATGTCTGTCTCTCCCAATAGATTGTAAGCTTCTCGAGGGCAGCGGTCATGTCCACCGACTCTATGATATTCTACTCTCCCAAGCGCTCAGTACAATGTTCTGCACATGGTAATCGTGCAATGAACACCACTGATCTATTGATTAGATAGTAGCAAAAATACCAAGGTTGTGGGCTTCTGACGTGGGGAGGATCGTGGTGGTGTTGTCTGAGATGGCAAAGTTGTAGGGAGAATTAAGTTTAGGGGCAAAGATGAAAGATGGAATGCCTCCAGGGAAGCTACTAAATTCAGAACGAAGACTAAAATCGTAACTGCAGAATTACCCAACTCTTTCTGCGGTTCTAGCAGAACATCAGGAGAAGCTGCATCCCCGCCATTAAAGCGTCTCTGCCTCTGTGTATCCAGTTACCTCTGCTCTTTTTATAAGAGGGCTCAGTTTGCTTCCCGCTGGATTGGCCGAATGCATTTTGGAGCCAGATTTCTTCCCATCCTTCTCAGCTGTGTCTCCGGCCGCTTGGGACGGTCACCTCAGCCTTCTAATCTCCTCAACCGCCACCTTGCTTTAATTTTGCTTTTCCTTCTTTACAGCTTTGTTCAAATTTGTCTCTGCGGTAAATTTACAACGAATGCCGCTGGTCTGAACCATTTAAAGGCACCGTATTCTTGACTACACCATAAAGCTTCCCATGCTCTACACATTATGTTTTATTCCTCGGTTCGAGGACCTTTTATGTAATCAGCAGTGAGACGGAAGGAAATCATTTGCATACTTGGCTCCGTACACCTGGAATTCCTTAATTTTAGGGATTAGCAAAATGAGTCTAATAAAAAAGAGAGGACCTTGTTAATCAGCTCTGTAAATTCCCTTCATTAGCTGCGACTGGGCTGCCAATCCGGAGACCCATTTCAGGAAATGTACATTGTGCAGGTCAGTTATTACTATTTTATGAACTGATTTGTAATTTTATATGACACAGTTTGTGTGTTTATGTTCCTGAAGGTTAAATAGCTTCTTTTTTTAGTCCCTAGAAATTTCTAGCCTCATGCAGGACACTTGGGCAAAACCCATCCCAAGTCTTCCCACTTTTATTTTTTGAGTGATGCGAGAGGATTTCTCTTCAGGGTGGCCAGAAAGAGCAGGCAAAAAATAGGGACCCCAAGGCATAGCAACAATAACTGTGGTATTCGTTAAGCACTTACTATGTGTCACGCACCGTTCTAAGCGTGGGGTAGAAACCAGGTAATCAGATTGGACATAGTCCTTGTCCCACATGGGGCTCACAGTCTTAATCCCCATTTTCCAGAGGAGGTGATCGAGGCACAGAGGAGGTAAGTGAGTTGCCCAAGGTCCACCCAGCAGACACGCGACAGAACCGGGATTGCAATCCACGTCCTCTGACTCTCAGGCCGGTGCTCTTTCCACTAGGTCACACAGATTCTCACACTCAGAGTCAGACGGGTTATACCGACATGAGGTGTAACATGGTGACGCCGCACGGATGCCATTTTGGGGTAAACCCAGCCGGTTCCACCTAAGCTAGAACGTTACCCCCGGGGGGGGTACTCTGACCCCTACCCTGGCTCCAGAGCCCCCCTCCCCGATCCCTCTGAACACGACCACTGTTTCTGGACAGCAGAGCTTGGATAGTGGGGTTTGGACTGAGGGAGGTCAGACAGTCAAATTCTAAATCCCAGACAGAGAGGTGGACGGCGTAAATCCGAACCAGGCCAACGACGAGGCCGCCTGAAAGCCAGGCTACCCAGTACAAAAGCAGAGGACCAGCCACGCCAGGGGAGGTCCCGGCCTGAGTCTGCCAAGGCCCGGTGGACATCCTGATGAGGGAGATTTGGTTTGACAGGTTGCAAAAACCGAGTCCTCAGTCTAAGATTTGGATCTTTTCTCTCACTCATTGCAATCTTTTTTTAATCTGCATCACCTTCATTTATCGAAAGCACTTAGAGGCCGGGAACGTGTTTCTTGCTTCTCTTATACTGTTCCAAATGCTTATTATATTCTTTGTATTCAATTTCCTCTAAGAAATACCACTGATGGATAGACTGCATTTTACCAATCAGGCTTGAAGGCCCCAAATAAACATCTCCCCAAGGCAGAAAGCCAAGGGGACGATGGAACTTTTCCTTTCTTCTCTTCCAGTTTTAAATACTAGATGCACACCTTATTGGATTCCTTTGGGGTTTCAACAGATTCAAAGAGCAGTGGATCTCTCACGTCCACTCTCTTGCTTAATATCACCTCTCTGGCCACCCAAGAATCATCTAACTTTGTGTTTGCTTGTGTCCCAGAATGCTCTTAGGTGAAGTTAAACTTTTTTTTCCCTGCATGCAGCCGTCATCATCATCCTCTTAAATGGCACTTGTTGAGCACCTTCTGAAAGCAGAAAATTGTATCAAGTGTTTAAGAAAATGAGCAGCCTTGGCCTAGGAGCAAGACCCTGGGGTGAGGGAGTCAGAGGACCTGAGTTTTACTCCCGGCTTGGCCACTTGCTCGCTGTGGGACCTTGAACAAGTCACTTGACTTCTTTGGGCCTCTGTTTCCTTATCTGTAAAATGGGGATCCAACCCCTGTTCTCCCTCCTACCTAGACTGTAAGCCCCTTGAGGGACACTCTATTCAACTTCATTATCTTAGATCTACCCTAGGTCTTAATACAATATGTGGCACATAGTAAACACTAAACGAATACCAAAATATTACTATTATAGCAGAGGCGAAAGAACTCACGAAACCGATGGCATAATGGGAGAGACAGACGAAGGATATTTGCAGGGAGTGAGAATAGGAGGAAGAAATTCCCTGGAAGTGGTGGTAAGAGTCATGTCATGTTGATAGAGCTGTAGATGTCAAAATATCTGAATCATCCGTGTGAACGCACGCGGCCCTTGAGTTCTCTGGATCCGTTCACCACATTAAAAAACATCTTCCAAGAAAAGGCAACTTGAGATGTGGCATTGGCTGGGTTATTAGAGGACTAAATGATTTGTAACAACTACTTTACTGAGTCCACGCAGGCTGAGAGAACTAAAGAGAAAATCTGACTATCCGTCAACCAGTCGGTGGGATTGAGTGTTTACTGCGTGCAGAGCACTGTGTTAAGCACTTGGGAGAATACAGCAGACATCTTCCCTATCTACAAATAGCTTACAGTCTACAGGATGAGCTTACAATCCAGAGTCCCAGAGAGCTCCATCCTGAAACCCCTTAAGTCCTGAAAATTACTTCAGGTTAGCCTCCTAATGCATAATACTTGTGGTATTTGTTAAGTGCTTAGTGTGTGCCAGACACTGTACTAAAAGCTAGGATGGATACAAGCAGATCAGGTTGGACACAGTCCCTAAACCGGTCGGGCTCACAGTTTCAATCCCCATTTTACAGATGAGGTCTCGGACACAGAGGAGGTGAAGTGACTTGTCCAAGGTCATACGGGAGACAGGTGACAGAGCTGGGATTGGAACCTACGATCTTTGGACTCCCGGGCCCGTGCTTTTGTGATAACAGCAGGGGAAGCAGTAGTTTAGCAGTTGTAGACGGCCTAGTGGATAGAGCACGGGTCTGGGAGTCAGAAGGTCATGGGTTCTAATGCCGGCTCCACCACTTGTCTTCTGTGTCAAGTCGCTTCATTTCCCCGTGCCTCGGTTACCTCAACTGTAAAACGGGAATTAACACCGTGAGCCCCGTGCGGGACAGGGCCTGTGTCCAACCCAATTTGCTTGTATGCACCCCAGCGCTTAGTACATGCTTATTATTGGGGAAGCAGCGTGGCTCAATGGAAAGAGCCTGGGCTTCGGAGTCAGAGGTCATGGGTTCGACCCCCGGCTCTGCCACTTGTCAGCTGTGTGACTGTGGGCGAGTCACTTCACTTCTCTGTGCCTCAGTTACCTCATCTGGAAAATGGGGATTAACTGTGAGCCTCACGTGGGACAACATGATGACCCTGTATCTACCCCAGCGCTTAGAACAGTGCTCTGCACATAGTAAGCGCTTAACAAATACCAACATTATTATTATTACTACTATTAAATAGTAGTAATAATTACTATTAGTACCAAACTACTATTAAGTAGTAATAATAGTATTAGAGAAGCAGCGTGGCTCAGTGGAAAGAACCCGGGCTTGGGAGTCAGAGGTCGTGGTTTCAAATCCCGGCTCTGCCACTTGTCAGCTGTGTGACTGTGGGCAAGTCACTTAACTTCTCGGTGCCTCAGTTACCTCATCTTTAAAATGGGGATGAAGACTGTGAGCCTCACATGGGACATCCTGATTAATAATGATGTTGGTATTCGTTAAGCGCTTAGTCTGTGCCAAGCACTGTTCTAAGCACTGGGTAGATACAAGGTCATTAGGTGGTCCCTCGTGGGGCTCACAGTCTTCGTCCCCATTTTTACAGATGGAGTAACTGATTACCCTGTACCTCCCCCAGCTCTTAGAACAGTGGTCTGCACATAGTAAGCGCTTAAATACCAACATTATTATTCATGCTATTTATTGAGTGCCCCATGAGTACAATGTCTGTGGCCCTACGCGCCTTGGGAAGTTCAAATGAAACCCAAGACAAGATTCCTTTTCACAAGGGCAGGCATATATTTGCAAATGGTGGCATCAGCATTGAATGCAAGATGGAGGGTAGAGTAACCACCACAGCCAAGAACAGGTCAGACTAAATATCTAAGCAGTAGAGATGACCGCAGCCAACTTAATTCCGGAGAAATCTTGAGAAAAACGACAAAACTATTAGAGGGAGAAGGTGTTTCAGATACACTTTCCTCGATGGAGCATAGGGGGAACAACTATGAATGGATGTCATTCGAGTGACTTTGCAGATTGATCGATCAATCAGTGGTATTTATTGAGAGTTTATTGTGTGAAGTGGATTGTACTCCGTTCAGGAAGACAAGAGTTACCAAGAAGGAAAACGAGCGAAAAGCACAGCGAACCACCCGGTTCTCGACCGAAGCCTCTTTTCAAACTTCGCCAAACGAACAGGTTTAGTATTTGAGCCACCCTTTCGCCGGGATGAACATCCCGCCTCATCCCGACACGGAGCGGAATGGATAAAGATTTTGCTTCTGGACTGCTCTTAGCTGAGCAATCTAGTGATTTTTCAAAATGAACCGAAGTAGCTGATAGAGGCCTTGTGGCCCCGGGGAGGTCGATGTCCTGCATATTTATTTCAAAGCTCGTGGCCAATATCAATATTGACTGGGATGGGCAACGTTCTATTGAACGGGAAGTTTCCGGACCGTGTTCGTTTCCATTACGAATGTTAAACGAACCGGTAGGCCACGTCTGAGTTAGAATCAACTCGAGGATACTTACGATGGTGTTGTCTGTCTTCCTGTCTACACTGAAAGCTCACTGTGGGAAGGGAACTTGTCTACCCACACTATCGTATTGTCCTCTCCCAAGCACTGTGTACAGTGCTCTGTAGACTTTCTAGCGCTCAATAAAAACCATTGATTGATTGACGATGGAGGCGTCTGCTAAACGCTTACCGCTCCGGTCACCAAAAATCAACAGCGTGGATCATTCCGCATTTGGCTTCTGGAAACAAACATCACAGGGATATTCCCCTTCTTTCCTCTGTGCCTCCTCCGCCGCCCCCGATCCTGGTCTCAGAGACAGGTACGGCCCAGAAGTCAATATAAGGTCCCAAGCAATCGAATCAATCGATCAGTGGAATTTATTGAGCGTCTTCCGTGTGCAGAGAGCTGTACTGTTTCGGAGAATACAATATACCAGAGTAGGTAGAGACTTTCCCTGCCCACAAAGACCTTACAGTCACTAGTAAGAATAATAATAATAATAATGATGACGGTATTTGTTAAGTGCTTACTATCTGCCATGGACCCTTCCTAGCCTGAGGGAAAGGCAGTAGCTCAGGAACGGAGAATCGACACCAAGCCATTCTCCTTCCAATTTAGGAACTGGCTTGTTTCTCTCTCTCAGGAAGAAAATTAAATCCTGTTCTAATTACATTCAGGGATTCAATTTACATATGCGTAATGTTTCCAGGTTCCCTTGAGGGAGGTTGTTAGTATACTCCGTTCTCCAGTTGTGTTGCTCCTTCTCTTCCTGTTATCATCGCCTCATATTCCGATCAGTCTAATTGTACACATTTCTATGCCCTGCTTCCCCACCAGAGTGGAAGCTCTTTGTAGGCAAGGAGCCCCTCGCTTCTTTTGTATTTCTCTAGCGCTTAGTAAGGTACACTGCATCCAGTAGGTGCTCAACAAATACCAGACAACTACAACATCATATGGATTACAGTCTTTCCCCCTTTGGCCCTCGGTATGAAATGGATGTCCCGCGATCTGCCCAGTTCCGTCAGTGAAACGTCTGTGCTGTAACTGAGCTCCGTCAGTTTCCTTTCCAGGAAGGGGTTCGTCCTTTAGACTCTAAGCTCCTTGTGAGCAGGAATCTTTTTCTTTTTTAAATGATATCTGTACAGCGCTTACTATGTGCCAGGCACAGTACTAATCCCTGGGTAGATACAAACTAATCAGATTGGACAGAGTCCATGTCCCTCATGGGGCTCACAGTTTTGATCCCCATTTTACCAATGAGGTAACCGAGGCCCAAGGTCACACAGCAGATAAGTGGTGGAGCCAAGATTAGAACCCAGGTCCCTCTGACTCCTGGGCCCGCGGTCTATCCACTAGACCGCGCTGCTTCTGAGCAGCGTGGCTCAGTGGAAAGAGCACGGGCTTTGGAGTCAGGGCTCATGAGTTCGAATCCCAGCTCTGCCACTTGTCGGCTGTGTGACTGTGGGCGAGTCACTTCACTTCTCTGGGCCTCAGTTCCCTCATCTGTAAAATGGGGATGAAGACTGTGAGCCCCACGTGGGACGACCTGATTCCCCTGTGTCTCCCCAGCGCTTAGAACAGTGCTCGGCCCATAGTAAGCGCTTAACAAATACCAACATTATTATTATTATTATTATCCTCTTCTGTTGTTACTACTCAGCCACCAAGAGTGTTTCTATAAAAAGCAGCTCCTGGGAGTGCCCGCGATGCTCCTGATAGATCACATCTACTAACTCTTCCATGCGCTTAGTACAGTCCTCTGCACACAAGCACTCAACGAATACCACTGACTGATTGAATCAATAACATTGATTGATTGGGTCTTCCTGTCACGGGAGGATGGAGAGCAGACCTCTGTGGAGAAGAACTGACATTTTCCATTTTCATCTCCAGTGGAAGAGAGACAGCTTCTCCAGTGGCTTCTCACAGACTCTTCGCCCGGCCTGAAAATAACCTCTTATCATTGATGAGAGGGAATCTATCCCAGGCGAGGGGTAAAGAGTGCTCATTTTTTTCCTATTCCTTGGAAACCTCATGGAGGAAAGGAAAGTTCGTTCATTCATTCATACAATAGTATTTATTGAGCGCTTACTATGTGCAGAGCACTGTACTAAACGCTTGGAATGAACAAGTCGGCAACAGATAGAGACAGTCCCTGCCGTTTGACGGGCTTACGGTCTAATCGGGGGAAAGTAATGGGTTCTGGTGGAAGGAACACAGGCTCAGAAGTCAGAAGACCTGGGTTCTAATCCCACCTCCATTATTTGTCTGCTGTGTTGATCTCAGGCAAGTCACTTAACCTCTCTGTGCCTCAGTTTTCCTCACCCGCAAAAGAGGAATTAAAATATCTGCTGTCACTCTCCCTTCAGAATAATAATAATTCTGGTACTTGTTAAGCACATATGTGCCAAGCACTGTTCTAAGTGCTCTGGTAGATACAAGTTAATTAGATTGGACACAGTCCCTGTCCCACATGAGGCTCACAGTCTCAATCCCCATTTTACAGACAAGGGAGCTGAGATCCAGAGAAGTGAAGTGACATGCCCGAGGTCACTCAGTCATATGATAGAGGCATAATTAGAATCCAGATCCGTGCTCTATCCACTAAGCCCCGCTGATCCCCGTGTGGGAAACAGACTGTATCTGCTATGATTACATTGTATCTACCTCAGGGCTTAGTACAGAGCTAGGAACAGAGTAAGCGTTTAGCAAATACGATCTTTCATTAGATTGTGTAATGAAATGCTTGCTATTAAGTACCCAGCAGCAGTGAACCTCAAAGAGCGGGCACAGGGCTCGTTCCTCCTACTCTCCAGCAAATGAGCTGCTCTCGGAGTGAAATGAAGCATGAGAGGACACCAGGAAAAACTCAAACAAGCTAAGGCTGGAAAACACAATCTCTGCATGAAGACGACACTGACATCACTTAATCTGTTGAGGAGAAGACTCAGCGTCATACTAACCCTCTTCTGCCCTCTGAAAACTTGTTCTGGAGAGGATTCTGACCACTTGCTTTTGAGAGGGAAGTGAGTTTAAATCGCAACAAGAGAATCGTGTTGGGCTTAAGGGAAGACTTCCTGAACGTCAGGCATTTAAAAACGAAAGGACCCAGAGGGAATCAGCGTAGCCTAGTGGATAGGGCCTGGACCTGGGACCAATCCCAGCTCCGCCACTTGTCTGCCGTGTGACCTCGGCTAGTCGCTTCATTTCTCTGAGGCTCTGGTACCTCACCTGAAAAATAGGGATTAAGATTGTGTCCAACCTGATTAGCTTGTATCTAACCCCAGTCTTTGTACAGTGCCTGGGCACGTAGTAAGTGCTTAAAAAATACTCTGAAAAAAGGGAGCTCTGCAAGGCTCTCTCTGAAACTCTGCCCCTCTGGCATGGATGCTCACTTTGGGCAAGGAACGTGACTCCCGACTCTCTTATACGCTCACCAGAGCTTAGAACAGTGCTCTGCACGCAGTAAGCACTCAAATATCACAGCTCGATCGATTGATTGATGCCAATATGCAGGAAGAGCTCCAGAAATTCGGCGCAGTTCTGAAGGTCGAAAATCTTTAGGCTCCAATGCAACCAGAAAAGTCCAGGGAGAACCGTTCCGCCCTGTTCCTCTGGAGCTTCGCCGAGACCGAGACGGACATTTCAGACAAAGCCCGCCAGGCTCCGTGCATCATCTGAAAGCCCTGGATGGTACGTAACACCGTCCTTTGTATCGTGGTTCTAATTAGCGAAACTAAGCATACCGTACTAAGTGTACGCGAGAGACGCGTTCTGGGAGTGAGGAAGACGCTTGATCGTTTAAGCAGGATTTCTTTACAGATTCCCTCATTTCACCTCCCTGAATTTTACGCCGAATTTTGTCAGTTTATAAATTTGCACTACAGCGCGGAATGGGGAAAAGGGAAATAAAATCAGCCCTCTGGGCGTTTTACACCCAGACACTGAAAAATAAAGACCATTAGCAAAAAGTATAATTAAATTAAAATGCCAGCTTGCCAAAGAAGCTCAGTAAATGGGAAATATATCAAACTGTGATAATACAAATGGGCTATTTCTCAAGGTGTGAGAATGTCAATGGGAAAACTCTGATAATTTCCTGACTTTCTCATGCCGAAGGTAGAGTAATGACTTAAAAATAAATCACCACCGTAGCAAACACAACAGTGTATTATTTGTTGGATTATTATTCATATTAGGGGCGCTATTTTTAAGCGGTCTAATAACCCAAAGATGTGAAACACACTTTTTCTTCACCGCCCGTTTCGGATGCGGCACCCTGGCAGCTCTGAAGTCTGTAAATAAACTCCAGGAATACTTTATTTTTTAATTTCGCTAGTCCCCCCCCCCCCCGTGCCCCTTCCCCCACCCAGACCGATTTACCGAGAACGCCGGGCCGTCCTTTAAGGTGAACACCCAGGGACGTGGATAGCGGCGGTTTGGTTAAGAACAAAAAATTATTTCCAAACAAATCTCGTAGCGGGTTCATAGTTCTTTGCGGAATATTGAAAATTACTTTTGGCATGTGAGTTCGTTTGGTTAATTCCTCTTTTAGTGTGCAAATAACCTTTGAAAACCTGGCACTAGGTGTTTATGTGTCAGGACAGTATCAAAAATTATTCAATTGCCAAATCACATGTCAACACTCCCAAGTCACGTAGGCCCCTGATTTTCATTACTTTGCTGCCCCCTCGTGTGAAAAGGGGAGAAACTCGCGGTAGCGTTATACTAGTTTGCGCCTTTTAAAAAGTGAAGGTTTCTCGGGAAGGTTATCGTTTTCTTCGGGCATGAGGCCTTACAAGCCCCACCAGGGAAATAACCCCAACCTAGGGGATTATAGGAAATCCCCATGGTTACCATTCATTGAAGACAAGGCTGTCGATTAGTTCCCTAGAACCTATCATTTGCCATTCCGTTAAAGGAGAAATCCTCTGGGTCACTCTCCTCCGGGTGAGGCCGCCCAATCCAGATTGCCGTATTTACTCAAAAATTCCAAAATGGTCGTCCATCATTTTTGCTCCGGCGCGGTTCCCGACAACTTGGAGGTGGGGAATCAATCCATCCATCCTTCCATCCATCCATCCATCCATCCATCAATCGTATTTACTGAGAACGTCCCCCAGGTACCTCACTGTATTAAGCATTTGGGAGGATAAACATGTTCCTTGGCCACGAAGGGTTTCCATTCTACAATCTAGGGATGCCCGTTTGGAGGGACAGTTGGATCACTGGGAACCAGGACGTCTTGCTCCCATGGGGATCAGTCACAGCGGAAGCTTTTATCTAGAGGTAAGGTCAATATCACCCCTTCCCTCCAGCAGAGCTGGAGTGGACATTAAGGTGAAACAATTCAAAAGGCTAGAGTGACTTGGTAGATAATCTAACAATTGCGGGAGAGAATGATGAAAGTCAACACACCCAAAGGATGGGTTCATTTATTTTCTGTTGTTGTTGTTGTTTGTTCACTGCTTACTATGTGCCAGCCACTTCGCTAAATACTGGGGTAGATACAAGCTAATAAGGTTGGACACAGTCCGTCCACGTCCAACCTGAAGCTCACTCACAGTCTTTTCCTCCATTTTACAGATGAGGGAACTGAGGCACGCAGAAGTTAAATGACTTGCGCAAGGTCACCCAACAGACGAGTGGCAGAAACGGGACTGGAACCCGGGTCCTTCTGACTTCCAGGGTTGCACTCTACATTCCTGTGAATATGGGAAACCCCTTTTAAGCCACAGGATACTTCCTTGTGAATGGCTATTGGGTGATTCGCTCTACATCCCTGGGAATATGGGAAACACCTTTTAAGCCACTGGATGCTTCCTCGTGAATGGCTACTGGGTGATTTGGTTCAAAAGGTCATGCGCTCTGGGGAGGCGGTGTGGCCCCGTGGATTTTAGTGCCAATTTGGCCACTATTTTGACACTGGGTAACTTGGAGCAAATAGCTTAACCTTTATAGGCCTGTTTCCTCATCTGTGAAATACGGATGAGACCTGCTCTCCCTTCCTCAGACTATTAGCCCCACATGGGTTAGGGACCGTGTCTGATTTGACCATTTTGTGTCTACTCCAGCATTCGAGTGGTTAGTACAGTGCTCGACGCACAGTAAGTACTCAATAAATACCTCTGACTGATTGATCAACTGATTAGCATACAGTAAACACTTGATAGAATGCTGAGCTTTTTAAAAATAATCCGGCAGTCACCCTGAAGAACTCAATCAATGGTATTTCTAGAGTGCTTACTGTGTGCAGAGCACTGTACTAAGCATGTGGGGGAGCACAATGCAACAGAGTCAGTAGACACGTTCCCCGCCAACAGTCAATCAATCTGTGGTATTTATTGAATGCTTACTACGTACAGAGCCCAGTAAGTACGAAGACTTGGGAGAGTATACTTCGAAAGAATTAGGAGATATATCATTTGCCCGTAATAAGCTACAGACTAGAGGGGGAGGCAGACATTAATAGAATTAATACAACATTATATAGACAACCCAACTGCCAAAGATGATTTCGGATTATTCTTCCAGGATCAAGCTGTCCCTCAGGTTAACTGGACCCCGAATTTCAGTAACGTACACAGACACACACGAAGCGGTGGAAGCTTCAGGAAGCAGCGCGGCTCAGTGGCAAGAGCCCGGGCTTGGGAGTCAGAGGTCGTGGGTTGGAATCCCGGCTCTGCCCCTTGTCAGCTGCGTGACTGTGGGCAAGTCACTTCACTTCTCTGGGCCTCAGTTACCTCGTTCTGAAAATGGGGATGAAGACCGCGAGCCTCACGTGGGACAACCTGATCACCCTGTATCTACCCCAGCGCTTAGAAGAGCGCTCTGCACATAGTAAGCGCTTAATAAATACCAACATTATTATTGTCATTACGAACGTTACTACAGACACACAAATTAGGCAGGCGTTTTGGAAGGACCATCAACTCCTTCAGACTCTTAGGGGACGTTTACTGCACTGCTCCTCATCTTGTCCATACACCGTTGCAACCTTCTAGAGTCCCTCTCCCCTCCCCCCCTTCCCCCCATAAGATGGTCTGAACTCGTCAACGCATCGCCCTTTGGGTCCAGCTTATAACTCAGCAGAAACCTCAGAGCCTGAGAACGTTGGGCCGCTTGACACTAACCAAAGAGCCGAAGGAAACCTGGAAGGTGGAAATTGACCTGAAGGAAGTAGTCCCTTGTGGTCAAACATGAAGCTGAGAAAGCAGCCGGTGGTCCCTTGTGGTGTGACCTTTGAGGTGTCAACCAGACTCCTGGGTCCTCATTACCTGCGCCCTGAGAATGTGGATCAAGACCCCAGGGAGTTTTAGGATAACAATGAAAAAATGACGACAGTATCGTTTTCTATGTGCCAAAGCACTTTATTAAACATAAAAATAGAGATGACACACAATAATAGAGCCAATTGGCATCTAATCCCGCTCTACCGCTTGCCCGCTGTGTGCGATCTTGTTCAGGTCACTTGACTTCTGTGGACCTCAGCTTTCTCATCTGTAAAATAGGGATTCGATACCTTTTCTCCCCCCTGCTTAGACTGTAACCATCAGGGGACACAGGGACTGCGTCTGAGCTGATCATCTTGTATCTACCCCGGTGCCTGGTGCTTCGTAACCACTGAACGGATACTACAGTTATTACTACGTAGCTAATGAAAATCAGGCCAGACACAGTCCTGGTCTCCCACAGATCTCACGGTCTAAGAGGTGGGGAGAACAGAGAGCTTATCCCCATTTTACAGATGAGGGAACTGAGGCACAGAGAATTGAAGCGACTTACCCAAGGTCACACAGTGAATATGTGGTAGAGCTGGGATTAGAACCCAGATCTCCCGACTCCCAGTGGCATTCTCTCTCCTCTAGACCCCGCTGCCTCCCTCGGTCCATGTCAAGTGTGAAAGTTTCCCTCTTGGTTCACCCTGTCGGAGATGACTAATAAGAAACGGTGGTATTTGTTAAGCGCTACTATGTGCCAAGCGCTGTTCGAAACGCTGGGAGATCCCACTCTCAAGGAACATTGGCCTGTGGCAAACGAACTGGCCCTTCCACCATCTCACTGACCTTGGCCACATTGGCCCTTCAGCCATTTCCATGTTGATGCTCAGCTGAACATTTAACCAGCATATTAAGCATCGTGGCCTAATGGATAGAGCCCTGGCGTGGTAGTCAGAAGGACCCGGGATCTAATCCCAGCTCTGCCACTTATTTGCTGGGTGATCTTGGGCAAGTCGCTTCAATTGTCTGTGACTCAGTTCCCTCAGCCGTCAAATGGGGAGACTGCGAGCCCCATGGGGGGGGCAGGGACGGCATCCAAGCTGACTACCCGGTACCTGCCGTAGCGTTTAGAACGGAGCTTGACACAGAGTAAGCCCTATATAAATGCCATCATTATGTCCTCACTATGAACATTTCGGTACAGCGGTCCTCGAGGATAATTTCCCATCAGCCCCGAACTTGCATGCCTGGTGGGAGACAGGGAAGTCCCAGACTCCTCAGAGCAACACCACCTAAATCCACAGGGGCCGAACCTCTGAAAGGAAACTGGAGAATCTGTATTCCCCGAACCACAACAGGTGAGATGGCAGGCCCCGAGGGGGCCTGAAAGGGTGGGGGATTCCAGGCCGGAAGGTGTCGGGTGGGTTTCCCCTCCCCTGCCCGGGGGTCTCAGAAGCCGGGGAGGAGCCCGCGGGCCGGGGGTCCCTGGAAACGTGGCCGTCCATCCACCTGACTGGCAGAGGGATTAGCTCATTAAAGAGGGAGCTCGGCGGGCCTGCGGGAACCAAGTGGCACGGGGCCGTGGGAAACTCCAGTGACATTCAGCAGCATCTGGCACGGGTCCAGAGAGGCTTTCAGTGCCACTTGGCTGAGTTCCTGCCAAGCCCCGATGTGACGGGGAAGCCATTTAACATGAATTAATGTCCTTCCCATGGAAATCACTGAGGGGCACCGGCGGAGCAGGTAGCAGAAGAAATGAGAGGAGGCCAAGGAAAGCTTTTTGTCTGGGCTAATCCTAGGTCCCGTCGTAGATTGAAGCTTTCGACCGTGTCTGCTACGAACCAGACGCTTTCCACATCTGCTCATCCGGAAGCGGAGAGGGTGAACAGTGAGGATGACACCGGTTAGGGTGGATGGCTTGGGGTTGATGGGAAGAGGTTTCCCAGGATGTATCCCTCCGAATTTAGCTTCTCACTCTGGGATCGGGGGGTGGACCCCAGTCCAGAGCCCCACGCATCAAGGTCCCTCACATTACATCCCTCCATTTCTCTCCCCTCCCCTACATCAGGGGCTATAACTAAGAAAATTCTCATTTGGGTTTTGTTTTGTTCTCGTGGTATTTGTTAAGCGCATACTATGTTCCAGGCACTGTGCTAAGTGTTAGGGTAGATACAAAGTAATCAGGTTGGACACAGTTCACGTCCCACACGGGGATCCCAGTCTTAATTCCCATTTTACAGATGAGAGACCTGGGGCACTGAGAAGTGAAGTGAATTGCCCAAGGTCGCCCGGCAGACAAGCGGGAGAGCTGGATTTAGAACTCGGGTCCTTCTGACTCCCAGGCCCATGCTCTATCCACCAGGCCACGTTGCTTCTCACCACACAGTGGGGGCTGTAGGTCAGGAAGAAACCCGGCTCTGGGATCTGAATCTCTAATTCACAGCACTAATACGACAGAAGTGTAGATCAGTCCATATCCCAGAATTTTTCAGGACTAAACCCAGCCTGAACTGAACCTTCTCCAGCTCGGGCCACGCTTCTAACGTGAGCAAGAGCAGCTGGGGTCTATGCAGAGGAGACCGAAGCAGTTCTAATTCCAGGACTTCTGGCATCACTTACAATATTCCTCAGAACAACTGAGGGAAATCCCGTACTTTTCTGGCTAAACTGGACCGAATGGCCAAGGAATCCACTGAGTGAAGGATTGGGGTGTGGTTTTCAAGCATCTTTCTGTGAACTTATTCTACGGTTATCTGATTGTCTGATGGATCAATCCGATTGATTGAGAAGCAGCGTGGCTCAGTGGAAAGAGCCCGGGCTTGGGAGTCGGAGATCATGGGTTCGAGTCCCGGCTCTGCCACTCGTCAGCTCTGTGACTGTGGGCAAGTCACTTCGCTTCTCTGTGCCTCAGTTACCTCATCTGTAAAATAGGGATTAAGACTGTGAGCCTCACGTGGGACAAACTGATTACCCTGGATCTACCCCAGCGCTTAGAACAGTGCTCTGCACATAGTAAGCGCTTAACAAATACCAACATCATTATTATTATTATTATTGCCCGATTCTGGGGGAAGAGCCAGTTTCCTTTGCAGAAGGAAAGCGTGGCAGGCAGGACTGGAAAAAAATGGAAGTTTTATGGTGAGATCTTCATTAAGAGCTAATGGCATCAGGACATCAATATCTTTCAGGATCCTTAGCACCTCTGTTAGGTTAACCTGTCATTCATTTCCCAACAGAGGTCCTCATCCACTGTTACAGGAAAACTCTTTTCAAAGTATTTCATTATCAGCCAGTATGGCACCCTCATTAATTACTCCAATAAGGAATTGGAGGCCAGAGCGGTGATCGGTCGCCTATCCGTAATCTATTTTTTTTATAATTTTTTTGAAACATTTACTATGTGCCAGGCCCTCTATATCCTCCCAGCTTCTTATCACCCATAAACACTTGGATACTTTCCCCACCCCAGCTCCACAGACTTCAAGTAGAAACCCTTTATTTTTCTACGTCTGGATCCCCAACTAGACTGTAGGCTCCTTGAAGAGGGAAATCATGTCTACCAACTCTATTGTACTGTACTCTCCCGAGCATAGTACAGTGCTCTGCACACAGTAAGCGCTCAATAAATCCCACAACTATTGATCGACTGCTTCGTTAACAGTAAGACCTCAATAACTATCATCAATTGATGGATTGATTCGTCCTGGGGGTGGAGGTAAGAGGTCCATTTGACCTTCCGGGGAGCCAGCCGCCAACACTCTCAAGCCACAAATAGAAGAGGAGGGCATCAGCCCCGTGGGACAGAATTAGTCTCAGGGAAAGGAGGACCGAGAATGTTTGATCCCAAAAGCCTGGGATCGCATCCTCTCGGCTCCAGATCATCGCCGCCGAGAGACATCCCTGCCGGTGACATCCCAGGGGACCGGCAGGACATGGAAACCTGGGAGGAGAGTTTGGACCATGAGCCAGGCTGCAGAGTTCAGATGGAAAACTCCAAAGGAACCGGGAAAAACAAAGGGAAGATGAACTTCTATCTGAGCTGTAAAACCTCTACTTGGGTTTGACTTTACCTCTTCTCCCTGATCTTTTATGACCTTTAGACTTGCCCCTTCTTTCTTTGCAGTTTCCTATGTTTTCAAGCACATCTTGTTGTCCACCTAATGCTCTCGGAGTGTCCAGTCCAGTACTCTGCCCCTAGGAGGCATCCAGTCCAGTCTGTTTCCTAGTGGGACAACCTAACCCTCCCCGAAAATATAAAAGGAGAAGCCCAAGGAGGAAGGGCAGAGGGACACCGATCTGTTTGCTGCCTGGGACCACCTGCAGAAGCAGAGGGCAAGTCAACGGAAGGAGGGGGCGATCTGGGGCTCTCTCTGATGATAAATGGCGGCTGCCCGAAATGGCGATGTTCGCCGTATCTCAGCTGCTGCAGGGGTTAGATCACATTAACGACCGAGCGTGCGGCTCAGCTGACAGAGAGCGGGTGATTAGAGCCCGAAATCCATCATTTGCTTCGATGAGACCGTGGGGCGGCAAATCTGGGTCTTTGGAGGCCCCTTGCAGATGACACAAAAGCCTGCATCGATGGTGATGCCCAAGCGTAAGATCAAAGTGATTCCAGCTGCTGATAGAAGCTGCTCACTTTCTTCCCCACCATTTTGTGTTTAGCCAGTAACTTGATGTGGCTGTAGAAACAGCAGGAGTCAGAGATACTACTATGCAGAAAGCTCACCATAGGTAGGAGCTGGAGACATTCAGTTTAGGTTCTGCCTAGTCAATTAACTGTGAATTTATTATATGCCTCAATCCCAGACCGGGAGTTGGTCAGGCATTAAGGGAACCCTGGACATAAATACAAGGAAATTTGCCAATGGGCCTTCTTCCCCCTAGGAACAATAAGAGAAAGATCAAGGAGAGCAACATCTTTAATGAGGGCAGCAATAGCCGTATCTTTTCCTTCGCATGTCTACGGACAAATCTAAATCAGACCTATTTTTGGAAGACAGGGAGGAATCGCTTGAGTTCTGCTGCTCCGGACGCAATCCGGCACATCACTTGCTTTCAGGAAACAATAACTGGAGACGACTTCGCTTCATTCCACCAGCTACGAGTCACATATGTACCTGTACGTACATTCCCTTAACCCAAGACGATGCTATTAGTAGAAAGTAGGCTTCCATGTTTGCAGATGAAAAATAAGCTAGGTGACCAATACGCCATGCCAAGCCCATAAAAGACTGTCCTTTCTCAAACTGAAACCAGCCTCTTCACTCTCTGATCTTCCTGAAAACTTTGGTCAAGGAAAGTAGTCAGTCAGTCAATTGTATTTACTGAGCGCTTACTCTGCAGAGAACACTGTACTAAGTGCTTAGAAGAGTACAATATAGCAATATAACAGACACGTTCCCTGCCCACAGTGAGTTTACGGTCTAGGGGACTGGACCACGTGCCAGACTGCTCTGCCAAAAGGCCATCGCTGTGTGTCATTGTTTAAGCTGATGCACCACTAGGTCCTTAAAACATTTATTTGGTAGCCACCCTCTTGGTTCCGTGTATCCCTTTTACTTTCATCAATATGCAACCCTCTAGAGATTGTCGCGAGCAGGGAATGAACCTGCAAACTCTTTTATGTTGTACTCTCCCAAGCTCTTAGTTCAGTGCTCTGCACAAAAGTGAGTGCTCAATAAATAGAGTCGATTGGCTATTCTTCATCCAATCTCCCCAAATTCCTCACACCGCAAGACTATATCGCCTCAGTGGTGGTGAGCTGACTGTGCTACACTATCTTATTGTTAGATAGAATAGATCTTTTGATGTCTGTAAAGCTTCCACACAAAATACTGGCCTTTTTGATTTTAATTGTCTACTTCGCCTGTCAGCGCACCACTGGATCGTATACCGGCCGGGGAGCCGAATTCAATGACTCAACAGCTCTTTGGTGACATATACTTCTTCCTGGAAACCAAGGGCCCTTATTCTGCTAATGATTCCATTTCAGTAGGAGATTTAAAAAAAAAAAAAGCAGCTTACATACTAGCAATTTTTACTGTATTTGTTAAACGCTTGCTACGTACTAAGCAAAGGGAA
This sequence comes from Ornithorhynchus anatinus, assembly GCF_004115215.2. Taxonomy (NCBI): domain Eukaryota; kingdom Metazoa; phylum Chordata; class Mammalia; order Monotremata; family Ornithorhynchidae; genus Ornithorhynchus; species Ornithorhynchus anatinus. Next base: position 6,809,930 of record NC_041738.1, on the reverse strand, counting down.
TCAGGTTGGAAACAGGTCCTGTCCCACATAAGGCTCAGAGCCTTAATCCCCATTTTACATCGCGTAAGGAGACCCAGAGAAGGGAAGTGACTTGCCCAAGGTTATACAGCAGACAAGCGGCAGACCCGGGATTAGAATCCAGGTCCTTCTACCAGGCCCGTGCTCCATCCACTAGCCCACACAGCTGGAGCGGTTACTCGTATAATAATGATAATAACAATTGTGGTATTTATTAAGCACTTGTGGGACAAGCAGTGTACTAAATGTTGGGGGAGATACAAGATGTTTGGTTGGACACGGTCCCTGTCCTACATGGGACTCACTGTCTAATTAGGAGGGAGAACAGGTATTTAATCTTCATTTTACAAATGAAGGAACTGAGGCACAGAGCAGCTAAGTGGCTTGTCCAGAGTCACGCAGTGGGCAAATGGCAGAGCTCGAATTGGTAGATAGTAGTAACAGTTTTAACTGAATGAAACTCTCTCTAATAGAGAAGCAGCGCGGCTCAGTGGAAAGAGCCCGGGCTTAGGAGTCAGAGGTTATGGGTTCGAATCCCAGCTCTGCCGCTTGTCAGCTGTGTGACTTTGGGCAAGTCACTTCACTTCTCTGGGCCTCAGTGACCTCATCTGTAAAATGGGGATTAAGTCTGTGAGCCTCACGTGGGACAACCTGATGACCCTGTATCTCCCCCAGCGCTTAGAACAGTGCTCTGCACACGGTAAGCGCTTAACAAATACCAACATTATTAATAAATGCCTGAGAAACATGTTTCCTGCCCTCAAGATACTTACACTGTAGATAATTTCCCAGTTTGGCTGGCTGGTAGAACCAGCCCTGCCTGTCTTCCCTCCATTCCCCAGCAAGAAATACAGTCTTAAAAATAACATTTTTTAGTGTTGTGACGTGGACAGAGCCCAGCATGGGAACAAGCTGGCTGAGGTTTTCTCAGTCTGATACACCCACTCCCCACAGTGGTCTCCAGATATGGAAGGGGACTGCTCGCGGCCTGAGCAGATTTCTGAAATGGAACATACTCACCACGATCTCGGGATCTTTTTCTCCCTCCTACTTAGCCTGTGAGCCCCATTTAGGACAAGGACTGTGTCGAACCCGACCATCCTGGACTTACCCGAACGTTTACGACCCCGCTTGACACATAGTAAGTGCTTGCCAAATATAATTATTATTATTACTATCATTTTCTTAACGAGATCATCTCAAAAAGAGTCTGGCCTCTGATAGCTGATGAAACCAGGCTCAGTCTTGGAAATGAAGAGATGGAGCCTCACGGTGTGGTTTCTAGCAAGCAGAATGGCCTAGCGGATAGAACACAGGTCTGGGAGACAGAAGATCATGGGTTCAAATCCTGGCTCCACCACATGTCTTGTGTGGCCACGGGCAAGCCACAACTTCTTTTGCCTCAGTTACCTCATCTGTAAAATGAGGAATAAGACTATGACCCTCAGGTGGGACAGGAACTACGCCCTACCCGATCTGCCCGTATCTACCCCGGCGCTTAGTGCGGTGTCTGCAACACAGTAAGTGCTTAACAGACACCACAGTCATCATTATTTACTGAGTGATTACGGTGTTCAGTACACTGAATTAAGTGCTTGGGAGAGCACCATATAATAATATAACAGAAGTGGTAGACACATTCCCAGCCCACAACGAGCTCAGTGTCTAGCGAGCCGTCGAGATATACATTGAGATCACGAAAGCACAAAAGAGGCAGTAGTTCCTAGTGGACAGACTATAGGCCTAGAAGTTAGAAGGGCGTGGGTTCTAATTGTGGCTCCTCCTCTCTTCTGCTGGGTGACCTTGGCTAATTAACTTCTCTATGCCCTAGTTACCTCATCTGTAAAATGGGAAATTTAAGACTGTGAGGCCTATATGGGATGTAGTCCAACCTGGTTAGCTTATCTCTTCCCCAGCTCATAGTACAGTACCTGGAATGTAGTAAGCACTTAAAAAATGATATATATTTTTAAAAACCTCCCTTCAGATGACAGTGTCGTTCTAAGTTTAAAAGTATCTGTTTCTCCCCACAACTCTTTTTCATGGAAATGCTCCCGGAAAAGGTTCTCAAACCCTAGCACTGGTGAGGAAAGTCCAGTTCAGTTAATCAATCACTGAAGCTCTTTAGCACTTTCATGCTGCTCAGTCAAAATGCTTTAATGTCTTTCTTTTTCCCAAATAGGTTTACGTGGGGGATCTCTCCCAAGCGTTTAGTACAGCGCTCTGCACCCAGTAAGTGCTCAAGAAATACAATTTATTGATTTATTGACCTTTCCCACACATTATAATCATGACCCTACTGTCATTCACCCCAGACCTGTCTTTGTGAGCTACCCTATTTCTGCTCCAGCTCTTTAACTGTAAAATTATTCTTGGCTTCAAACCTGTATTTTGCCCTCACTCACAAAGTTTTCTATTAAACATTAATAAAAATCGTGATATGTGGTAAGCACTAAGTGCCAAACATCACGTTAATAATCAGAATGGTCACCGTCCCCCAAGGGCTCACAAGTCTAACAGGTAGTTAGAGCGGGTTTCTTATTCCCATTTTACAGATGAGGAAACTGAGACCCGGAGATGTTTAGAACTACGTCTAAGGTAACACGGTAGGCCAGTCGAAGAGATGGAATAGAACTCAGATCCCTTGACTTGCAGGCCGGTGCTTTTTCCATTAGGCCACACTGCCACATCTCATAACTTGCGCTGGCATATCCAATCCATCTTATAGCAAAGATTTATGGCTATTCATTTCACTTCATTCTGATCGCCTCATGTCTCTGCACAACACTAAAGGCTAGGTTTGTTCCCTTTGCCTTGGGGTAAACTTCCAGTGTAATCGACAGAGAGGCCAACTTGTTCGATGAAAAGAAAACACTAAATATGAAACATGAAACGCGCAAAAGTATCTTTCATCCGTTCCCCGTGGGAGCAAATCCCGATCAGGCCAATAAGTTCATGATATATGATGAGAAACTCTGCCATAATTGGAGTGGGAGGGCGGCAGATCAAAGTGTCAAAGTTGTTGATTCAGACCAGAGATCTTTTTAGCCAGTGGAGATAACACAGCACGCATTTGCTGCTCAGCGTCTGCACTCTCCTTCCAAACCAGGCCTTTGCTGAAGGCTGCAAGGATCAGATTTCATTCAGTGCTTAGTTCATTCATTCAATCGCATTTATTGAGCCCTTACTATGTGCAGAGCACTGTACTAAGCGCTTGGAATGTACAATTCCAGTACCTTGACCATTATAAGCACTCACTAAGCATCACTGATCGACTGATGCTACGTAAGAGGCACGCACACCCGAATGATTTAACCGAAGAGCAGAATCGCAGTAGAAATAAATTTCATTGAAGAATAACGGCTAAATAGAAAATTTTCAAACTTCCGTTTCTCCGCACAAGGTGCTCCTGCAAAAAATCTACGTGAACTGACGGTTGGTATTACTTGAATTTCTATGTTTCAAAGATTAAAGTGAATTTTCATGGCCTATTTTCTACTGCAACTCTAAGTTTCCTGTTTCCCGGCAGCATCACTCAGGAGGGTAGCTCGACGAAGTAGCTGAAGAGGAGTTATGTAGTGAACAAGTGAAGATCAGGCCATTATAATTATGGCATTTACTAGGTGTCAGATCACATCCGATTGGCAAGCAGCAGGGCGGAGCGGACAGAGCCCAGGCCTGGGAGTCAGAAGGTCATGAGTTCTAATCACCACCCCACCACCTGTCTGCCGTGAGGCCTTGGGCAAGTCAGTTCACTTCTCCGTGCCTCAGTTACCTCATCTGTAAAATGGGGACTAAGACTGTGAGCCTCATGTGGGGCAGAAACGGTGTCCAACATGATTTCCTTGTATCCACCCCAGCGCTCAGTACGGGGCCTGGAACACGGTAAGTGCTTAACAAATACCACAACTAATATTATTATTGAACACCGTTCCCTTTTGTACAGTAATCACAATCAAAGGGAAGGCAGGTACGCTCCTTAGTCCCATTTAACGTATGAGAAAATGGAGGCCCAGAGAGGTCAGGTGGCTTGTCCAAAAATTGCACAGCAGACCAGTCTCATGACTGGGACTAGAACCTGGGTCTTCCGTTGTGCTGGGCTCTTTCTACTAGGTCATCCTATATCCTCCATTCATAAAACAACCACATCTGCCCAAGGAAATCTGGTTACATCGATACTCTCACCCGCTCTGGGATAGAGCCAACTTCTGCAATCTACATTTAATAGGCATTATGAGGTTTAAAGAAAAATAGCCTGCACTTCAGTTGAGTCAGTTTAGGACAGATCATTATAAAATTCCATTATCACGGCTACAAGTTGGACTATTTGTCATCACAGAAGAGATGACAAGCTCAGAAATACTACATTTGTTATTATGAGATGATAAATGATATTCCATTAAAGCCGCAATACATCATCTGCAAAGCTGCAAAGAAGATATCAAAGCTATCACCACTTGACTTATAATTTAATTTTCAAAAGCTGTCAACTAAAATTCCAAAGGCTAAGCATTTTCATTTTTAAAGTTCATCTTATTTATTTTCCTCATCTGTTAGTCTAATTTTTGTGATATGGCAAAAATAACTGATTATGTGCAATGTATAATCCTTTTCTTTTGATTAGGTAATACATCAGATGTCACTTAGGTATTAAAAATTAAATGACAGATAATAAAACAAGAGAGCGACACAAAACACACCTGATTTTGATTTACTCCTATTTTTAAATGGAACAATAAAGGACAGGGCAATATTTGTTAAAAAAAAAGAAAAGAAACCAAATCTCAGGTATTAGCTTCAAGGGAGCGTGGGGGATAATCACCTTTACGCTCTCTATTTTTTTATGGTATTCGGGAAGCACTTTTTTATGTGCTAGGCACTGTTCTACATGCTGGGGTAGATACAAAGAAATCAGCTTGGACGCCGTCCAAATCCCTAAAAGGGGCTCACAGCCTTAATCCTCATTTTACGGGTAAATTATTATTTCCTAATGCTCTACTATTTCTCCTATCTGGAATTTATGTTAAACTCTCTCTCTCTCTGTAGATTGCAGACTCCTTGTGAGCAGGGATTGTATCTGCCGACTGTATTGGAGTGTACTTTCCCAAGGGTTTAGTACAGTGTTCTGCACAAAGTACGTGCTCAATAAATATCATTGATAAATCGATTGACCACCCCAGAACTTTTCGAGCTGGACTCCCAGGCTCATATCCCAAATCAGCATGGCCTAGGAGAAAGACCCCGGGCGTGGGAGTCAGGAGGTCACGGGTTCTAATCCCGGCTCCACTACTTGTGTGCTGTATGACCCTGGGCAAGTCATTTCACTACTCTGCTTCAGTTACCTCATCTGTAAAGTAGGGATTAAGATGGTGAGGCCCATGAGACATGGACTGTGTCCAACCTGATTATCTTGCATTTACCCCAGTGCTTAGTACAGTGCCGGGCACACAGTAAGTACTTAAATACCATCAAAATAAAAACTAAACATAACAAAAGACAATTGTATCTTTTTTCCCCTTCCTAATTGCACATCATTTGGGCCTACACCCCATGCTGTTAGCCTCTAGACTATAAACTCCTCCTCAAGAGTGTAAGCTCCTTGAAGGCAGGGAACATGTCTGTGTTATACTGTACTGTCCCAAGCACTTATCACAGAGTTTTGCAAGCAGTACCCAGTCAGGAATTACACACTGATAAATCATTAGGTTGATTGTTAGCTCCGTGAATGTGGGGATCCTACTGGAATATTCCAATCCCTTAGTTCAGTGCTCTGCCTTTAGGAAACACTCTAAATCCCAGTGATTCAATGTTCTGGGATTCACTGGAATCCAACTGGGCAGGCCAGAACTTCTGACGGAGACAAGCATTCTGATCCCCAAGAGGAGAGACCAGCTTGGTGTCGACTTGCCTACTATCCCTGCTCTTACCGAGGGGGTCTCTGCCAAAATGACCCCCAAAACTTCACTGAGCCAGAAAACACCCATAATTTCCTCCCAGCATCCTATGAAGTGGGAAGAAAATAGTCTTATTACCACTTTTTCACGGCTGAGGGAACCGAGAACTGGAAGGTTTGAGGGAAAACTTCCTTGCAGTCCCACTATCGAGGATTGGAAGCTAGACCGGGATGTCATCCCCTATTCTCAGTTACACACTGGGAAAAGAGAGCAGAGACAGGCTTTAGCTCTGCCTACGGCTTTTACACCGCAGCTAAGCGGAGACCGATTCTCCTGAGCACTGGAGTAGAGATCAAGTCTCTCATCTACTCTCACTCTTTCTCTGCCTGAAATGGAGTAATGACAGATGTCCCTACCCTACCTGGAGAAAAGAGAGAGGGAAGGGAGAGGGAATATATCATGGTAAATATAATTAGTATTGCAAGAAAACAAACTAAAGTAATGGAGACAATCTACCAAATATCCATAAGAACATAAGATCAGGAGTAATACTAAAACAGACCAGAAAAACCAACCAGTCCACCCCACTTCCAAATATGCCTAATCCTGTACCCTGAAGGGAAGATCTCTCTGATAGAGGAAACCATCAGCTCTGCCTGGACCTTCTCCCCACCCATTGTATGATGACACTTTCTTCCCTGCATTATGCCCCCCCGCTCAGTTTATCACTCAGGGGTATTTGTTGAGCACTTATTCTCTGCAGAGCACCATATTAAGTACTTGGGCGAGTGGAATACAGTTGGGAGACACAATCCCTGCCCTCGAGAATTTTACGGTTTAGTGGGGAAGACGGTCGTTAAAATAAATTACACCTAAGAGAAGCAACCAAGTATAGGGCTTATGTATTTATATTGGGGTTGAGTGAGTAGCTAAAGGCTTAGGGCAAAGTGATTGAGAGAGGCCATAGGGAGAGAAAATAGGGTGGGGGGGATGATTGCTTAGGGAAGTTATCTTGGAGGAAATTTGATTTCAGTAGGGCTTTGAAGATGGGGAGAGCAGCGGTCTTTTGGGTGTGAAGGGAGAGGAACTTCTAGGCGAGAGGGGCCGATGATGACAGAAATGAGATTGAGGCACAGTAAGTAGGTTGGTGCTGGAGGAGTGAAGTGTGCGCGTTGGGCCACAGTGAGAGAGGAGCGAGACTAGGTAAAGGGGAGAGATCTGATCGAATGTCCTGAATCCAACGGTGAAGAGTTTCTGCCAGAAGTAGAGAGGGATGGGCAACCTTTGGAGGCGACTGAGGAGTAGGGAGACACTTTTGTTCATTTTCTAAAAGAAATGGTTGCCATGCCTATCTCAGTAGAGACTGGCCGCGGGTAGTGAACTTCCCAGCCCGGGTTCTCCGCTCTACTTAAAAGCAGCGGCCCCTTGGTGATCCATCTGGCTGTTACGTCCCTTGAGATTTCCCCTTCCTGAAAGGCGACCTGGAAAGAACACTGCAGGCTCAGCCTTGGCTTAACTTCCTGCCATCTCGAAGGGAAAATATTCCCAAGTACCAAGTGGAAGTTGCTCTGAACATGTCGCCTTTAGCACTGTGCTCCCCACCATCACATCCATCTCTGTCCCTTTTTTCCAATTTGATTTTAAATATTTACACCGTCATACATCTTCCCCACCCGATATTACTAATGAACTGTTATTGTCTGGGGAACCTACCGGATGAGTGATGGCCAACTTAAAAGGGAGCATCAATGTTTTATTCGTAAAATATAAGCTGAAAATAGTCAGGAGATTCTCTTTTTATCGATCCTTCCAGTTCATAGGAGGTGCCTCGTGCACTTAGCCAAATCAAATGGGGCTGAACATTCCACAGAGCACCATAAAATATTTTAAAAATTCAATAAGTGGGTATCAATTTAATTAGCTGGTAAGTGGCGTGTAAAACTGAGACTATTACTGCTTATCCAAAAATCTGGAGCTGGGGGGGGGGGGGGGGGGGGGGCGTGAGAAAGACACATTAGTCAGTCATTGAATCATTGGCACTTATTGAGCTCATACTGTGTGCTAAGCATTATAATAAGCACTTGGGAGAGTGCAGTGGTGCTTAGAACAGTGTTTGGCATTGAAGTGCTTAACAGATACCATAAAAATAACGAAAATGCAGTAGATTTGGTATTCACGATTCCCGCCCTCTAGAAGCTATACAATATGACTGGGGAAGCGGACACTAGAATGCTCTACACTTATCCAAGATATTAATATCACTTTTAAGCGCAGAATTATTTGAAATCTGAAAACACAGACCTCATGGAACATCAGCCCTTCACCTGCACTTTATATTGTCATTTGCACGTGATCGTAGCTAGTGACCTGGGCTTTTTACATAGAGATTAATCTATCGGCTAAAAAACCACCAGAATTCCAGACAAGCTATGTCAATCCTGAACAGTCCCAGAGATTTCTGAAGAGTTGAGTTCAGGTGTTGTAATGACGTTAAGCAGTTGAGAAGTCCTTCTGGTGGTCACATGGTCAAGAAGACCTTGGAAATAATCTATGCTTGCTTCTCTGGATCTGAGCTGTGGTACCTGAGGGTCCCGAAGGACAAATCCTTACTTGCGACAAGTCGTCAACAATTCCGTCGTCCCCTGAGCAAGAATCCAAACAATCTACAGGTCTCAAACTGTCATGTAAAAGTGGAAGTTTTCCTCATGTAAAATGACTGTCACTGACATGAAACCCTGACAAGACCAATCGCTGAACTGAGAACCACGAGAAGCAGCCTAGACTATCGGAAAGAGCGTGGCTTAGTGGAAAGAGCACGGGCTTGGGTGTCAGAGGTCGTGGGTTCTGATCTCCACCCCGTCACTGGTCCGCTGTGTGACTTTGGGCAAGTCACTCACTCTCTCTGTGCCTCATCTTTCTCATCTGTAAAATGGGGATAAAGACTGTGAACCCCAGGTGGGATATCCTGATTACCTTGCATCCACCCCAGTGCTTAGAACAATCCTTGGCACAGAGTAGGCACCTAAATACCATTATTACTATTATTATTATCATCATGGGCGTGGGCGTCAGAGGACCTGGGTTGTAATGCCAGCTCTGCCATCTGTCTGCTGTGTGACCTTAGGGAAAACACAACTTCTCTGAGCCTCAGTTCTCTCACCTGCTAAATGGGGAATTCAATACCTGTTCTCCCTCTTAGACTGTGAGCCCCATGTGGGACCTGATTATCTTGTACCTACCCCAGTACTTAGTTCAGTGATTGGCACATAGTAAGCACTTAAATAAAATACTTCAATTACGATTATGATGTGGAAAGAGCACAGGCCTTGGAGTCACAGGACCTGGATTCTAATCCCAGCTCTGCCAATTGCTTGTTGTATGCCCTGGGGCAAGTCATTTCATTTATCGGTGCCTCAGTTTCCTCAACTGTGAAATGGGGATTAAATATCTGTTCTCCCTCTTCCTTGGACAGTGAGCTCCATGTGTGACAGAGACTGTGGTCCAACCTGATTAACAGGTATCTACCCCAGCACTTGATCCATAGTAAGTGCATAAAAAATACTATAGTCATCATTAGGCATCACCTCTTTCATCCCACCTCACGGCTTCCTGGTTCAGGAACAGATTTTGCCCCCATCGCCAGCCCCACCCCCACCAGCTGGGTTAAAGATAACTGTAAGCCCTTTGAGGGCAAGCATCATCTATACCTATTCTTTTGCACCGTGATGCCCCAAGCATTTAATACAGTAATCTCTCAACAATAGTAATAGTGTTTATTAAGCACTGTACTAAGGTCTGGGAGAGAATACACAGGTGGGAATTAGACATCGTCCCTGTCCTTCTACAGGTTTATAATCTAAGAATAAGTAATGATCATCGATTAATTGATTAGCAGGCCAGAGGATGGGGAGATAACGGGGGTGGGATGACTTGACCTGACTCATCTGGGGGCCTGAAGAACGGAGTCTATCCTGAGCACTTGATATTCACCCCAACCTCAGCCTTACAGCACTCATGAACATACCCACAATTTATTGAAATCAGTGTCTGTTTCTCCCTCTAGACTGTAAGCTCCTTGGGGACTTGGACTGTGTCTACAACTCTGTTGTACTGTAGCCTCCCAAGTGCTTAGTACGGTGTTCGATATAAGGTAAGTGGTCAATGGATACCACTGATTGATTAGTTATCACTCCTCCTTGGGAGACTGCCATTTCATGTAATAATGATGATGATGATGATGGTATCTGTTAAGCGCTTACTATGCGCCAGACATTATACTGAGTGCTGGGTCGGATACAGGCATTTCTAGTTGGACACAGACCCAGTCCCAGCTTGATTCAGTGTTTGACAAATAGTAAATGGTTAACAAATACCATAATGATTGTTATAAACTCTATTCCCCAACCTGCTGGCAGGACACGCTGACTATGACATTGTCAAAGACACGGCTATTTGACTTTCAGCTCCCGGTTCCCTTTCGGTGCTATTTCTAATCAGGGCACAGATTCATCCTTTGATTTCAATTATGTGTGTATCTGTGCAGATCTCTTTGCCTCACTGGGTACTGAAAGATCTAATTTCTGTTCTCTCAAAGAGCAGAATCAGTGAGAGAGAGGGAAGGAAAGAGAGAGGGAAAGAGAGTAAGATTTTCATTCATTTCTCTAAGTTGCCAAGCACTTGGATGAGTACAAGATCATCAGGTCAGGCACAGTCCCTGTTCCACATGGGACTCAGTCTACGTAGGAAGGAGAATATGTATCGAATCCCCATTTTCCAGATGAGGAAACAGAGGCCCAGAGAAATTAAGTCATTTGCTCAAGGTCACACAGCAGACAAGCGGCAGAACTGGGATTAAAACTCTGACTCCTAGCCGCACGTTCAATCTACTAGGGTATTCTGTCCTCCTGGGGAGGTGGGGATAGCTTTGGTCTGCTGGATGTGAAGAAGGAAGAATTTTAGGCACAAGAGGTTGGAGTTGGTGGGCAGGGAGGGAAGAGCAAGCGGTCGATAATGAGAGAGATGAGAATGAGGCCCAGTGAGTAAAATGACACCTGATGTCACAACACGGTGATGTCATCATCAACATTTTGCAGAAATCTGCCCTAGTGTCCTTGAAATAGAGCATTGCTCCAATCCACTCCACTGTCTCAGAGCCATTCAATTCCCTTCCTCCCCGTCCCTGTTCTCACAGGAAAGTGCAGTGAGGGGAGGGAGGTGACTGAAAATAAAAGTACTCATCAGAAGGGCATCCATGGCTTTAACTGTACCAGGCAGGGAACTGATAAGCTGAAAACTGGACAGTCTGGTAAGAAGCAGATGAATGCCCTCCTGTTTTTACCCCAGTTAAGCTTGAATGCTTAGTACAATGTTCTGCATCAAGTAAGCATTCAGTAAATACAACTAACTGATTGAGAATACTCAGTCTCTCTTCAAAATTCTCTGACAGTCACTCAAGCTCCACCTGCCTAGAGGAAAAGGTGAGGAAAAGTCTTAAATCTTGCAAAAAAGGGGGGGGGGACCCCTTAATTTTTAATGTCCCTTTCCTCGGGGGGAGGTAACTGACTTTAGCGCCAGATGCTTAGCTGGCTCTTCAGCATGAATCTTAGCCAATCATAGGGGAGGATTAGGAGAAAAGGAGGGGGTTGATTAATTAGGGGAAGAAACCCCTCCACCATTTTGAGTGAAAGAGTAGGGAAGCAATCCCGGAAAGATCGTTGTGGTTCAATGTTGTGGTCCAGAGACTAGGATCCAGAGGAGGGAAGCTTTTGCCCCGAGTGTGGGGGTAAGAAGGCATCCTGCAGACCGGTAGCATTTCTACCCTGGCATAGGAAAATACTAAGAGAAGCATCCGGAAAGGGTGAATCAAACCTGGATTCCCCAAGAGAGGAGGGGGGGAATTTATTGGAGAAATGGATACACCAGGATAATTCCAGGAAAGTAGGAATGTACTGGAGAAAGGGGAAAGGTTTTCGAGAAAAGGGAAAGGCATTTTGGATGGGACTTCTGCTCTGCTTGTTACCTTAATCAACTCATTTAAAATCCTTTCAATTAACCCATTTAAAAACTCAGTCAAGGCACTAATCAAATCAATGGTACTCTCACTTAGGAGAGTAGAATACAACAGAGTCGGTAGACAAGTTCCCTGCCCACAAAGAGTTTACAGACTAGAGACTAACTTTTATGAATGCTGATGGGAGGGATGGAGAGCTCCTGTGTGCTGGATGGACCTGTTTCTTAGGGAACTGAGAAGAGGAGAAACAGAAGAGTGTTCCAGGCTCCTTTAGCCGACCTGCTGGCAGGTTCTAAAATCTCTCTCTCTGCCAACCCCCACCTAACTTCTTCCCTCTGGCCTGGAACTTCCTCCCCCTTCTTCATCTCCAACAGATTACTACTCTCCCAACCTTCAAAGCCCTCCTATTATCACAGCTCCTCCAGGAGGTCTTCCCTGACTAATCCCAGGGATTAGAACTCAGGTCTCGTGATTCCCAACTCCATGCTCTTTCCCCTAGGCCATGCTGCTTGTCCTTCCTTCCGGACACACTGGCTGGGTTGGGTAGGGAGGCGGTGCGGGGTAATGGAAAGAGCACGGGCCTGGGGGTCAGGAGACCCGTGGTCTAATTCCAGCTCTGACACTGGCCTGCTATGTAACCTTGGGCAAGTCCGTTAACCTCTCTGGAGTAACCTCTGCTGGGTTAACTTCACAAACACTGAAGAAGAAGTCGCAGAAGTCTGCTTGGAGCAAAAATCCTTTCTTTTCTTTTTTTTTTCTTTTAAAAAAAGCAACATTTCCAGGACACCATTCAATTTATCCAGGTTTTGAAGTCTTAAAGCTGTTCTCCTCTATGAGGCAACTGGGTCTGGAAAGAGCACGGGCCCTGGGAATCAGGAGAGCAGAGGTCTAGAGCCTGCTGGGTGAGTCTGAGCAAGTCAAGTATCCTCTCCGTGCCTCCATCTCCTTACCTCTCTTGCTCTCCTTACCTCAGAGTGTGAGCCAGGATTGGAAGGGTGTCTGAGCCTGATCTATTTTGTGTCTACCCTATTTTAGCAGTGCTTGATGTGCAGTAAGCAATTAATGAATTCCACAAAAATTAGTCACCTCGATCCTTTACTGTTTGAAAATGCAGACCCTTTCTTCACATCGTGAAGACGACTGACTTGATGGAAAAAGTTGCCATCATCATCATTTTAGACCATGATGGGAACCGAAGGGGGGAAGTCGCATCAACCGAGAAGCATTAGCTGTTAGTCCCGAAGAATAATTTCCAGGAGGTGACTCTCTGCTCCTTAGGCTGTGTCTACCTAGGTTAAATGACTCAAAGATGGGAGCAATTCCTAAGCAGAGGTTTTTGATCGACCTTCATCAGCCTTAATTGTACCTTTACTGAAGGCAGGACAATGAGCTAGGCACTCGGGAGTGTTGGGACTTGGAAACCCCATCCCTCAAGGGGCTTCCAGTCCGCCAGATCACAGTCCCAACTTTCTGACTCATTTTGCCCACAGAGACCACCCACTGGGATGAAAGAAATACAGCATTTGAAAGCAGGAAACGGAGAATTCCGTATTCCCGAGGCTCGATCGGCTGAGAGAGAGGCAGGTTCCCTTCTGACTCTGTTCAGAAAAGGGAGTTCATCTGAGGGAAGTGGTTAATCCCTTAAACTTCTTCAAATGACCCAGAGGATTTTGTGAAAATATTTAGGGATCTTTGGAATGGGAGAAGGGCAGCATTAAACAGTGGAATCGTTGCTCCCTCCTCTCCTTCTCAAGCTGGCTAAGGATGAAAAACTATCCAAATCCTCCAGGAGTGAGCTTCCAAAGACAACAATAGCGAAAATCCCCACTTCACAAGCTAAATAGCATGAGAATCTTTGCCTGGGGACGCTAAAGCACTACTTCTTCCCATTTAAAGGTTTTAAAATTCAAACTATCACCAACTTTCAAAGGCTACGCGTCTGATGACAAGAAAAAGATTAATGGATTGTTACTGTTTGTTTGTGGGGGGCTTGGCTGGCCAGACCTAACAGATGTTTTACATCCCCAAGAAATTTGGAGCTGTGAGCCTAGCTCCTTTCTGACATCTCACCAATCTTGGAGGCTGACTAGGATAATCCAGGCTATAACTTCAGCTTGCTCCTAGTCAAAGAAAGGATACCTTTAAAGCACGGCATAGATTTCCTTGAAGTAGCTTAAGGTATATTAAATTACCAAGGAGTTAGAATCCTGATCTCACTCAGAGAAGTCTCATTCCACCAAACCCACAGTCAGGTTTGTCCGAAAGGAAAATGAAGTATAAATTCCCCTCTAGAAGCCCAGTGGCACAAAGAGCTTCACCAACTTTCTCTCTAAACCATTCAAAGAGCAACACGCACCACTAGTACTGCTTTTTGGTCATAGCACAGAGCACAGAGTTATTCAGAAGGACTCAGATACTTTTATATGAAGGAAACAGGAAAATGTTTCTTCATCATCAATGTTTACTAAGCACTGACTATGTGCAGGACACTGTACTAAGTGCTTGGGGCCGTGCCATACAACAGAGTTGGCAGACACATTCCCTGCCCACAATGAGCTTATGGTCTGGAGGATTTCTCTGGTGACAAAACATTCTCTTCCAGAATTCAACTTGCCTTAATCTTACGGAATTCCCTGACGACAGGGACCTCATCTAATTCCCACCTGTACATTTCATTTATCGAGCGCTTGCTGTGTGCAGAACACTGTACTGAGTTGTCGGGAGAGTACGATATAATTGTTGATAAACATATTCCCTGCCCACAATGAGTTTATCGTCTAGAGGATGAGTTTGCAGTCCAGAAGATAATAATAATAATGATGTTGGTATTTGTTAAGCACTTACTCTGTGCAAAGCACTGTTCTAAGCGCTGGGGAGATATAAGGTGATCAGGTTGTCCATCATGGGGCTCACAGTCTTCATCTCCATTTTACAGATGAGGTAACTGAGGCCCAGAGAAGTTAAGTGACTTGCCCAAAGTCACACAGCTGGCAAGCGGAGGAGATGGGATTAGAACCCATGACCTCTGACTCCCAAGCCCGAGCTCTTTCCACTGAGCCATGCTGCTTCTCTTACCCAGTGCTTAGTACAGTACTCTGCACATAGTAAGCCCTTGGGAAATTCTGTAATTGCTACCTCTGAATGCTTTCTTACTTTGCTTTACATGTTTCCCTCATGAAACCCTCTGCTCCATTACATTTCAGCTCGCACTTTTTGTCCCTCTCAAATTAATCTGCTCCCTGTATCTCACTTTTGTCACTCCCACCTCCAATCCTTTTCTCATACTCTCCCCGCTTCCTGGACTCCCCCTCCTTAAAAATCTGCCAGTCCCTTCCGAAATCTCACCTCCTTCAGGAGGCTTTCCCTCATTGATTTTCTCTCTCTCCAGATCACAGCTTCTCTGGGAAGCAGTGTGGCCTAGAGTAAAGAGCCCAGGTCTGGGAGTCAGAGGACCCGGGTTCTAATTCCGCCTCCGCCACTCGACTGCTGTCTGACCTTGGGCATTTAACCTCTCTGCGTCTCCGTTCCCTCATCTCCAAAATAGGGATTCAATACCCGTTCTCCCTCCTACTTGGACTGTGAGCTCCATGTGGGAACTGATTATACTGTATCTACCCCAGTGCTTAGTACAGTGCTTAACAAATGCAATTATTATTTTTAATAAAAACTCTGCATTTCTGTATTCACAACTACCTACAGAACTCAACACATTGACTTACCTGCTCTATTTAAACTCTCACTCAACCTCATTTTCATCTCTCTCTTCTCTTCTTATTCCTATCTGTATGTTATTCTGGATCCGACCACTATACTTTAAGTTCCTTCAGGGCAGGGATCACGTCTACTAACTTCATCACTGCATGCAGTAGGCACTCAATAAATACTACTGAGTGAGTAAATGATTGATCATTCGGCCCTTTCCTCTCCATCCAAACTGCTATCGTGCTGGTGCAAGCTCTCATTATATCCCAACTGGATTATTATAGCAGCCTCCTCTCTGATCTCCCTTCCTCCTGTCTCTCCCCCTCCAGTCTATTCTTCATTCCACTGCCCGGATCATCTTCCTACAGAAACGCTCTGGGCAAAAGCCTCCAGTGGTTGCCTATCAACCTCCGCATGAAACAAAAACTCCTCACTGGGCTTCAAAGGTCTCCATCACCTTGCCCCCTCCTACCTCTCCTCCCTTCTCTCTTTCTACTGCCCAGCCTGTACAACCCTGGCCCACGTCCTACCGCTGTCCTGGATTGCCCTCCCTCCTCACATCCGCCAAACTCTCTTCCCCTCGTCAAAGCCCTACTGAGAGCTCACCTCCTCCAGGAGGCCTTCCCAGACTGAGCCCCCCCTTTCCCTCTGCTCCTCCTCCCCTCCCATTCCCCCCCCCCCCCGCCCTCTACTTTTCCCCCTTCCCCTCCCCTCAACACTGTGCTTATGTGCATATATTATTTATTACCCTATTTATTTTGTTAACGAGGTGTATATCTCCATGATTCTATTTATCTGGATGATGTTGTCTTGTTTTGTTCTGTCTTGCTTTCCTGTCTCCCCCGTTTAGACTGTGAGCCCGTCCCTGGGCAGGGATTGTCTCTATCTGTTGCCGAATTGTCCATTCCAAGCGCTTAATACAGTGTTCTGCACATAGTAAGCGCTCAATAGATACTATCGAAGGAATGAATGGTTAGCATTTCGGAAGAGAGTGGGACAAACTTGGGAGTTCTGAGAGAAGCACCTCTGCTTTCAAGTAAAGTTGAAACTGCTTTTTGGTGATTTTTCAGAGCGGTAATAGTAGCAGAAGAAGCTGAGGTAGCAGCAGTATTTTATGAACGCCCGCTCGGTGCCGTGCTCTGTACTAGACGCTTGAATAGAAGAGTGAAACAGTGACAATCCCTGCTCACTAGGTACGTATACTCTCCCACTCTAGATTATGAGCTCATTGCGGACAAGGAATGTGTCTGCCAACTCTATTATATCGTACTCTTCCAAATGCTTAGTACAGTCCTCTTCACCCTGTGAGCACTCAATAAATACAAAATGATTGATTGCTTAAATTCGAACGGGACAGAGACAGCCATGAAAAGATTTACAACTAGAGTGGCCAAAATAAATAAGTTGAGCAGACATATATGCAAGAGTGCTAAGGGAGCTATAAATGTGTTCATAAGTGCTGGAGTTGGATAAAACGATGTTAGGGCTCAGGGTGCTGGGAAATTAATTGGTCCCACAGAGAAAAACTCCAAGAATCAGCTTTAGATTTTGCAAAAGGGAGCGGGAAGCTTGACAAATATCTCCTTCTCTTTCCCTCCCCATCCCAAACATCTCCAACTGATTTCGGGTTAAGCAAAACGTCTCCCCTCACCTTCAACATTAACAGCTTATTCTGAAGTTCCTCTGAAGAAAAAAAGAACTTAAACATCCAAAGTCAAAAGGCCCTGCCAGTTTCCCTGACATATCGACCGTTTTTCTACCAGTTTACCAACGTCTAGTCTGTCCCAGGCTTTCCCGGAGCGGAAGCTGATTGAGGGAAACATATATGAGATTCTCATTGAGATATCCCTGATTATTTATCCTTTGTATAACTTTTATTGATCACGGAGACTCTTATTTGATCTGTTTGTTCGGCTTGAGTTTACTCAGGAATATTGATCAAATAGATTCCTTTTTAAAAGGCTGGAAGGACTTCCATCGATTACTTGGGTGACAGGTTGTTAAGGTCACAAAGCTGACAACCATAATGCAATCCATTGAAATAGTCACACTTACCGAGTAATGTATTTCTGAAATCAGCCTGAGCAGAAGATGGATGGCTGGATCTTGTTTGCTGTAGGTAAGGTGAAAGCTCTGCGATCTTGCTCTTCCCATTCTGTAAAGGAAAAAAACAAAATCGCACCGTTTAGGGTGAGTGTCTTTTCATCTTATTTTTTTTATGGTTTATGTTAAGGGGCCTCCTGTGTACCAAAAACTGTACTAAGCGTCGGGGTAGGTTCAAGCTAATCAGGTTGGACACAGTCCATGTCCCGCATGGGGATCACAGTCTTAATCTGCACTGTACAGTTGAGATAACCAAGGCACCGAGAAGTTAAGTGACTTCCCCAAGATCACACAGCAGACAAGTGGCGGAGCCGGGATTAGAACCCGGGTCCTTCTGGATCCCAGCCCCGTGTTCTAGCCACTAGGCGACGCTGCTTCTCTTTCCCAAGAATTCAGCAATTAATTCATCAATGGTATTTACTGAGTACTTCCTGAGTGCAGAGCACTGATTTAAGCACTAAGGAGAGTAGAGTAGAACAGAGCTGGTAGACAGGTTCCCTGCCCACACGAACTTACAGTCTAGTGGGGAAGACAGGTATTGATATACTTAAATAATTTACTGAGAAGATGGGATTTGAGCCAGGCTCCCGCCTACCTCTTCCGCTCCAGCAGTCAGCACTTCCTCCTTTGCAGCTCCCTTCCCTCCGCAGGGGTGACCCCCCACACCAATCCTCAAGACCTCCTTGCTCCTCGCCCCCCAACAGCCCCACCATGAACTTCCTCCCAAAAGAGGCCACTGAAAGCCCTGGAGAGCACATCAACTCAGACACATTCATGGGGCATGCGCCAAAACGTAATGAAGGAAGAGCAAGGGACTGGAAGTCAGAGGATCTGGCTTCTACTTCCAGCTGCAGCCTTTTCCAGCTGTGTGACCTTGAGCGCGTCCCTTAACTTCCCCGTAAAATGGGGATTAAATACCTTTCCTCTCAACCTCATTAACCATGAGCTCCGTGTTGGACGGGGACTGTGTCAGATTGGCTTATATTGTATCCACTCCTGTCCAGTGTGTTGGGCACATGCCATCATTAATTATTATTATAATGATAACGTTGGTATTTGTTAAGTGCTTACTATGTGCAGAGCACTGTTCTAAGCACTGGGATAGATACAGGGTAATCAGGTTGTCCCACATGGGGCTCACAGTCTTAATCCCCATTTTACAGATGAGGGAACTGAGGCACAGAGAAGTTAAAAGTGACTTGCCCACAGTCACACAGCTGACGAGTGGCAGAGCCGGAAGTCGAACCCATGACTTCTGACCCTGAAGTCCCAGGCTCTTTCCACCGAACCACGCTGATCATCAATTATAAGAATATGCTACAGAGCATTAGAGAGACAGGAGAAGCAGTGTGGCCTACTGGATAGTACCCGGATCTGGGAGGCCCAAGGACCTGGGTTCTAATACCAGCTGTTCCACTTGTCTGCTGTGAGACTTTGGGCAAGTCACTTCACTCCTCTGGGCCCCAGTTACGGTATCCCTTAAAGGGATTAAGACTGTGAGCCCTAGATCGGACGGGAACTGTGTCCAACCTTAT